>NW_005356042.1:11419184-11496941 GCF_000412655.1 Myotis brandtii
GGCGAACCTATGACACGTGTGTCAGAGGTGACACGCGAACTCATTTTTTGGGTGGTTTTTCTTTGTTTAATGGGATTTAAATATATAAAATAAGTATCAAAAATATAAGTCTTTGTTTTACTATGGTTGCAAATATCAAAAAATTTCTATATGTGACACGGCACCAGAGTTAAGTTAGGATTTTTCAAAATGCTGACACGCCAAGCTCGAAAGGTTCGCCATCACTGCCCTATACTGTATACTTTATGAATCAATAAAAAATTTACAATTTTTAATTATAAACCTGTGTTTTCTATCAAAATTACGTCTTGCATGAATTTTGGGACACCCTTTATAACCTACTGTCCACTCCAACAGTGAGCAACCCAGCTCTCATCATCTTCCCCCCCTTTGTTTATTTGTTCAACTTCAGTATACATACATGGCTTCAGAATTAACCTGTATCTTCCTGGGGCCCCCTTTTTATGTAATGTCCATTTACAACCAAAGCAGCATCTGTTATTTGTAACACATTTTGGGACACTGGTTTGGAGGAACTCCTTTCTTAGGCTACTGCAATAGTGACACAGTGAGTACCCTGGGCCATCCCTCCTTCCAAATTATGATTCACCTCCCACTAGCAACCAGAGTTTGCCCAAGATCTATAATCACTGCCCCTACCTTTCTGGGCTACAGTAGTGTCATCAATATTCATTCAAGAAGCACATGCCCAGAGCACGTACTACATACTTAAGTCTGTGCTAAAGATAAGGATATGGACATGAATGAATCATTGGGGTCGGGGAATGCTTGGCTATTTTGGCCATTTTTTTTTCAGTGTCAGTTTACTTCTCTAAGTCCCACCACACAGAGGAGCATGGGACGAGAGAGCCTTCCTCTAGGGTTCCAACACATGAGGAAACCTCTCAAAAAAAGACAGCTCTTTAACCGAGTCTACAAAAACTGATTAATGCTTCTCATATAGTGTTTATTGCGTGTCCTTGTATGGGCTGGGTGTTGAGAACCCAGGGAATGCAGGTCTTTAGAAGCATAAATGGCAGTTCACCAGGTGGGCGTGTGGTTTTTCAGCCCTGAGATTTCACCGGCAAAGGTTTCCTTTAGTTCTCACATCTCTCCATCCACGGCCCCTCCGGGTGGATACTCTGCAAAGATTCCAAAGCCCCTGGCTTACCTGAGCCCCATACTGCTTCCAGCACCACATCAAGCACAGGGAGAGGGGAGGGAAGGAGGCTGCCAAGTGGGACAACATCCATTCCATCCTTTTTATATGTAAATGTGACTTTAAATAATATTTTGTAATGACCTGCATTTCTGTTAGGAAATACCTCTTGATGATTTATCTTTCTCCCTGTAATTATGACAGCCTAGTGATCTTGCTAATTAATGCCAAAGAGGGTTTTTAGCACCTCATTAAAGGTTTTCCCTTTTAGAACACTGAGACTCCTGCACAGCCAGGGGCACAGAAAGCCATTTTCTGGCGAGTGAAACACATCTTTTGGTCCTCCACCTCTTCCTTTTCCCCTCTTTTGTCTTCTTCTTGTAATTCATTTCCCCCTGTTCTGTTTCTTCTTCATTCTGAGCCCTTTACACCTTTCCTTTATCTTTCCTTTCTTTCAAAACACACTTGCTTCTTGTTATTCTGAAATATTACTTTAAATAGTTCAATTGTCATCACCTGTGTTCCTTTAGGGATCCTCTTCCTTCTGGAAGGGTTGTTTTATTTGACCATTTAATTCTGAATTTCCTATTGAACAAGGTCCAGTTGAAAGTTTTCTGTGTTCCAATTGCCCTTATAGCCACAGGGAAAACCACAGTGAATCAGAATGTGTCCTGCCTGTAAGACGCTTTCCATAAAAATAACTAACACGTGAACCAATAAATTAAGAGTTGTGTGGTCCAATAAATTTTGTTAATACAATCGCAGAGGTTGGCAAACTATGGCCTGAAGGCCAAATCCTGCCCTCTGCTTGTTTTTGTAAATAAAGTTTTATTGGAACCCAGCCACACTGTTCACCTGGGATTGTCCTGGCCTGCTCTGAGGCTACAAAGGAGAGTTAAGTAGTTGTCATAGAGACCATTTGGCCTATAAAGGCTAAAGTATTTACTGCCTAGCCCTTTCCAGAAAAAGTTTGCTGACCCCTGCTCTATCTCCTCATTGGAGATTCTGAATGCCACATATATATTTAAAAGTCTTAGCAATTCTATGGTTGAAAAACAAAAAAATAAAACTAAAAAAGTGCTATGGTTGGAAAACTTAATTTTCTCTAGCTCATTTCCCCCCAAATGTGGTTTGATCATAGAACCCTCTAATAGCCCACCTTTTTAAAGAATTGATTTATAGACATTTTTCCTGGATGGGATGCCCAGCCTTGATTTCAGTTTGGTCACCATCCTGGCCTTCTGTCTTCTGGCTGAACTGTCCCTGGACTGTCAAACTCAGCTTCTCTCTCAGCCTCTGTGGAGAGGTCCTGTCTCTCAACCATGAGGGCAGGATCTTCCTCCACTCCAGTGAGGCACTGTTTCTCTTTCCAGGAGCAAACATGTAGAACCCGAGTCACCACTAACCACAAAACAAGTTAGGCTGGTTTTCTGTCCATGGGGTTTCCATTCTTGCCTCATCTGACTCATCCAAAGAAAACTCATTTTGATTTGTGGTTCATTTTTTTTCTGAGGCATTGTTGAAGCTGAGATTAAACGGGGATGCCTTGGAGGTCAGCCAGTCCTGAAGGAAGGGTCATGATGGTGTTGGGAAGTCCCAGCAGGTATTAATGTCTCATAAAGTCCAGAGTAGCAGGGGAGAGATTCTTCCTTACCCTAGAAGATAGGGGTTCCCAAATAGCAGGCTGTGGATTTTGAAGTTGGCCTAGGAGAGACTATGCCAAGGCCCAACTGGAGAGGTAAGATCACCAGTTGGAGAAGTTGTCCACCAAAGTGCATCTGGGCAGAAGGGGGAGCTAAGTTGTGAACTGACAGAGGCAGATGCCCAGCCAAGGATTAGAGGTGGGATGAAGATTTAGACAGCAACAGTGCAAAGGGCACACAAACATTATCTCCCTCTAGAAAACTAAAAGTTAAGCAAATACCTAAAATATGAACCTTAGTAGAATGAAAATGAGTGTTGGTGAGTAGGAAGGGGGAATTGTGAACTAGACAATATAACAGGCAAAGAGAAGAACAGATATACCACCCCAAGGCAAGAAAGGGCATGAAGTGATTAAGAAGCTGTAAATACTCAATGTGGATTGTCCAATTTTAACATTTTCTGAACATGACCTCACTCTGGAATACCACTTCCTGGTCATCCCCAAGCTAAACCATTAGCTGGAGAATTTGAGCCACATGCATTTGAGCAAAAGCATTTCACATATAGGGAGAAGGTACTAATTCATTGTTCTGGGTCATGCTTAAAACAAAACAACAAAACAGAAACCCCTGCTAAGCATCTAATGCCATCAGGTTCTCCTTATAAGGGACGTTATTTTTGCCTATGTTTTTAAATTAAGAGAATATACTAGAAATAATATTGGAGTCATTAGAGTTAAACCACATTCATCAATGTTATATTGATTGACCTTAGTCATATTTAAATGGAATAATGGTGACTAATGGTGGGAGGTGTTATTTATTTTTTCTGTTAAGTCCAGTGAGATAAGCTTAAAAGTAAAGACAATAAAGGAGTTAAATTCACACTTTAACTTGTTGAAAAGATCTAGCAATTAATTTAAACAAGAACCAAACTGAGTGGCGGCTTTCTATTTTAGTAGTGTTTGTTGATCCTTTATTCTTCATGAAATATCATTGTATCTGATTGTTAGGGGCAAGCCACTCTGTTCCTGGATTAAGAGACTGTTCTGACACTTGTACTCACTAATTACTTGGGAACTTTTTGCATAATATTCTCATTTGAACTTGAAAAGCTTAAGTCTATATTCTCATTTATTACAATGATTTCTCTGTAACAGGGATGAACATGGAATTTGAATACAATTCTCTTCTAAAGGCCGTGCTGTTTGCTCACACACAGAGAAATGTTCACTGAATTTACTGAAACATCAAAAGCAAGACTCTTATGGAGTCCTATGGCTATGTCTGACAGGCTCTGCAAATTCTCCAGTGTAGCAGACAGAGGGCTCCAAGGCTAAAATTTAACTATTTCCCTCAAAGTTTAATTTCCATGGCTTGATTTCATACAAAGCAATTTTTATCATGGCTTTTAGGTAGTTATAATTGAAAGGCAAAATTCTCCCTCTGAGAGAGTCTCCCCAGATAGCTGTCTTTGACATTGATACATCTCCCTCTTGGCCAGAAGCCACAGAAATGGGTTCCCTTCACGTTAGCTCATTAATTGTACTTCTCCAGGTCTACACATGCTCAGATGAGAACTGAGGCAATTAGGCAATTAAGTCAAGCAAAAAACAATGCTTGCACTCCAATGAGCCACGATTTTGGTTGACAGTGGCTTTGACTTGACTTGTCCAGATAATTGCTGCAAGACCTTTATGACCCTCCTATAGGAGGCATGAGCTCCTGTAGACAGTGTGTGATTTTTAGGACATTGCCACCATCTTCTTACAAAAAAAGTGGGGGCCCAGCTGGTGTTGCTCAGTGGTTGAGCACTGACCTATGAACCAGGAGGTCACACACAGTTCGATTCCCGGTCAGGGCACATGCCCGGGTTGTGGGCTTGATCCCCAGTGTGGGGCATAACCTCCTGCGGCCCCTGCTTGGCAGGCCCCCATCAGCCCTAATCACTGGCCAGGCCAAGGGACCCCACTTGTGCACAAATTCGTGCAATGGACCTCTAATATATATATATACTAGAGGCCTGGTGCATGAAAATTCATGCACTGGAGGGGGGTCCCTCAGCCTGACCTGCCCCTTATCACAGTCTGGGACCCCTCAGGGGTGGGAGGCAACCTGGTGATCAGGGGAAGGCGATGCCCCCATCAGACCTCTGCTGCTTCCACTTCTGGCATCGCAAGGCTCAGCCAGCCCTGGTTACCTGAGCCTCGGATGGCCCTGGGCTGCTGGGCAGCCACCATCTCACACTTGCCTGCGCCTCGGGCCGGCCCAGGGTGGCGGGGTGCTGAGGGGACTGGGGGACTCTGGAGGCAGGTGCTTGAAGCGGCCAGACCTGCCTGGGGGCAGGACCGGCCATTCTGCATGACTGCCCCTCCAGCAGGGTTGAGGGGACTTGGCACCGCCATCTTGTGGCTATGGGTGCTGCCATCTTTGAGGGTGTGGCAGTTAATTAGCATATTCTGTCCTTATTGGCTGTGGGCACTACCATCTTGTGACAGTCAATTAGCATATTCCCTCTTTATTAGATAGGATATAAAGTGGGGGATGAATATTGATGTCTTTGGTTTAAGTCAAATATAACCTGTGTTTGTTGGGGTTCCCCAAGAACCTGACCCTGAGATAAGACTCCAAATGAAATAGTTTATCCTGGATGTGATTCTAGGAAACTCAGAAGGGTGGGAAAATAAGACATCCAATTAGCTCTGTGGGTACAGAGCTTACTCCTACAGGGGAAATCTGAAAACTAATGTGGAATCTGCTTAGAGTTCTCCTGAGGGAAAGACAGGAACTGCCAACAGTCCTTGTTCAGGTCCTTACCTGGGGACATTCACTCTTTAGTACTTGGGACAGAATGGACTCCAATTTACAGGGAAAGCCTTCAAGCAAAGAGAGACAAACACTGGCCTGAGAAGTCTGGCTGGCAGGTGCTACAAAGATACATGGGATATGGATGGGGCACCAACTGTACCTCCAGACCTCCTCAAGTCAGAACACCTCAGTTTTTGTGGTTCCAGCTCTGAATCCACCTTTCTTTTATTCTCTGCTTTCAGAATAAATCTAGATGTTTGGACATGAACTTGACAAGTACTCACCTTGTTTCTCTCCTAGAGAAGGTAAGTGGCTGGCCAACATGTACATAACTGTTCAGTCTATTTACAAAACTCAAGTTATTTGAGAGAGTCTGGTAAAATAGCCCCAAGATGTATCATATTAGCTTGATGACTCTTCTTATGAAACAAACTCTGAAATGCTACCTATTTTTATGCTCAAATACCATCTTTTTCTTTTAAAAAGAAAAGACTTTAAACTTTAAAATTGAAAGACTCCACTAGATTTGGTCTTTGATTTGTATGCCTTTCAACAGTCTTTGTCCCAAGATAATAGAATTCTGACCAGACTATATTCTTTGGTAGGCTACAAAGGTAGCCAGGCCAAATCAAATCAACAAGAATTTATTTAACACTTAATATGTATCATGATTACATAAGGTAAACACTTCTAAACCACATACTGTGTTACTTGCTCTAAGTCAACTTTTCTTCTTTGCCTGTGGTATTATTTGCAAATACAGCCAATAAAGAAATGGGGAGAGAGCTAACAATGGGTTTGTGGGATAGAAAGCATAATTTCTTTCTTAGCATTTTGGCTCATATAACATTCTTAGAAAACCTGAGTACATAGAACTCAGGATTTGCCACTAAAAATATTTACCATGATATTTTATTTTCTTTCAATTACAAGTTCCTTAAGAATACTTGAGACTAGTCCAACCAGTGTGGCTCAGAGGTTGAGCATAGACCATGAACCAGGAGGTCACGGTTCGATTCCTGGTCAGGGCACATGCCTGGGTTGTGGACTCAATCCCCAGTAGGGGGCATGCAGGAGGCATCCAATCAATGATTCTTTCTCATCATTGATGTTTCTATCTTTCTCCCCATTTCTCTCCCTGACATCAATAAAAACAGATTTTTTAAAAAAAGAATACTTGAGAATATTAGATTTATCCAAATGTGATGTACACAGGCAGAAATTTAGGATAATCTTTTGACTCTATAGAATGAAGTCCACATGTACAGATGTATACCCAGAAGAGAGTTTTTAAGGTAGTATGTTTGTTTACTAGTATGTCATTCCTTTAAAATAAAACATCATTTATCTCATCTGTTGAGCCCTTCCTATAATGCTCTGCGCTTTGAGAGCCTTCATTAGTTCCCTTGGACAGAGTGAATTGTTTTACTGACACCCCCACCACACTGTGCTGTATTTATCTATTTTAACCCCTATCTGGTGGATTTCTCAGAGCAGGGATAGTGGCTCATTCAGTTTTTAAATTCTCCTCTTGCCTAGGATAGTGTCTAGGACACAATGGATGATCAGTAAATGCTCATTGGATTGACCTGAGGAAGAGCCTTCCTTATTCTGATAAAAAGTATTTACATAACAAACAGACAAAAACAAAACTACAGTGAATATCATAATCAGAGCTGGAATATTTAAAGCTTTCCCTTGAGACTCACTAGCATCACTTCTTTTTAATGTCACATCGTATGTCCCAGACAGTTCAATACGGGAAGGAAAAGGAATTTTAAAATTTAAGGATAAGGAAGGAAGCAAAAGAACTATCATTAGGAGACAACATTATTGGAAAGTAGAAATCTAAAAGGCTCTATAAATAAACTGTAAGAACTAATAAGTGAATTAAGCAAATATGAAGTCAATATGCAAAAATCGGTTGTATTTCTACATCCCAACAACAAATAATTAGAAAATGAAATTAGGATAATAGGATTCATTAGCAATAGCATCACACACATTAAATGCTTGGGAAAAAACTAGCAAAACATGTGCAAGACTTTTGCTCACAAAACAATGAAGTATCATTGAAAGAAATTGAAGATCATGGTCACTCGCTTTCCATGTTTGTTGATGTACAGAATACAGAGGGTACAAGGCATACAGAGCAGCTGAAGAGAGATTTCAGTTAACAGGAGGCCAGTTCATATAGGACCTTGTAGGCTGTTCTAGTTACCTATTGCTGGGTAACAAACCACCCCAAGCTTGGAGCTTAAAACCACATTGAATCGCTTGCAAATGTGCAGTTTGGGCAGGGCTCAGCCAGGATGGTTCATTGCTGTTCTGTTTCATCAGCTGGAGCAGCTGCACCAGGGGCTGGAGAATTTCAAGATGATTTTGATATGTGGCTGATAAGCTGGTGCTGGGTGTTAGCTGGAAACTCAGCCAACGCTGCATTCCTCTCTTTGGGCAGCTTGGACTTTCTCATAGTGGTGACTGGGTTCCAAGAGTGCGTGTCCCAAGAGAACAAGATAGAAGTGTATCTCGCTTTTATGGCCACACCTCAGAGGTCACCCAGTGTCACTTTCACCATACTCTATTGATCCAAGCAGTTACAAAGTGTCACCCAGGTTCAAGAGGAGAGGCCATTGACACCACCTCTTTATGGGGGAGTAGCAAGATTCTAGAAGAGCATGTGGGACAGGAAATGTTGTGTGGCCACCTTAGAAAATAAAATCTGCCTCATAGACCATGGTAAGCTCTTTGGTTCTTCTCTTCCATGACAGAGTTTTGAGTAGAGGAGTGACATGACCTGGCCTAGGGCATTTTTTTTTTGCTTTATTATTTTCTTTGTGTTTTTATATCGGCTTTGACACCACAGATATGATTTTGTCTTAGGACTAAAATACATAGGTAATTGCATGTATGGCTCTGACCCTATGGACATCAAATGCCCAGCATATGATAGTAGATCACAAAATGCTAGGCTCCTCTAGACTTCAGTGTGGTTGTATCTAACTGGCAAACCTGGGCTAACCTAGAAGCTGTGGGCAGATCTGCCTATGTGCTTCAGCAGTTCTGTGTATACCAGCACCCCGGTGTGCCAGGGAAGAGGGTGGGAGATGCCTGTTTTCTCAGACTGGGGTGCTGGCTCCCTGGGTGAAGACCCAGACTTCCCAGAGAGACAACATGGAGGCAGGAGGTGTCAGAATGTGTCTTGACTCTATGGTAGAGGAGGTTCTTCCTCTTTTTGTTTGGAGAGATTTACACCGAGGCTGAAATGTCTTTGGATGAGATAAGTGAATGGAGACAGTGCACCTGCCTTCTGTCCCACTGGGCATTAGAGAGAAGGCAAGGGAGAGAAGTAGGCTACAAGAGGAGAAGAGAGCAGCCCTAAAGATGGAATTTCCAGGGGAAGACTCAGCAACTTGGGTGAAATATTTGTAAGACTGCTTTTAAAGGACAGGGTGGAATCATGGACAAACTATGTACTTGGCAGTCAAAGAATACTGGATTTGAGTACTTCACTCCTCAGTAGTTAGTGGTAAAATTGCATGTAGTAAAATTGCACCTCATTCTGTCCATGAAAAAGTAAAAGGTATTAAAAGCCCACAGAGAGCATTTTGAGGATGAAATGAAATAACATATACCCCTAGTACAGTTACAGTTATGATAAACTATTTAAAATTAGTGAGCACCTTCACCTCTCTGAATTACCTATATCCATCCATCCTCTTCTATTCCCTGGCCTGGCATAGCTAAGATCTTATATGATTGGCCAGGACATCTGGGGATTTTGTCTAAAAATGAGGCATAAAATTTACAAAAGAAGACTCTTTGACATTCCAACACCTTTTCGTGGAATTAAACAAACTTGGGTGTATTTTATTTAGTAATTATCGAGGGGGAGAGTAATGAAATGGAGGAAAATGAACTCAACATTTTGTTTGAATTGTAAGCACTCATTTGATTTTGAAAACAAAAGGGAAACTTAAAGGGAAAGTAGACAGATTGTCTCCACATAAAGCCAAAATAATTTTAGTGGGTCATCGATAAGCCAGAATTTAGAGCTATTTTGTGTTTTGTTTTTCTCTTTTTAATTTTGTTTTTGTTTTTGACTTAATAATATTCTATACCTAAGCATATTGTCTGTGTCAATGCAGCAATTCCCACTCATTACAAAGAAGCAATTGTCAAAGTACAGCATAGGGAATACAGCCGATAATATTGTAATAACTTTACACAGTGCCAAGTAGATACTTAAAATCTTGGGGGGAACCACTTTGTAAAGTATATGATTGTCTAATCACTATGCTGTACACCTGAAACTAATACAAAATAATATTGAATATAAACTATAATTGAAAAAAATAAACATCCTGATGATCCCCCCAAAGAAGCACTTGTCATGTATCCCAGTGTGTATGAATGAGTCATGTTGTTGCCATCTCGTTGGTAATATCCTAGTTTGACAGCACTGGCACAATCAGACTTATAAAGGAAGACTCAGCGGTGGGCCACAGCCACCTCACACAGGCTCATGAGAGCAGACTGCATTGTCATAAATCATCTTAGTGGTTTGAAACCATGCACCCTAATGGGAGTATTTGCATCATAGAAATTGGCAAAAGCCACAAGTTGGCACCTACCTGTTCTCTCGCCAAGGCTGGTTCCTAAACATTTACTAGTACACCACTGGACAGGCAGGCAGATAATAAAATGAAGCATTTTAACAGCTTCAGTAAAAGCAAAGAAACAATTTACATTACATATCAAGATGTTGTTTTTGTTTTATTTTTTATTTTTAATTGATATTTAGAGATGGAAAGGAGGGAGAAGGAGAGAGGAAAAGAGGGGGGGGCGGTGGGGAAGACCAATGTAAGAGAGAAACATTGATCGGTTGCCTCCTGCACATGCCATGGCTGGGAATCAAACCCACCACCTTTCAGTATATGAGATTTCGCTCCAACCAACTGAACCACACTGGCCAGAGTGAGATGATGTTTTTGTTTTAAATGGGCCAACCCCACTTATGCACTTGAAGCCAGAGAAAATCAATTTAGAATTAATATTTTGAGTTCCAAATGAGTGGAATGACCACCACCCATTTAATTAAAAAATAATTTCATTGTTTTGGATTCAATGAAAGGAAATATTTTTTAAAGTTGACTTTTGTCTCAAAGTTCAATAAAATGTTATTAATTTAATTAGTTCCTATCAATTTTTAAATAAGCAGTGACTTCTCTCTCTCTCTCTCTCTCTCTCTCTCTCTCTCTCTCTCTCTCTGATTCTCTCGTTTTAACCTCACCTTGCTCTGGAGAGAAGGGAGGAGTTGTTTGCTCTGTGATGATCCTCAAGATTTCTTGGATGTTTTTACTTTGCTCTGTTTCTCCAGGGGTGCGGATCCCTGGGGGAAGTGTGCCATGAGATTTGCATCTGGCCAATCTTTCCCCAGCTCTCCAGTCATTTTTAATACAGCCCTAAATTGGCTGAGTCATTCCGAGAGGGTGGGTTCAAATTTTTATTTCTGAAACATATGCTGTGCCAGGGATTGTGCTAGCTACTAGGAGGACTAAGGTGAAGATGGGGCAGCCCCTCCCTGAGACCACTCACGGTCTGGGGCGGGGGAACAGATGTACATACTGACTGATCATTAAGCCACAAAGCAGTGAATGCTGGGATAATCCATGAAAAGTACTTAGAATACCGTCTGAGCACATGATAAGGGCTCAATACATCTTGATTACTATTATGATCAATATAATTATTATTATTAAACAGGCATGTTGCAATGGGAATATCTAGGAGTGTGTGTGGGGGGTGCGGTGGGGGGAGGTGGCTCATTTCGCCCGGAAGCTCAGCAAAAACTCCATAGAGAGAAGGTGATGTTTGATTCTTGAAAAGAAGAGAATGTGGCAAAGTTCAGGAGAGGGAAAGTGTCCCTCTGGCCAAGGGAACATGTGCAATGAATATACACGCATGTTGAAATAACTGCAAATATTTCAGCATGGCCAGACATAAGGGGTGTGTGTGTGTGTGTGTGTGTGTGTGTGTGTGTGTGTGTTCTGAGACAAAAATGGAAAGGTAAGAGGGTAAGAGTCAGCTTGAAAAGGTGCTCTCTCTTCCTGTTGCCATGGTTGGGATTGAGCCCATTTGCAATAGGAATGTGGCTCTTCTTCTTTTTAAGAAATGTAAATTAAAATAATTAATATTAGTTAATTATAAAGTATTGCATATTTGAAAGTTGCCAAGGGAGTAGATCTCATCAACAAAAGAAAATATTGTAACTATGTACAGTGATGGATGTGAACTAGACTTAAGGTGGTGATCATTTTGCAGTATATCAAATCATTATGTCATACAGCTGAAACTAATATAATATTATGTGGTACTTACTTCTCAATTAAAAATAATAATTAAAAACAGTTGGTCCCAATTCAGGGAGTCTATCCTCCTAAGGCAGAATTTGTTTGTGCCAAAATATTAGAAAAAATCCAAATAAAGGAGAATTTTGGAAGAAGCCTTGATATGTCTTCACGATTCCACTAGGTAACTATTAAGATTGTACAGAACAGTATTTAAATAGTTTAGGGAAATGTAAACAATGTAGCATCAAGTGAACCAAGTCTAGGAAGAAAACTGACTCTAAAAAAGAATCTCATCTCTATTACAAAATATGCTTTGCTAGAAGATTAGGAGGTGATATTCTGAAAGGTTGAAGTCGTTATTTGTGGGTGGAGGGGGTCATGGGACATTTTTATTTTCTTTTTTGTATTTATTTCAATCAGGGAAATAAAGAGAATTGGGGGTTCCAATGCCCAGTGGGGAAACCAGGTAATCACCCCACAGACCACAGCCTCTCCAGAGCCGCCTGGTTCATGACATGTCACCCATGTCAATGCTTCTTAGTAGGAAGTGTTCACTGAGCCAGTTGCCTGGTTGGAAATAGGTTCATAATCATAAAAAGGACTATAATAGGTACCAATTGCTGATCACTTGCTAAGCTTGTTACCCGCATGGTCTCCTTCAGGCTCACAGGAGCACAGACTGGGAAACTGAGGCCGAGAGGTCACCTGGCACAGTGTAAACGTGCCGTAGGTGTAAATGGAATCCAGGCCAGTCTCACTCCAAAGCCTGTGAGCGTGAGCAGTCGACACTCCCGATTGTAACCAGTGTCGTTGCACTTCCCCATGTATGTGGCACCCATCCTCAGCACACCGGTGAGAGAAGCAGTGCCCACGGAATGGTCTCCATCTTCTGGATGAGAGCAGTGAGCTACTGAGATCCACTCATTCACTCAGCAAATATTTGAGTGTTCTTTGCATGAGCACAGGGAGCAAAATGCAATGTTCGGTGCAGGGATGTCAGTGCACACAGGAGCTCTGAGAATGGAGCCCATTAAGGAGCTCCCGGCCCTGACCAGGTGGCTCAGTTGGTAGAAGCCTCATCCTGATATGCCGAAGTTGCAGGTTCAATTCCTCATCAGGACACATACAAGGAGCAACCAATGAATGCATGGATGGGTGGAGCAATATCTCTCTCTCTCTCTCTCTCTCTCTCTCTCTCTCTCTAAATAAAAATTTTTTAAAAGAGCTCCCATGGCTCTGAGGTGTGTTAAGGGAGACCAGTGTCCTCAGGCCTGGCCTGGGTGCCAAGTCCTGCATTCTCTGCCACTGTGAGTGCAGGAGCCTTATCATCTAGGGGAGAGACCTCTGTGGGACCTTGGGCAAATCCTCCCCAACCCCTGGAGCCTCCTTCTCTCACTAAAATATGACAAGGCTGAATCCAACGATTTCCAAAGCCTCTCCAAGCCTCAGGTGTAAGTCTGCCTCCCACCTTAGGAAGATGCGGTTCCTCATAACACAGAGGCAGGGTGAATTACACAAATGCCAGCGTGGAAGAAGCGACACACATGTGTGCCTCAGTATGCCTACGGCTCAAAAACAGGTGGATCCAGCCCACGGAGACAGCAGGCAGGACACTGGTCACCTGGGGAGGGGTGGTGACCCGGAGGGTGGCTTCAAGGGGCCGACTATGTTCTGGACCTAGATCTGAGTGCCTACTCCACGGGTGTGCTCCCTTTGTGATGTTTCCTCGACCTGTACACTTACGAATTTTGTTAATTTTTTTTTACTTAAAAATACTTTAGGAAAAAATGCAAACAGCATCAAAAGAGTGGTAGGGTGGAAAGTGTCCTGGCAGGTGTCAGAGAGAGGGGCTGGTTAGGGACTAGAGCAAGTCAGCTCCCGCCCTGACAGTAGGAGGGCGCTGAGGACAACAGCCTCACCTTACAGTGGGTAATGCAGAAGGTCCCTGCAATCAGCACTGCCAGGCTCCCCCCCCGCCCCAAACTCCCAGTTCGCCTGAATGGGGACAGGACATGCTGCATCTGAAGCCTAAGGTCCTGCGCCTGGAGCCCTGGGAAGGAACGCGCTATCGTGAGCATTCAACAGGTGGCACTCTTCCCTCAGCCTCGGCCAGTGCCTGGTGCAGCCGGGCTATGTTTACCCAGCCAGCGCGTTAGCTAGGATGCTGATCTCCAGGGGAAGGTCTCTCCATTCCCGGAGTGGGGATCTTAAGCTGAGGGTCTCCACTCAAATATTCTGCCCCTGGCCATTCTATTTAGGGCTCCCAGCATCTCCAAAAGGAGGCTGGGACGGTGTCCCCAGGCTCTATAGAGCCTCTATAGAGGAATGCTCCCCCAGCCCCTCTGCCTGCCTCAGCAGGATCTCCCAGGCCTCACTCAGGGAAGATTCCCCCTCTGCCTTTGGGACTGTCTTCGAAAATGAGAGAGAGAGAGAGAGAGAGAAAGAGAGAGAGAGAGAGAGATGTGTGTGTGTGTGTAGAGAGATTTCTTGGAACCTGGGTGACTGTTCCAACAGAGAAAGAAGTATGAATATTTCATTAAGGTGGCTCAAGTTATTAAACAACATTACAAAACCAAGTGTGTTGGCAGGAATCTGAGAAGCACATTTACATGGGTAAAAATAGTGGGGAGAGAGGCCGAGAGTGGGGACAGCCTCAGGGGAAGCCCCAGGGGGCCCTGAGCTGAGGGCCCGTCCTTCAGGACCCCTCCAGGTCTACCGGAAGTGGCCTCCCCATCTGTGCCTTCACTCCAAGCACATTGCAAAGGGGGCTGTGGGAAGTAGGAAGCTAAGAAATAGCAGGAAAGGAAGCTTTAGTGTCCCAGAGACTTTGACCCTCAAGACTGGAAGGTCGGGGCCTCTCAGGTGCCACTGTCTTGGTCTGAGGGGCCCAGGGGGCTGGAGGAGGCTTAGGACCAAGTGCTTCCCCAAGAGGCTGCCCTGGAGTCTCAGATGTCTGAGCCTGGGGAAGTCAGGGCTGGACGATATGGCAAGATCTGTTTGTCATGGTGAGAATGGGGTCTACTGTGAGGTCCCGTGACACCCTCTGGACCAGGACTTCTCCCCCACGCGTCCCCAGGCTAAAGGACAAGAACATACAAAGGGCCTCTGTTTAGCCTCCACCTAAAGCATTAAGAACTCTGTCCTCTGCATCTCACGGGTCTCCCTCCTACAGCTCAAGGCTACTTTCATAGAGGCTACTTCTGTATGTTTCTGTGTAAAATAATAATATATTATTATGTAACACATAATATATTGAACTTAGCACTTTGCATATTTAATTTCTTATAAAGCTCTGAGGTGGATACCCCCATTTTATAGATGAGGACATGGGGCTTAGTGAGGTTAAGTGAATAGCCCAAAGTCACAACTGCTAGTAGACGTCAGAGGGGAATTTAAATCAAGGTTCCTTTGAATCCGGAGCCCATACTCTTACTCTATCTCGGTTGTAAAATGTGTCCAACCTCTGGTTCTCCAACACCTTCATAATCTCAAAGAGAGGTATTGGGGAAGGAATTCATGGGAGAGGTTGAACCGTAAGCAGAGGGGGACAAGAGAAAACCAGATCTTTTATAAAGCCATTTACTCTAAGCACTTGGGCAGAAAACTTAACTTCTTAAAGCCTCCATTTTCTCATTACTGTGAAAACCGATTGTAGAAATGCCTGTGCTAAGCCGTGCCCAGTGTCTGGTACGCAGTGGGTACTAACAAATGGCAGAGCCTTTTTTCACTTCCTGCTGTTTCCTCAGTCATGGTTCTCTTATAGGAACGATTTTTGCCCGCAAGAACCTCCTCAGCAGGCTGGACTGGTGACTCCAAGCTCGAATTGTATCTCTTGGCTGTTCTCTCCCTGCACCTTGAGCTCCTACCTCAATACTTATCACATTGTTCTTGAGATAGCTTAAGTTTTCATATATATCTCTCCTCAACTGAGGACTTGACATGGCAGGAACTGTGTCTACCTGGTTCCCTGGAATCCCAAGGTGCCAGCAGAGACCAAAAATGTTAGAGTGCTCATTAGATATCTGTTAATGGGTGAACAGATGGATGGAAGAATGAATGAGTGGATTGATTCATGGACTGATGGGTGGGTGGAGGGATGGATGGATGAACGAACTAATGGTGGGGTGAGCAGAGGGATAAATGGAAGGATGGAGGGACAGACTAATGGGTGAACTGGGTTGATCATTTGATAGTTAGCTTAGGTATCTTCTTTATAACATTGAATCTCACACAATACACAATGGTAGTTTTAGAAACACTGTCCTGCTTACTATCAAGTCATTGGTTTTGACCATTGTGAGATATGTAAGCAATACTCAAGGCTGACCCTGCCCAGGTAGATAAGGGCCACGGTCCCACCCAATTCCACAAACAAAGAAAACCATTTCCTAAGCCTTCTTCAAAAGCTTCCAGAAAAGAAAAAAAAAAGTCCTCTTTGGCAGGAGTAGAAGCCAAACTCTATCACTCATTACCACAACCTGCCTCCCCTCCACTCAGGAAAAGGGGCTGCTTATGATTTCTGCAATCTTAGATTCCGTGTGTGTGTGTGTGTGTGTGTGTGTGTGTGTGTGTGTGTGTGTGTTGAAGGGAAGGAGAGGGACTGATAACCACTGATAACCAGGCTACTAATTGCTCTGCTTATCAGAAGATGGCCTTTCATTGCAGTGGTTCAAAAGGCAAAGCAATGCTAGCTGGAGTCTGTGGCTTGGCAGTGACAGAGTCCCAGAGGAGAGATCAGGGTTCAGAGAGAAGTGAGGTGGGTAGGGCCAGTGGAATACTCTCAATATAATCTCCTGTTCTTATCAACGGCATGTTTCTCCAACACACATACTCAACGTACTTGAACTTCTAACCTTGGGAAGCAAAATAGCAGCTTCAGTCTGTTGGGCCCCAAGGGAAGCAGATTCTGGTTCTGGTTCTTGAGAAGGCTTGAGCAGAGATCAGCCCTGGGGTGAGTGGGTCTCAGGGACCAGGCTGTCTCCTTCCTGGGTCCCTGTACCCCTCCTTCATGCTCTTCCTCCTTGCCGATGTCATTGGGGGGCTCTCTTATGCCCCCTCCCTCTTTAGAAATCCTCAAAGTGGAATCAGATCAATGCAGACCCACGGATGTATCAAGGACTGAGAAAGCTCTCAGCTGTACCAGGGATTGGAATTATACCTGTGAATCTGAAGCTCCTGTTTGCATATGGCCAAAGAAGTGAACTTCTTGTCTTAGAACAGACTCCCCAGTGAAGGAGGGTCAGGAACTGCTGCAATTATTCCCAGAGGAGGAAAAGACACGGTAAAGGAAGGAGAAATGGAAGAAGAGATATTTGAAAGGATGGATGGAAAGAAGAAAGACACAGTGGTATACAATGCTTATTGGATATCTGCTTAACTCATGAACTAAACCACATGTTTTTGTACATTTTTGTACAAAATGTCCTGTAATATCCGCAGTAAACGGACAATGCAGATTTATTGACTTACATTTAATGGATGAGCAAACTGAGGCCCAGCAAAGTTAGTAAATTTACATAAAGTCACACAGCAACTAGAATTGAAGCCTAGTAAACTGATTCTATGTAGGTGCCTCTGTCTCTCAACCCTGCTGTGATTGGGTGGTTTGAGCATGGTCCAGTGTGGTCCTAAGGGTCAGAGAGCAGCGTCTCACTGTGGAGCAGTAACTAGGGCCTCCATACTGGGCCAGCCCCTCATTCTCAAACTCAAAAGCTTGTCAGACCTTAGATCCCACTGCCTGGAGACTGAGGCCCAATTAGAGGAAATGTCTTGCCCCATGATTATGTGAGGCAAGAAATAGGACAACATCTGTGATTTCTTGAATCCCAGTGTGGTTGCTCTGGGTACACTTTGAGTGCCCTGTGCAATCCAATGCCATTATTGCATATGGAGTCACAATTTACAGGGGAAATAACATAGGAAAATGAGATAGAGTATACCAGGATATAAATCCCAGACATCTACCTTTAAATAGCTAATCTGTAAAATGGGACCACTACGGTATGCTGTGTCCAGAACAGTTCTCATTACTTCATTCTTCCAGTTTATTAGTAGAATGCCTTTGAAGACATTACTAGAAAGCATTTGGTAGATATAAAGTAAATGCACTGACCTTTAACGACAGAAGGGAATTCAGGAGCAATGTTCTCTGAACTCTTGATAACAAGGTTGGTCAATAGGGTTGGTAGAGTTCCAGGGAAGGCGTCTGATAAGGTATAGGGAAAAGACTCCTGAAATTAGAATGCTTGGTTTCATTGATGAAACTTTCGGGTTATCAGTTTCCTCAGTTTTGAAACAAGTGAGAATGCTGTGAAGTTTTCCTATAGCCCTTTTTCTGCCCAGTGCTTCTTATTCCTGTAACAGCAGCCCTGAGTACGTCTCTTGCCGCCTTAGGGCCTTTTGATGATCCCCTTGGATGATCCCCATGTTTTTTGTGATAAAACCCAACTCTAAGAAGTGGCCTCTGTGGCCTCTTCTCGGGAAACTTCATCTCCCCCTTCCCCACCCCAACCACCCATCCTCAGGTCCTCAGACTTGTCCTGCTGAGCTCATCCCTGTCGTAATGTCCTCAGGAAAGCATTTATTGATCTTTGCATTCATGTCATTGTCCCTTCTGTTGTGTGTCTTCTCTCCCACACACTTGTAATTATACTTTGATGTTTATTTGTGAATTACCGTTTTTAAAAAGAAACATAATGCTAAACTCCATGAGGTTTGGGTTCATGCTGGTTATGCCGTCCATTTTATCCCTGCACTGAGAATATCTGATAAAGTCAAACATTTGTTGAGTGAATGAATGAATGAATGAAAGCACAGATGGAGGGAGGGATTGAGGGAGAAGTGGAGGACAGGTGGGAGGGATGATCTCCAGATGTAGCTGACATTTCTCAGAGGAGACATTTAGAGTCAATTACTAATGGGTCAACCAGTCAGATGTGATCCTCCGTCAACATGGCTCCTTTCAGTGCCTCTGACCCCTCCTGGAAGCCCCCTCTGGTGCCTGAAGCCCAAAGTGGAGATTCCATATTCTGAGCTCTGGCAAGCAGACTGTGCACGTTATTTATTGCAGGAGGACTGCTGGCCTGTGCCATGCCCATCCCCCCTTCTTTTATTACATACCTTCTTGATAAAACTGTAAACCAACCAGAGAATGCTTAGCAATCATTAACAGCTGTTCTTGGAAAAGGACTAGATCACATAATTGTACATTTTACAACATTCACCCTGGCCACTGTTCCACCTCCGTGGCCACGCACGCTCCCTGCGCCTCGCCCCCCTCCCCCTGTAGCTGGGGGCATCACAAACCAGGCTCCAGGCTGGAATCAGAATGGGAAGGCACAAGGAGAGGGGGAGAAAGATCCAGAAAACAATGTACTCGTTATAAAGTTGCTGAGGAGCTTAGGGCCACTGCATTTCGGTTGGCTGCTAAGTGAATATGTAACTACTTTATATATTTCAACAAAATTAAACTTAAACCTACAGAATTAGGTTTATTAATTTCTGTCAGGGCTCAATGGGGGAATAAGAATGGCCATTCATTATGGACACACAATTACTAGAGACAAAAATGAAGCCCAGCGCTATTAAGTATAATAAAAATGTTGAACACGGAGGAAATTTTCATTAAATATAATCTATTCTTTATATTACTGCACTTAATCCTCGCTGTCTGCTTCTCTGTTTTTCTCCAACCTATTTAATTTTATTACTTAATTTTTTATAAATGTTTCTTAATATAATTATGATTAAATATTTGGGAGAAGAGAAGTACGTTAGTCTCTGAAAAAAGAAAAAGAAAGAAGAAATCTCCTTCCATTTCCTCTTTTCTTCACTCCAAAAATGGTGAAAAATGATGTTTTTTTGGAAAAAGCAAGTGCTAAGTGGTATTTTATTGTTGGGGCAGGCCGGAGCATGAGAGAAGGGAAGGCAATAAATAATAAAGAAGCACCGATCAGCAGATGTAGTAGATTCTCTATATTACACACTTAAATAAAAGGCCATTGCCTTACTCAGAATGCCTTGAATATTTGCATGGCCAAACCATGTAATTAAAAGATAGGCCTGGCTAATGTTATTGCTTGCACTATATAAAAACATTTGCGATCAAGAGCATTTATTCTTAAGCCACAATGGGTTGCTTTCTGTTTTTTGGGGGGTAGCGGTGGCCTGTGTGTGTGGATATTGGGAAAGTAAATGGAGAATTCATTTTTCTGTGCCAAATCATGGCCCTGTTACTGTGTCATCAAGCTTCTCGTTGGACATATTGTAGTCTTACGTGTTTTGCTTTTTAACACAGCTCAATCAGGAAGCAGTAGTCCTGGAGTAAAGAGATACTGAGATACAACAGCGATTCAGCGTTTACCCGTTTTGACTAGAATGCCTGCTGCAGTGACGGTGTTCAGAACAGAGGCATCTTGGTTCCAGGGCCAAGTCACTCGGGGAGTTTGGTTCTGGGCACCACATGTTCATTTGAAGCGTTATCTCTTTTCTGTTCCCTTGCAGCTCTGTAAGATGAGAACAGAGCTTTGATTCGCAGCAACCATATAACCCTGCCCACCCTCCAGGCCCCGCTACATATGTTCCTATTTCCTGGGCTCCAGCCTCCCAGTGTGCTGATTTCGTAATTTCACTGAGCTAGGTATTTGATGTTCGCCGTGTAATGGTTATATAAACTCTACTCACAGCTGAGACAGGTAGCCTATAGCATGATGCCTTTTTTCATCTATAGGTTTGTTTCTTTGGAAGCTGACAATTTTTTGTTGTCGTTGTTTCTGTTATTATTATCACCATGTGTGTGGTTCTTGACATGATTATTCTTCCCTCAATCCTGCCTACCATTGGCACAAACCTTGTCAAACTGGGAGAGTCTATCAATACCATCTTCTTGGGACACGTTCTCTTCTGACCTGCTCCAGTCTAGACTGGTGGCTCGCTGGGTAGCTGACAGCTGTGGTCGTGGGATCCCCTTGGGAAAAGTTTTGGCCCCCATTTGACAAAGCCCACCTTTAGGCAGAGGGCCTGTGGTCGCTATGTGAACAAGAACGTAATACATTCACCTTTGAAATGAAATGGACAGCAGCTTTCCATGGGCCCAGCTATGCCTGGCCCCTCCGCATGTGGATCCCTTTAAACCTGGACATCGGGCACTTGATGGAGCCCCCTCCACCCCTGACCCCCCTTCCCTTCCCTCTGAGGGACTTGCCATTGTTCTCTTGCCAAACGTTCAGCTGAGATAAATCCCAGAGAGCTAAGGATTCCATATTCCAGATCGGTCATCTCCAAACTGTTTTGAGTGTGTGTGTGTGTGTGTGTGTGTGTGTGTGTGTGTGTGTAGATACATAGATATTGTATACATACACACTATTTCATTTTATAAATAACAGATTTATAGTATTGTACTATGGCCATAATGAAACATGTGAAAAATTGAATTTGAAAAGAAACAACCATAATTTTAAATGGAGTATTTAACATTTTCTTTGTAGACTGTAGATCACTATGTGTATACCTTTTGGAGACCCAATTTAAATGAGTCTTTCTCAAACTGCAATGTGCTGGGGAACCACCTGGGTGGCTTCTTAACATTTTAGATTTCTGGATTCCTTTCGGACCGTGACTCAATAGAACCTGTGAATCTGCTTTTCCCAAGCACTCCAGTTACTCTGCTAACTGTGGTCCACAGACCTCACTCACAAATGCTGACCCCGAGACTCTGAGCACTGCTCCCTTAGCAGGGCAGATTCAAGCTTAGCTTCTGATCGGTGCCTTCACAGGTGCATAAGTAAAGCAATAGAAGATTCTTGGCTACTTTGATGGGGAGAACGATCAGTTAGCAACCACAAAAATCTTTTATTCCTGCATCTCTCCTTAAAGAGTTATTGGTAATGCCTTCCATGGTGGCTGTTGATGTTCCCTGAATTACAAATTCGTCTTCACATTTAGTGCTAAGAGTATTGTCAGGGTCATCTTTTAAAATGTACCATTATACTGACAGTTGTCTATTTTGGATCCCCTATTTTGCATCTCATTCAGTGCTAAGCACTTTTCTTATGTTTAGTACTCACAAGGAAGAGGTAGGTAGTATTATCCTCATTTTATAGATGTAGAAACTGGGGCTTCGAGAAGACATTTCACCAGTCACTCCTACCACCAAACAAAGCGAACAAAACAAATGGAAACATAAACACCTCTGAACTGCACACGAGCAGTGTATTCTATTGTGCTGGGAAGTACAACACTTGCCAGGATCACAGAGGGAGTGAGTGGTCGAGTAGGGTACTAGCTGGGGCCTCTGACTCAAGTTCCAGGCTCCTTACACAAGATAGAAGCCTGCTCACTCCCTAACACCCTCCACCCAGGGCTAGCTGGTACATGGCAGAGCTCTTTAATCCTTCCCTGTGTTTTTCTTTGTTACATTCCCAGTTGGCTGCTCAGCTCTGTAACCCTCCTGTGAAAAGCAGAGAGCCACACCGAATTGAATTTGAATATGATCACAAGTTATCTGGTTCAAGACCCCACAAATGAATGGGATCCCAACATCCTGCTTGAAAACCCTCCGTACACACCGTCTCGGGGACAGTCTGCACACCCACCTCTCTGCCCATATCATATGTTTGGCATCGCAAAACAGTTGGATGCCATGCAACTTTCTCCCTTTTCATCCTGGTGTTCTGGCATCGTATGCACATGGCCTCTAGGGGCATTTTGATGGATGCGTTTTTCCCTCTATCACAGTAATATTAACCTTGTTTAATAATCTATTAACACAGAGGATAAAGGTCTTATTAGCACTCACATGCTTTCTGTACCACTGAAATAACACTGCCTGGTTGTGGATTCTGAGGCTGAGTTTTGTTTTTAAATGACAGAGGGTTGATGGATGTGGTGGAAAGGGCACTGGTAGAAGGACGGGGGGTCACCTGGTTCAGACCCCAGCCTGCCACTTGCTGTCTGCTCCACCTTGGTGAGTTCACCCAGCCTCTCTGAGCCTCTGTTTCCTCATTTGTAAAATGGGGACAACTGAATCTACACCCGCCATTATTTTGAAAGTTTGGGAAAATGTATATAAAGTGTCTAACTTGGGACACAGAAAGCACTCATACATATTAGTTCTTTTCACAATTCTTAGTTATATGGGTTTTCATGGAATTATAATTATGGCCATCAATGAGTAATAGATAACCATAACTGAGTAGCCCTTTAAGATGCTTGGCTTCGACTTGGGACAAAGCCCCTCCTGTCCACAGTATTTGATGAAAAGAAGAAAAAGCCAATGGACAAAGCTACGGTGGATCTTAGGAAATAGCTGAGAGAGAATAAAAGATTCTTTTTCTTTCTGAAATGGCTATTTTCATAAATGACAACTTATGCCCTAATGTCATCCCGAGCTTGAGCAAACCAAGCAGCCTCTCTGGCCATGTATGAGGCATCAGGAGCCGCTGAGTGACTCAAAGGGTCCAGTTGTGTGTTTGTGACCAGCTGTCAGGACAAGGAAGAGAGCGGAGGGACAAGGCGTCAGCCCCAGTCACGGAGTGTGTCCTGCCTACCTCTTACTGAACACCCATGGCATTTTCTCAGACTTCACCGTGCACACGCATCACCTGCAGATCTTATGCAAATGCGGAGTCATGCCTCAGGGCTGGGGTGGGACCCACCGACTGCATTTCTCAGAAGCTGCCACCAGCTGCTGCTGCTCGCCCTGGGACCACACCTTGAATTGCAGGTATGCCCTAGGCATTTTGTACACATCCCTCAATGGGCACAGACACTTTCACATTTATTTTCCCTATTCTATCCGCACCCCTTCTGTGGTGGGTTATATTCTCCTTTCTCCTTCTCAGCCTCGTGATCCTTTAGTGTCTCCTTGTCCTTCTCTAGTCCTGTCATTCTCGTTCTGTCTCTTTCAGAGCCTGAGTGGCTACAAACCACTTCAAGTTTAATCTCTAAAGAAGGAGTTTGCATGTAGAGGTGGTGAAAAAACAAGACAAAACAAGTACCTAGGCAGAAGTGGACACCTCTGGAGTAAAGTTCTGATACAGGAACATAAGTTATCTAACACTAGAGGAGGAGGTGGTCCTTCCAGTAGACCTCACGTAGCTGAGGTCCATATCGAAAGTTTACCATGCCCGGCACTGCTGTCAAGATGCTATGTACACCTATGGAGACTCACTGTTACTGCTACCGAATGGAACACCTGAGTTGACAGGCTATGGATGAGATTCCTTTTTCTGGTGTGTTGGCATTAGAGCCATCTGGAGAGACACGAATGAATGAATGAATTAATGAATGAATGAATGAATAAATAGCAAGTGTCTTCTCCCCGCTCCCATTCAAAAGGTCTGAGGTGGCACTCGGGTATTGATTATTTTTAACAAAACACAATTGAGAATAGCGCCCCAAGGCAAATTGAGGGGCCCAGTTGCTGGTTGGTTGAGGGAGATACACTCTGCCTGCCCCCATTCAGGACTATCTGGCAGGGAAATGTACAAATGCATTTCTACAGGGATTCAGAACTAATATCTTCATTTTTTTTAAAAAAAGCGTCTCCTCCATGCTGTTTCTGCAAATACATTCTTCAACGGAGAAATACTCATTTCCCTCCTGGATTAATTGCAGCCCTGTTGCTGATGGTTTTTGCATTAAGTTCAGCTGCTGCTTGCAGTGGGAAAAGGCACTCTGATTGGGAATGAGAACCGAGCCACAGAGGGGCAGCTGCAATGCGTGGGGAAATTATTACCATTTCAAATGTCACTCAGCTTGATTTGTGATTAAGGGGAGTGGAGGCTCCTCCTGTCTGGGTTGCTACAAGAGCGGAAGTCTGCTCTCCCAGCCGGGCCCACTGCATTGTCATAACCAATGCCCGTCACCTCCCAGCCGCCTCCTTCAGCACACCCAGGAGCCTGAAGCATTTAGCTTCAATTACAAACGTCACTTGTCATTTCTGGGATGCTGACTACATTAATAAACTTTTTTTTTTTGGTGGAGGATTTGATGAAAGCGTCTTGTGGCTAAATAACATTTATCTATTTCCCTTTCATTGCCATGTTGTGTAAATGGAACAGCAGGAAAGGAGAAACACCTGAACGTTCACGTCCCTGGAGTGGGCAGATGTGGCATCTCACTCGGCTCTCCAAAGGCTCTTGTGCAATCCTGCAGAGGTTTTCGTTTAACTTGGTACACTGAGCCGTTCAGTCAGCAGCCTCCGTGCACATGGGGACTCGGTGAACTCTTGGAAGGGGAAGGAACCCGCTTTGCAGAAAGTGCAGGGCCTCCTGGAGCGGAGTGGGCCAGGCTGGGCTCGGAGCCTGTTGGGAAGAGAGCATGTGAGCTGAGTAAGGTTGAGGATGGGAAGGTGACCTGTTGAGGAGCGTTCTCTTGCAGAGCTGGGTTCCAGGGCTTGCCAGTACATTTGTGGTCCCAATACAGCTGGTCCTCAGAGCTATTTTTCAAGTGGCAGCAGAACTCGAGGCTTAAACAGAACTGGGATGGAGTCTGGGCTCTGTCCTAAAGCATCTCAGTCCAGATAAGTGCATGAGGCCTCAGCCTTCTATAGAGTGGATTGACATGGTGAGGATTTCAGGAAAATGGCCCTCCAGTAGGGAGGACTTAACACGTTGCCTATGAGCACCACAAGGAGACCCTCACAACATGTGACAACCAATGAGAACACCTGCTCTTCTAACCCCCCACAGAATAGTTCATTGACAGTAGGTTCATAATTCGTGGAGCTATTTTTCTGTTAATGGGCATTTACATAATTTTTGGTTTTTCATTTTATAAACAGTATTGCTCTAAACATCCTGCCCCTGCCTTCTTGTACGTAAATATGAGAGTTCAATGGGGGCGAGGTAGAAATAGACATTTGTTGAGACATTACGAATGCAAAAATGGTCCAAGTAGCTCTATACACAGGCATCTCTCCACCCATTGGGTATAGAAATGCCAGTTTGTTCACATCCCTGATAGTATCAGAAATTTTTCTCCCCCCATCTTATGGGTAAAAACATTATTCATTTTCCATCAGGATGTATGGGTATCATGTTTTAATTAATCTTCCTCTGGGCATTTATATTTCTTTGGGTTTGGATTAGAAGATGATTAAGGCTCTAGCAGGCAAGTATGTTAACCAGGGAGGAGAAACCCATCAGGGTGAAAGTAGCAAGGGCTCCCAGAGGTCTGCTGCTTCAGGAATGAGTTGTGGATGAAATACTGGGTTAAAGAGAGAGAGATGAGGATGAGGCTGGTTGGCGGGTTCAGGACCACACGAAGGAATCTGCCTCTCATCCTATTGGCAATGGAGACATTATCTGGCTGGGCAAGAGAAAGACCCTAAAGGTCCAAGAGGAAGTTTGCATTTCAACAAGATGCCTTTGGCCACCTTGCAGAGGGAGGACTGAGCACAAAGCAGTGGAAGAATAAAGGGAGAGACTCAGGACCTATTTCAAAGATAAAATTGAAGGACTCATTACATTAGGATGGAGGCTGAAGATGAGGATGTGATGTACACATTGTATGCAACCCCTCAGAGGTTCTTCCCAGCCTTCCAACTGGATGCACATGTCCATGTCGAAAGATGCTGCTTGAAGTGTGGTCCATGGACCAGCATCCTCAGCATCACCTGGCAACGTGTTCAAAATGCAAACTCTTGGCCCCACCTCACACCTATGGAATCCAACTCTCTGGTGGTGGGTCACCCTCCAAGTGATTACTTTGCACAGGAAAATTCGAGAAGCACTGATGTCCAAGATTATATCTAAAATTCCAGGTGGGAGGAGTTTAAATCCCTGAGTCACCATTCGGAGGACAGCCACTCAGGAGGGCCAGTTGAACACAATCACTTGCACTGGAATCTCTACAAAATAAAAATAAATACCTGTTTGTGCCACTGAGATAATTACTGTTTGTTACATAGTTAACCAGTCTACCATGACCAATACACAGTTCATTTAAACAAGGGTCCAGAATTCTACCCAATGGCTTTGCTACCAGACCTTCTCAATCCCTGCTCTGGGAGAAGGCTGCTTTTATGATCAGCAGCCAGGTTTGCAGCTTCTAGGTGGCCAGTGGAGAGTAGGGCTAGGACAGCCGTGGGCAAACTACGGCCCGTGGGCCGGATCCGGCCCGTTTGAAATGAATAAAACTAAAAAAAAAAAGACCGTACCCTTTTATGTAATGATATTTACTTTGAATTTATATTAGTTCACACAAACACTCCATCCATGCTTTTGTTCCGGCCCTCCAGTCCAGTTTAAGAACCCATTGTGGCCCTCGAGTCAAAAAGTTTGCCCACCCCTGGGCTAGGATCATGTCCTTGCTTCCTGGGGAGAGGGGAAGGGACCGGGACCAACAGAGCTGGTTCAGTAGCAACCTTGAGAGTTGATGAAATATTTTTAAAGATTGATTTCTTCCTTGTTTGGGTCTGATTTTCTTCAGCTTGAGTAGTGGCTACAGTAATTTCTTTGCTGGGAGGACGTTCTGGAGAATGGAAGCGGGGGAAAATACGTCCTCTCACATTCTTGGTTATCATCGACCACCCCAAACCCCCTTAACCACAGCTGCCTCACAGAACGAACACCTGCATCACAGCTAGCCAGGTGCCTTCAGCCAGGGTCCTATGTTCCTCCGTCGAGAAGAGAAAAGAAATGTATATGATGACAGTCTGGCTTCATGTCATGCCCTTGCATCATGCTGTTGCTAGTCTCTGCGTACATCGCTGGGTTGAGAAAGATCCCAAGGCTTTGTTGTAACCCAGTGGGTGAAAGTGCTAGTCCATTAATTGCTTCGCGTTGCCACAAATTGCCAGCCCTGTTCTGGTTAATGCCTCGCTGCTATTTTTTGTGAGACTTCTTTCTGGCCCCACAAACTCTCTCCTTGGCCTGCGGAGTGAAAATGCACTCAGGAGTCTTGAGATTCTCTCTGGCCCCTTCAGAATACAAGCCAGGTGCCCCTGCTCCTGTGGGAATGCACATTGGCCTGTAAGCCGGTTAGTGTCTCAGGAAGAGGGTGCCAGGAGAGAAGTGACACTGGATGCCTACTACATGCCTCACGCAGCAGTTCTGCTTTCAGCAGGACACCCTTGGATTTTGGCACTGGAAGAGGCATCCTAAGCCATTCAACCCAATGCCTTCTATTGCATGAGTCAGCAAATTATTGCCTGTGGGCCGCATCTGGCCCACCCTCTGATCTTGGACAGCTCACATGCTAAAAGTGGGTTTTACATTTTTTAAATGACAGGAGAAAAATCAGAAGAAGAAAATTTACTGACATGAAAATATTTAGACACCTGGAATGAAAATGATATAAAATTCACATTTCAATGTCCATACGTAGGCTTATGGAATGCAGCAATCTTGTTTGTTTCCATGGTGCCCGGGCTGCTTTCGCATTGCAATGGCAGCGTTGACTGGCTGAGATGGAGGCACGGATGGCCTGCAACGCCTAACATGTTAATCTGGCCTTTTCCGGGAAAAGCCTGTGACCTCTGCTGTACACAGTTGGGGAGCAGGAGGCTTATAGTGACACTTTCCCACGCTGTCAACGACATTCCCTGGACTGATACAGCCTCATGTAGCTGCTTTTTAAATTATTGGGAGGGATGGGATAGTTTTAAGGGTTTTCAATTTGAAAAGTAGGTTTTGGGTGGGGCATGGAGTCAGGTGGATGTGTTGCCCGAAGCTCCTGGGGCTCACGCAGGTGTGAAAGAACCCGCTCTGCTGCAGGTGGCTTTCACCTCAGGGAGGAGACCAGAGGGAAGCTTTCACGCAGAGGCTTTTGCTTTGGCAGGTGCTGTTCTTTTCAATTAGGGTGTGGGCCGCTGAGGCCCAGCTCCGCCCCAGAGGCATCATGGGAAGGAGGTGGAATCCATCAGACATCAAACAAATGGTCTTGGGTGAGGACATCTCACAGCCCGCACATACATAACTGTGGGGCTCATCGCTCCCGATGGGAGCTCAGGACATCAAGATGCGATTTAAGATGGCATTTCCAACCTTCCCCGGAAATGGGGGGACATCAGCTTTATTTATTTACCCCATCTCGCCGGCTCCCAATTTGGTGCGAACAGTTATGTCTTGCAGCACGTTTCTGCCTTGCAACCGGCAGAGTTAATTTAATGAAATGAGTAGTCTTCTGATGACCTGAAGGGAAAAAAACACATTAATCTGGAAACTATCAAAGCCGTCTGACATGTGTTATTGTAGGACTCGGAAAAAATAAACAGTTTATGGAGAAGATTAAGTGGCAGTGTGGATTTGCTTTTGACATATCTTGTCTCCAAATCTAAGTTGGGGATTTATTATCGAGCTATCATGTCACAGCTCTCTCATTTATATGATAACACATCTGTAATGTTTTACAAGTGCTGCACTACTTGTTCGAAATGGGCCTTTTTTAAGTCCTAAATTATAGTACCTGGAGAGGCATGCATAATTATAGTGCGTGTTAGCAAATGAGAGGGTGCGTTTTCCACCCGCACTCAGCATTAATCGTCAGCACAGTGGGTGCAATAAAATCATAATTGCTTCTTCCAAACTTCTCATCTGAGCGGTGCAGGTTGAAGTCAGTGGTTGGATGGAGAGATGCCTCCTGTCATGGTGGGTGCAGGCCTCACTCCCATCTTCCCAGACAGTCCCCGGAATTATGGCCGGAGATGCATCTGAGTTCAGGCCGGAGAGCCAGACCCCACGGGGGCTGCACACTGAGGTCTTCTGATCTGGGTTACGCTCTCAAACCGGTAGATCTGAAAACGGTGTACATGGGGGTTAGGGGTCCTGGTCTTGGAACTGAGTTTGGATTGCAGCTCTGCTTTTCAATGTTGGACAAATTGTCTTACTTCACTGAGCAGCCGTTGAATCATCTGCAAATGAGAGATGGTAGCCCCTAACTCAAAGTGCTCTTAAGGCAATTAATAATGTTTCTACAGCACAAAACACACCTGTGACAAACCATAGACATTCTTACTACTCTCTCTCCCAAAGATCACTGTCTAAGTCCTTGCTGTCCAGCAGGGTAGTCCCTGGCCACACATGGCTGTACTGGTAGAACACTTACAATGTGATTGGTACCAATTGAAGAAGACCAGAGAGACACAGTCCACACCAGTTTCTGAAGACTAAGTTTGAAAATGAATGCAAAATACATCGATGATGATTTGTATTGATTACATTTTGAAGTGATAATATTTTGGCTAAATTCCACTTGTTTCTTTTTTACTTTTTTATTGTAATTAGGACATTAAAAATGATACGAAAGTCTCCCATCACAGTTTTAGTGGACAGCACTGGTCTGAACAGATAAATGCTGACAAAAATATGATGTGACTGTGTGTGTTGAGTTGCAACTCATGGTTCCTGATTTTATTATTAGTATCATTGGTTTATACTTAGCCTGCGTTGGAAACCATACTTTAGATGGTTTGCTACAGAAAAGGGGAGAAGACCTAGTGATTGCAATGAACCCCTCACTTAACTCTAAGCTCCCTGATAGCTAAGGCAAAAAACACATATTTGGATCATATGGGTCTTTGTGAAAGGCAGAGGAGTCCTGTACGTTTCTTTGAAGAGAAAAGCTTTCTCGTTGCACCAAATTCTTCAAGGACCTTTTCCGGGTGCAATCCTCAAATTGCACCTACACATGCACCTCTCCATCCTCCGCAAACAAGGCTTTTATGGACTTAAAACGCTGTGAGTCACTCAAGCACAGGGATGATAATTACACCTCCCTTCGTTCATGTGCATTATCTGATTTGATCCTCACAGGAGCCCTGCAGGATGGGCTGTGCAGGGACTATTGTTCCTTCTTGATGGATGAGGAACCTGAGGATCAGGTAGGGCTTCAGTGACTTGCTCAAGGTTTTCTAGGCAGTGAGTGGCAGCGCCAGGGCTCAAATCCTCGTTGCCCAAGGTGGAAACTCCCTGTGCTTTTGTCAGTCATGTACTAGTACACTTTAGTGTGAAAGCTCAGAGGAGTAACCGATGGGAGAGAGCAGGGGGGCTTCTGGGCAAAAGGGACCCAGATGCAGCTGGGAGGCTGATAACTCCAGAGATGAACTTTGCTGTAGCCAGATAGAAGAAATAGATGTAGAAACGTGTGTTTTATTATTTCACTAACTGTGGCACACCAGACTCAAGATATCCTATATCTGGGTCTCAAGGGGCGATGGATAGGAGAGCATTTTAGCTGTTTACCTTTAAGATCAGTGCCCCTGGAACTTGAACACACTTACCAGTCACCCAGCACCTTGTCACCGTGCAGATTTCATTCAGAGGTCTGGGGAGGGGCTGAACACTTGCACTTCTCCTGAGCTCCCAGGGAGCGCCTCTTCTGTTGGTTTGAGGGTTGAGTAGTGAGCTCCAAGATGCTTGTCTTCTGCCTTCTCCCCAAACTGCCTCTCCCATAGCACTTACACCAAGGTAGAGGACCGATTCTCACCCTTGCTATCAAGGCAAAGCTCCCTGAGGGCTTTCAAACAGTACTGATGCCGAGACCCTCCCTAGATCGATGGAATTAAACAGTTCCTGGGAGCGGGGCTCTGAGCTTGGTACACTTTCACGTTTCCCCCGGGGTGACTATGTTTGTGAACAGTGGGATTACGTAGTTTAGGTGTTTTCTTCTACCTGGGTGTTGTTGGGGTACCCCAAGCAGAACCAGCTGCCCAGAGGGATTCTCCCTGTCTTCACAAGCAGAGTGACACCACCACCACCACCACCACCACCACCCCCTGCCGCGCCCCCATTCATTCTGGAATTCAAGCGAAGCCCTGGCCTTGCTCTGGATGTATCTGACTGTCAGGGAGGGCTGACCTTTTTAGGCATTTAGATTCCAGTGGGTTAAATTGCTGATATAGGTGTGACTGAGGAGAATCACACAGTCATTTCGGACAGGGCATATATATGCCTCGAAAGAAATACGATGGGAATGGAATACAGAAACACTCAAAATGCTGACGATAAAAACATGTATGAAGAGCCCTGGCCAGTGTGGCTGAGTCGGTTGGTGTCATCCTGTGCGCTGAAAGGTTGCCAGTTCCATTGCAGGTTGGGGCACATGTCCGGTTGCAGCTGAATCCCCGGTACAAGGAGTGCAGGAGGCAGCAGATCCATGTTTTGCTCTCACATCAATGTTTCTCTCTCCCTCTCTCTCTCTCTCTCTCTCTCTCTCTCTCTCTCCCTCTCCCTTTCTCTCTCTCTCTAAGAATCAATGGAAAGTCTTCTTTCAAAATGTAGAAAGAAAAGGCTTTATGGCCCAGGGTTGGCCCTGGTGAGGCTTTACTTTTCCTGTCCTATTAGATGCTTTCCTTGAGTCTAAGACTGAAAATGGGACAGTTGTTAGCAGCTGACTTCCATGGCCTGGCCAAGGAAGATGCTAAGGGGCTGCTGGAAGGACCGGGACTCCAGTAGGAGGGACCCCTGAGCTCAGGAGTGGGGCCAGCTACCAGGAAACCAAAGTTGGGGCCTCAGCTGTCTTCAACCTGAGACGGTTTTTAGAAAAATCAGCAGAGAGTGGTAAAGGCCTAGATTCCCAGTCCCCCCCTCCAGCTTGGTTCCTCAGAATCTGCAGGGCGGGCTCTGAGCATGTTCATGTCAACGGTAAAACGGGTGATTCTGATGTGACTCCCAGATTGAGACGCCCCAATCTAGACTTTGAAAAGCATCCCCTTCAGCGGGAAATGAAAGGTATGTTGTCAAGTCTTCTCTCGGTTAAACAAATAGCTCACATTTCTTTAAATACGGCTACAGTAGTCGCAGCAGCCTCCAGAAACCCCACATCACTCCCTTCCTTTTCCTTTTGAATAAACAGCTGGCGAATATGACATCCATTTAACTGTAATGACTGCTTTTAATTTTCATTTTAAATCTATACCGTTACTATATATTGGGATCCTGGCTGGTGCCAACTGCTCCGGCCACACGTCTGGTTTTCATTTAGTCTCTGAGTTCCTTTAGGGTAGTCGTGTTCAGAGGCCTGGTTTAATGCATAACCCTAATTGCGACGTAGAATGAAGTTGGTGCTGACTGTAGCGTTTTCAGTCTCAGAATCAAGGAAAGTATCTAATGGGAAGGGGAAAGAAAAGCCTCTCTGGAGTCCCAGCTCTTGCCAGGGCCTTATCCGTATACATTTTTTTACATTCAACTTTTTTTTTTAATTGAGTGCATAATATGGCTATAAAACAGCAGTCTGGATCATGTGGTCAGGCTGCTGGTTTATGGAGCTCTCTTCTCAGTTTCAGAACGTCCCCTTCTCCTCTTCCTGGTCTGACACTGGCCTCGTTTCTCATTAAAAATGCCGGCGGCTTGGAAGTGAGGACAGGAACCCGGGCTGCGCTCCTTCTCCCAAGTGATGCTCCCCGCGGCCCCGCCTGGACCCTCAAAGGCTTTGAAGGAGGCTGTGCTGCCAGCTGAAGTTATTTCCAATAGTTGTTGGCCGGCAATCTGCTTTGTGAAGGATTACATCTAATATTTTCATATCAAATGTATAAAGAAAAACAAAGATTTCTTTCAAAATGGCAAATACCTCCCTCCTGGTAAAGTAGGATGGGGCCATGATGGTGAAAATCCACCCATGTTTCTTGTTCTTGGGAAAATGTAGGTAAGAGGAGATGCTGAGTGGAGACTGAGCAGTGAGTGGGTGGGAAAGAAGCTGAGATGGACCAGGCTCCATGGGAGTAGGACAAGAGGGACCAATCAGAAGCAGGGACCGTGCTCAGCTCTATGCTTGATGCATGATCCTCACTATACAAATATTTGCTGAATGAACGTTAGTCATTAACATAGACATGTTGATTCTTCTCAAAAAAAAAATTTCCTATGCATTGGTTCTCTCTCTTGTTTGTTTCTTCATTCACTCAGTCCTTGTGCTACTTATTGAGTAATTGCTGTGCTAGGTATTGGGGGCTACGAGAAACCATGAGACAGCACATGAGTAACAGGGCCATACCTCTGCCTCCTGGACCTCCCAGCCCAGCCATAAACAGGGACGAAAGTGTACAAGGAGAAGTTAGTGTCCAAAGGGCCGGAGAGTGATGCTATGGAGCACAAGCAGGATGAAGGGATAGGAAGGCTAGGGCTGGGACCTGCACAAACCCTCCAAAATGCCCACTCTTACTGCCTTGTCCTAGTGTCTACACTGAGGCCTAAGTTGGAGGCTGGTTTGAGAGCATCACACTTTGAATTGAGCAACATGATGAGGCTGAAGATGATGTTAGAGTCGCAGTTCCTTTCTTTGTGGACCCGTGATAGAACTTTCTCTCCAGTCTCAGGACCAGGAGGTGCTGTGCTTTCCCTAGTTTGCGTATCTTAGGAGCAGTACAGGCTGTCATTGGAAATGTGGGCTTTCTCTGAGAGCCAAAGAACGCGCTCATATTTGTACCTCACTTCTGGGAATTGCCCAGGATCGTGGAGTGCACCGTTTGTATGTTAATATTACCACAGCCTTAGTATTTTTATCCCCTTATTTTCTCATTTTATCCAATTCCTTTATTTGTTTTATTTTTTTGTGCTTTATCCATTTTTTTTTAAACCATCTCAGATCTACTAGGAACAAGGAAATAAGGGCAGGATGAGAAAGTTTGGTTTCTGTTGAGAAGAACTTCCAGGCGAGTCTGGAGCAAATTTGTTGTCAGTGAAGTCACTTAAGAAAATAAGCAACTTCAAATGGGACAATTAGAGTTGATGGAAAGGAGAAATGGGGTGGGGCTTAAAAGTCAGGTTTTAATTGTGGGGTGATTCAAAATAGTTAAGTTAAAAAAAAAAAGCAGAACAAGAGCAAGCCCTTCCAGTTTCTCTAAATCCTGGACATCTGATACCTAGCCAATGTCAATATTAGCTAAAGTGGCTTGGCCTTGTTCAGTCCGATCAAAAATAAATTAGGAGGATGCTTATAAACAGGGCTTAGAGAAAGGACACACACACACACACACACACACACACACACACACTGTGAGTCGGAATATTAATTAGTGGCTTTTAATAAATGCTAATTTAGTGTTAACAATTTTAGATCGAGTTGTTTATGCCAAGATCTGACATGAACTGATTTGGGATTTCAGCCACTGACCTGGCTCCATGGTCTCCTCCACTTGCACCACCCCCGCCTAATGACTCCAACCAGCTGCCCTGCGGTGGCTTGGTCCAGGCATGGCTCAGGTTCACCCCATGGTGGGGCTGGAACATGCGTCACTCACTCACGTACATGGACCCCAATCTGGCTCACCCTGCACCAGACGGTCTCCTTAGTTGTCTGCCAAGGGTGCATTGAATGCCTCGCCTGGAAATCCAGGAAGTTTAGGGTCTGGATTTTTCTTCCTCCTTCACTCTCCCTCTGGTAGATCCTGGCCCATGATATCTCCAGATCACAACAGGGAGATGTTTTCCAGCTCTGCGAAGGAGGCACTGGGAGTCATAAGGGGGAAGGGGAACCTACAATTCCAGCCAATGATTCTGGCAGAAGCTTGGGCAAGGGAATCAAATCTGCACATTAGGTGGCCCCTTGCTCCACCTAAGCCCGGATTGTCCATGATGTCCAGTTGTGTAGACACAGCAACAGTTATTGGGTGTTAGTTTGATGGATTTGTGTCCAAGTTTGGCTCCCCTATTTGCTCATTATGATACGTGAGACAAGCCCTTTTTGACCTTCTGAGGTCTGCTTCCTCATCGATAAAAGAGTACAATATTGCATCAAAGTGGTGGTGAGAAAGATTAAAGTTCTATGACGGGGCTTGTTACATTGTAGTTCCCCAATTAATCCCAGCGAACATTTCTCAGATTGTTGCCTACCAGCCACTGAGCTCAACAATTTATGTGTGGTAGTTTTCATTATTACTTTTATTATAACCTTCCTCTGATTAAGCTCCAAGAGGAATATCCTGAGGGCGCAGTAGATACTCAATGAATATTTGTTAAATGAATGGCCAGTGTCATTTAAAATGCCAAAGAATCCCAGTTAAGTTAGTACGATAAGTATCCCCATTTGTCAGATGGGGAAACCAAGGCATGGGCAGTTAAATGACTTGGGCAAGACTGTGCCCAGCGAGCAAGTGCCAGAGGAAGGACTTAAATGCAGACACACCTCCAGCGTTACCCACTGTTCTCTGCCAGCTCTGCATGTGTTTTTATGGTGGGATAAACAAGCCCCATGGCCTCTCCAGTCTTCCGCCCTTCTCTGCCAGATGTTAGTGTGCTTGGCCCTGGGGGAGTCCTGCTCAGAGCCCAGCTGTCAATAAGACGGTGCCTGGATGTAGAGCCCATGGGTGTGTGCCGGGGACATAAAACAGAACACGCTACGCGAAGTCCCAGGAATGACTCGTTTGACACCAAAGCCATGCAGCAAGGAGGCTGGGGGCCTCTTGGCAGGCCCCAGCTTGCTGCCTGAGAGTTACCTGGTGAGGGGCTGATCTGCCTGCGTCCATGGCATGTTCGCGAAGGCTCCAGGCCAAGGCTCCAGAAGGCAGGGAAACCTCTCCCGGAGTCTGTGGTCTTGGACCCTTGAGGCTCCATGAGACGCCTGGTGGAAGGGACCTGGTTGGAGGCAGAGGGAGAAGCAGAGGCAGAAAAAATGGAGATGCTTGTGTTCCTGCTTCCCCACCATGGCTTCCTCTCTCTGCTCAGGTCCCCGGCAAGCCAAGCACTTTCTGTTTCCCCCTTTTCTTCTCTCTCTTCCCTTCTCTCTCTTTATTTCTTCTTTTCCTGCTTGCTTCTTTTTACGAAGCTCTCTCTTTTTCTCTTATTCACCCTCATGTTCTTTCTCTTTCAAAAATTATTTACCCATCTTTCTTGTTCCTGCATCTATCTCTCTTTCTCTCTCTTTCTCTATCTCTGTCTCTTTCTCCCCCATGTCCTCCCTCCCTTTCTCCTCCTCTTTCTCTCTTCCTCTTTCTAACTCTCTCTCTCTCTCTCTCCCTCCCTCCCTCCCTCCCTCCTTTCCTCCTTCCCTTCCTCCCTGCCTCCTTTCTCTCTTCCATGAGTCAGGCACCGAGGTAGGCACTTTAAAGAAAACATCTCATTTAATAATATGTGACTGGTACTTATCTAATGCTTACACTAATGCAGATGAGGAGTCTTAGGGATGTCATGAAAGGGATACAAAGAGGAATTGGACCCTGGCCAGAGTGGCTCAGTTGGTTGGGTGTCGTCCCGTGTATCAAAGGGTTCCCAGTTGGTTCTGTTCTCAGTCAGGGCACATGCCTGGGATGCAGGCATGATACCCAGGAGGGGGCATCAAATCGATGTTTCGCTCTCACATAGGTTTCTCTCTCTACCTCTCCCTTTCTCTCTCTCTAAAAATCAATAAAAAATTTAAAATAAAAAAAGAGGAGTTGGAGACCATTAGTGTGGGCTGTACACAGTGACTTCCAAAGAGTTCGGTATGGGAAGAAGGGTAAAAGAGAACCTGTAGAGTGGAGAAACCTGGCAAACAGGGTCTCAGCCAGGTGGTCAAGGTCATTATCACCGGGAATGCCATGTGGATAACATATATCTCTGATATCACATGGTGAAAATGTCACTTTTCCCCGTGGTGTTTCTCCCCAAGACTCATAACCCTAGTGCAGTGATGGCAAACCTTTTGAGCTCGGCGTGTCAGCATTTTGAAAAACCCTAACTTAACTCTAGTGCCGTGTCACATATAGAAATTTTTTGATATTTGCAACCATAGTAAAACAAAGACTTATATTTTTGATATTTATTTTATATATCTAAATGCCATTTAACAAAGAAAAATCAACCAAAAAAATGAGTTCGCGTGTCACCTCTGACACGCGTGTCATAGGTTCACCATCACTGCCCTAGTGTAATCAGGAAAAGAAAATCAGACAAATCCCAATTGAAAAATATTCCACAAAATACCTGACTAGCACTCTTCAAAACTGGCAAGGTCATTAAGAACTAGAAAAGCCTAAGAACCTGTCGCAGACAAGAGGAGCCTACAGAGATAGGTGTTAAATGTACTGTGGTGCCCTGATAGAATCCTGGAACAGAAGGGGTGTTAGGTAAACACTAAGGAAATTTGAATACAAATTGTACTTTATTTAATAACTAGAGGCCCAATGCACGAAATTTGTACACAGGTAGGGTCCCTAGGCCTGGCTGGCGATCAGGGCCGATCTGTGGGGCAACCCACGGAGCGATGGGGGGACTCCCCGCTGGCACCTGCCTTGGCTGGCCTAGGACCTGCAGGCTCGGGAAAGCTCCTGCATTGAGCATCTGCCCCCTGGTGGTCAGTGCACGTCATAGTGACCGGTCGTTCCACCTGTGGTTCCACTGTTTGGTCGATTTGCAAATTAGGCTTTTATTATATAGAATTAAATAATGTACTAGGATTGGTTTATTCATTCTAACAAATAAACATATACTAATATAAGATACTAAATATAAAGGGAACTGAGTATGGGGTTTATGAGAATTCCATACTATTTTCACATTTTTTCTATAAATCTAAAATTATTCTAAAATTTAAAAAAGAAAAACATGTTTACAAAAACAGATCCAGAGACAGAGAAGCATCGATCAGACCAACAAACCTCAGAGAGAAGTTAGGGGAGGGCGGGGGTAAGGGAGAGAGATCAACCAAAGGACTTATATGCAAGCATATAGGCCTAACCAATGGACACAGACAATAGGGGGGTGAGGGCATGAGTGGGAGGGGATAGGGGGTAACGTGGGGATAAGGACACTTATGTAATAACTTAATCAATAAGAAAAAAGGTGATAGGAAGCATGGCTTTCTATTTGGATGGAGGAGCCAAAGAAAGCTTAGGAGCTGGTGGAATCTGAGACGGGCTTTGCGGTATGGATGACATTAAATTTGCTGAGATAGGCAAGGAGAACCATACAGATAATCCTAGCATAGAGCTAGAAATGGTCAGCCAGTCCATGGAAACAGGCTAATAGGCTACAAATTAGCGTCAAGCTGAATAGCCCTTCATGATTGAGAAGAAAGTTGATAGTTTACATAAGGAAAGGGGGCACTATGGAAAATAAAGGTAAACTACTATGTCAGTAGGATGTATTCAAATGCATGGGAGAAGATTGGGGTAGACATAGGTGACTCCATGATGTCAGCAAAGACCCAGGCTTTTTATTTCCGAGTCTCTGCTTTGCCAGCCAAATGCTGTTGGTTTTTTCTTCTCAAGTATTTGCCTTATGGTCACAAGATGGCTACCATATCTCTGGGCATCACAACCTCACTCTGCATTCCAAGGCAAAAAACGGGGTAAGACCAAAAGTTTGCTTTTATCAGGAAGGTACAGTTGCCCCCAAACTCCCCAGCAGACTTCTCTTCCATTGGCAAGAATTTAAGCACATGGTTACCCTGAGTTTCAAGAGTAAGCTAGCGTCTGATAAAGGGTGATATGATTATATTCTTGGCTTGGTTAGATCATTATTCATCTCTAGCGACTGGATACATTGGTGCTTAAAAAAATCAGAGGTTCTGTTAGCACAGAAAAAGAGAAATGGCTCTTTAGTCAGCAGCTAACAGTATCTGTCAGAGATATGACACCGTGTGCACATGATTAGGTTTTCTTTTCATAATATGTCTTCATGTTCCTCACTAGCTTTTTTACATTGGGAAACTTAACCTCACCATGCCTCAGTTTTCTTACCTGTAAAGTGGGGGATAATCATAATATTCTCCTCCAACCCAATTGTTTAGGTGAGTGAGCTAATTCCTGGACAGTGTATAGAGCAGGCTCTGGCCCTTAGCAACCACTTAATAAATGTTATTTTGATAATGATGATATTATGAAGTGTGTACCCTTGAAAAATGAATTTCATTGCTTAGGCCTTATTTGTATTTCCCAAAGTTTAGTAAAAATTGTGGTGACATAACAGTAATTCAATAAAAAAAAACTTCTTGATTAATTTTCTAACTGCTGCACCATTGCTATACTTTTAAGTTGCAAAATTCTCTATGTTGCATGCTTTCTTAATTCATCTCTGGTTTCTGCTCTTCTATGGGATAAAACAGGCATAAAACATCTTTCCAAAGCACTTTCTACAGCCTCAACTTTATTTCTCACATCTCTCTTTTCTGTGTGCAATCCAGTAATGCCGAGTGTCTTAGAAATATCCCAGACCACCATCTCATGTATACGTGTTCACAGTTACTTTTTCCTTTGAAGATTTTGTTTCCTCTACCTGTAATATGCTTCCACTCCCCTTGTACATTTGGCAAACTCCTATGCATCCTTCAAAACCTCTTATACATTATTTTCTCTGAAATGTCTTCTTGGAGTGTCACCTCTTGCCTAATAGTGCAATATCAATATTATATGTCATGAATATACTTTGTATCTGTCTATTGCTGTTTTGTTATTGTTTTATAATTTTATATTTATCCTCCTGTCTTCACTTTTAAATAGTACATCAAAGGTTGGAAAACTATCTTATCGTGCTTGTAACACAAAGTTTAGTTTGGGATCTATCCAAATGCTTATTATTTAGTTGAACTGAATCTTTTGCTGAACAGAGACTTCTTGCGTCTGTAAAGTACTACAGTTCCAGAAAAGATAGATCTGCCTTTGGTGACAGATGTTAACTACACTAACTGTGGAGACCATTTCACAGTACATCCATACAAATATCAAATCATTATATTGTATACCTGAAACTGACACAATGTTATATGTCAGTTATATCTCAATTAAAAAAATACCCCTACTTGTTAAGCCCCTGACATTTCAAAAGCTCTCACTTGTTAATGAGAGAACAATTCTTTTTTTATATGCTTAGTAATTCTTTTAGTTTTGTCCACACAGCTTACCAACTGTCTCCAGGTCCTTTCTTATTCTCTCTGGGTTTAAATACATTGGGAGCCTACATTTCTCACTCTGATTGCTCACGAGTAAAGCATCCAGCCAGGCTTGACTGGTTGGGAGAGACCAAGACCCCCCTATCCTGAGAGGGTTACGTTGATACTTTTGTTCTCCAGCTGTGATGCCATCAGACAAGGATGGGTCACCGAGACGGTAGCTTTTGACTTAGTTTCCTGCTCACCGCTCCACAGCCAAACGCTGTTGCCTGGTACCCAAGGTGCACTCTTAGCAACCAGACTGGATCCAGCTTCGCATTTCATCAGATGGCAGTAGCAGACCCAGCTGAGGACAGGACCCAGGGGCGGCACCAAAACACATGACCTCGGTCTTATCCAGGGGTTCACCCAGAGGTGATGCAGGAAGTCAGAGGCAAGGATTCCAGTAACAGGTCCGGAAGTGGAGTACGTGTTGGTTCAAGACCAAGTCTATGAAAAAAAAAGATTATTTTTCCTGAGGTTCTGATTGGTTGCTAGATCTTATGTGGGAAAGGTTATATGGGGAAAAGGTAGAGGACGGGAGCAACTGTCCCACGGAACAGGCACCTCTGCCTGGCCTGATGGGAAGGGCAGAATTTATACTATTACTCACTTTTACCCCAAGTTACCTTGCAGTTTCTTTTCTTTTCTTTTTTTTCAGCACCATCCTGTTTGTTCCCTGAAAACATCAGCGGTACTTCATGGTTCTTTAGAGAGGGGATTAAACAGCATTTAGTGCTTTGTCCATGACCCTATCCTAATGAAATGTGTTATTATTCAAAAGAATTATGTAAGCCTATGTAAATTGGTCAATGTGAGAAGATGTGTTTGGGGTGGGGGCAGTCAGGGTTGAGTTTCATGATAAAAATAGAGTTTTATCTGCATTCAGACTGATTTTGAAAAGGTTTTTAACCATTGCAACTGAATCCTTTTGAGAACCCTCTCTTTTTTCTTCTCTTTTTCCCCCGAGTTGCTATGAGAACATGAATCATCTCTTTAGCACAATGACAGCAAGTGTAGCATTTAGGAGCGGACCCTGATTTTTCACTGTTTGTTCTTTGCTCTCAACAAGATAAGCTGTTGTTATTTCTTTCTTCTTGAACAAGCACACCATGATTGCTGAAGTGGGAAGAATAATTGGACCAAATAGTCATGCGATTAATGCAAACAGAGAGAATTCATCTGTTTTGAGTACAGTAAATGCACTTCTGAAGATGGGAGAGCCTGCTTTCTCTGTTTATTCTTGGGCTGGGGAGCAAATGTTGCTGAGTTCACTGCCACAGACTCCGTGTTTCTTCCATGGGGTAGAGACCTTAAATGAACCGAGTGAAGGATGGAAACCAGCCCGATCTGGGAAGCGGGTGGGCTTCGAAGGAGGGGTGCAGGGGCGCCATGGGAAAGGGCTGCTGTGTCCCCACGTGACGGCTTTCTCCCTCCCTCTCCACCTGGGTGGTGAGGAGACTGCTTTCTTCATGATGTGTTCCAAGTAAAAGGTGACGTGGCTCAGTGGTTGAACGTCGACCTATGAACCAGGAGGTCACAGATCGATTCCCGGTCGGGGCACAGGTGCAGGTTGCGGGCTCGATCCCCAGCAGTGGGTGTGCAGGAGGCAGCCAATCAATGATTCTCTCTCAACATTGATGTTTCTATCTCTCTCCCTCTCTTCCTCTCTGAAATCACTAAAAATATATTTTCAAAATAAAGATGATGTGACCAATTGAAACAGAAGGGAAATTAGTATTGATTAGAGGCTTCAGATGTTTAGCTGTAAGCTCAGCATTGATGTCCCTTTGATGCCACAGGCATGAGGCAGGTCCCGTTGTCTTCAGTAGACCGATGGGGTAACTGTGATTCAGAAGTCAGTCTCCACACTGCAGACACTGTGTACTGATGCGCTGGGGCTTGAATGCAGGCCTTTCTGGCTCAGTGGGCGGGCAGGGGGGTGGGGGGTGAAGGCCTGGGCTTGGGGGCCAGATTGCCTGCTTTCGAATTCTGACTCTGCCGTGTGGTAAGTGTGTGATCTTGAGGGACTTCACTTCTCAGCACCTCAGTTTCCCCATCTGTAAAAAAAAAAACTGGGAATGAAACTACTACTGTTTGTTTTAAGGATCAAATGAGTCATTAGATGACGATAACTCAGAATTGTGCCTGTCACCCAGACTTCTCTAATCCACACCAGCTGCTTTGACTTCTTAACACCAGGTGCTTGTTCTGCAAGAGAATGCCTTTCCCGTCACACCTGTGGTTCGAGGCAACGGTGCCCCAACACAGTTGTCTTCATGCATTCGCCCCGGCACACCCTGGCCGGGTTCATATCTCTAAAATCCTATTTTAGGTTGCTCCTACGACCAACAACATTGGCAGCTCACTATTGCCTATTTATAATAATAAAATTATAATATGCTAATTAGACCGGACATCCCTCCGGATGACCTTCCAGATGAAGCCGGGGCTGTGAGGGAAGCCCGGGTCCCGGGTGCCAGAGGGAAGCCGGTGCGGCAGCCAGTGGAAGGAAGGCTTACTCTTGCACGAATTTCGTGCGTCGGGCCTCTAGTAGGAAAATAACAAACTTGAATATTCCTCCATTGACTGGCTATGCCCCATTTTCCCCATTAACTTCCCACTGTACATCCCCTCCCCACTTTGGAACTGCCCCCTGAATATACCTCTCAGCTCCCACCTCTGACACTAAACTCACTCTCACTTCTGTCATCAGCCTGTGCAAATACTGGGGACTCTGAAGTCCCCCACCCAACTCCAGCTTCTCCCAGAAACATCCTTTGCAACATGAAACCCAGTAGAGATGCCAGCCCCTCCCCCGGGTCCTAGAGCCTGCACTGGCCCTCAGTCAGTGTCTTTTATTCACTGCCCGGTGCCACCCTTGAATCTGTTTCTGTCCATGGCAGGTGTGAGGGAGGGGACCAGGGCTCTCACGCTGCACTACCATCATGGGCTGACTTCTTTCACAGTGATCCCCTGAGGTTTCTGTGGTTCCAGGGCCAGGAGACTTGGACAGTGGCTACAGGCAGACAAGAGAAGTCTGAGTCTTGAAGGATGAGTTGGAGTTTGGCACCCAGAAAAGTAGAGGAATGCGAGGCAGAGGAGAGGGCTTGTGCAAAGTCATGGAGGCACGAGGATCTACACAGAAGCAAGTCTGAGTTCACACAGATGATGGACGGACCACAAAGTGCTGCTGCAAGTTCCCAATGACCCGGGGCAACCAACGCCATGGTTCTTCTTGCCTGGCTCCTCTGCTTCCCCTTCCCCGCTCTTCTGGCATCTGGCTCCAGCCCTGAGCTGGGTTCTCCTTTCAGTTTGATAAACGGTTTCACCATTTTGCTTAATTGTTTCCTTCCAGCATCCACTACACAGAATGAAGATTAAATCCAATTAAATAAATGAAGCGCCTTGCACCCACTTTGGCCACGAGCGCCTCATCCATTTGTGTTTGTGTTTGAAGCGAGGAATCCACGGGATGCCGTTTCCCAGCCAGTGGATTCCGCCCTGGGTTGGAGGGTGCACTCTGCCTCCTGCTGGGAGTCCTGCGAATCCAGCCTCTTCTCTGCAATTGCCAAAGCACAGGGCAGCGGAAGAGAAGGCAGTCTAGGTGTCTCCTGGGCCCTGGAGGCTCGGCAACTGCCACCCAGTTGACCTTCAGAATAGCCCTACGAGAGAGATGTTGGTGTCTTGATCGGATAGGGAAGCTCAGAAAAACAGGGCACATTCAGCGCTTCATAAGCCCAGTGAGTGATGGTGACTAACAGATGCCCGGAGGGCCCTGCCCCTGGACATTTGAGTGTGCGCTAGCCTGACCTTCAAACTGCTGGTGCCTGCTTCCCTTTGCCCAGGAGCTTTTCCTGGCCAACAGAGCCCACTCTGCCCATTTCTGCTCCATCTAGGGAAGCTCCGCCTCCCACTCCTGGCATGGGACAGCTCCAGCACTGTATCTGCTCTACACGAGCTCCCAGTCCTCCAGTTACCTACAGTGGTTACTCTCTTCATACTGATTTCAATTTTTATTAAACATGTACTGCCTTTCCTTCCCCGTCTCACCTCCCCACTCTCCCACCATGTTTCCAGGGCTCACCCCCCCGCTCCCCAATAAACTACATGCATTGAAATCCTTGCCTCAGAGTCTGCCTCTGATGTTGGAGCACAGGTCGATTTGACTCTGAAATCTACAGCCTGAACATTGCACCATGCTGTGGAGAGGCGCATGAAGGATTTCCCTGGGACGGCATAGAAGTGGGGCAGTGGCACCCCCTGGATGAGAAATGACACCTGGGCTTTGTTTCAGGGTCCTGTATGAGGGATTGGTGGGGGCCCCTCAGAAGCTTCCCAGAGGATGGGTCTGAGGGCATTTTCAGACTAACAGGAAGGCACATCTGGGAGTGTGGTGGTGTCCCTGGGTGAGTGAGGGAACCCTTGCTCTCTGGCCCCTGCTCCCTCTTCCCCGCATGTTTACATTCGGCTCTTCCTGTGAGCAAGCTTGCCAAGAGGAGGATGGAGCCATGGACCTGGCCACCTCCCGAGATCTCAGAAAACATAGTCACAAGGTGAGGCTATAGAGTTGGGCATCAGCTTGGAAACTCTGAGTTCCAGTGTTGATTAGAAAAACACCCCTCTGGACAACTCGCTTTTCCCTTTCTTGCCTCTTGTTAGTGATGAAGGTATTAAGAGCAAGTGCCACAAGTTTTGCCAAAGACGCCTTCCTAGCCAGGCCGGCCTCCATTTGTGACCCCAAGATTTTAGTCTTTCTCACGTGCAGAGTCTTTTTCTAACTAAGGGGTTAATTCTCATTCTCCAGTGGGCATTTCTTTTGGGGGGACATCTGTCCCCCTTCCAGGCTCCTTCTTTTGGTTTGAGCATCTCTCTGTCTTTCAGGGCATCCGGTTTCTCCCCTGCTCTCAGTACATGTGCTTTAGCTCCGGGAATGGTTCTGTGCGGTGGTTCTGGCCAATTAGTTCATTCCTTCCACTGTGATTGGTTTGTTGATGAGAACAGGATCCAAATGACAGGGAGGGCTGTTGCTGCGTCTCCTGGGAAGAGATGTGAACCTGGAACGGGGCCAGTCTTGACCCGCTGCCCCACCTTGCCCCTCTGTGCACTGACATAAAGGAGGGAAAGTAAGGAAATTAACAAAGAAGAATTAAGTCTGGGAGCCACTGTGTGAGTCCCTTTGATCAAGCCAGCTCTGAAGCTCATCAGATTCCAGGACCTTTCATTTAAATGAGCCCAAATGTCCCATTTTTGTATAAATTAGTTTGGTTTGGGCCGCCTATCTGTTGCAAACAAAAATACCTGACTAATTTGTGGATATAATAACTTCACTGAGCGGGGCTACTGTGTTATGCCCACATTGAGCCTTATAATCCACTGGACTTTCCTTTGCTCAGCAAATAGGAAAAATGGGCTCCCAAAATTAAAAGATAGTGGTGGTAACTCTCCCCAGCATCCTTCACCTGAGTTCACCCACAAATTTCTGTTCATCCCTGCCCCTGATGGTGCCTCCCTGCCCCAAACAGAGAGAAAATGGACTTAAGTGGCTTTTATATCTCACGCAGCAGACATTTATTATGGCCATAAAATGATTTCCCAGAGACTCCAGCCAGGCATGAGTCCTTTGTGTTCTGAATTTACCAATCAGTGGCAATTTGCTAAAATAACCATCTTCACGTTTGCTGTTAATAATCTTGCTTCGGGTTGTTACAACAAAATGGTTGGTCACTTCCAGTAATGGCCAATTTTTCAGGGATTATTGCTAAAATGATTAGGCGCGTCACGATTTCCCAGGGCACAGGCTTTGGATTTGATCCATTAGCAAATAAAAAGGCTTCTGGGCTGATTTGGGAAGTGGGGGATGCTTTTCAGAAAAGGTAAATATATGTCATCATGTCTCTGTTTTCTTCCTTAGCGAAGTCCTAGCTTTACTTTCTCCCCTACCCATTATTGGTTCCTCATTTAGTCACTAGAGAGACTGTGTCTTTGCTAAGCCCTTTATTGTAGCTGATGGGCCTGGGAAACATCTTACAGCAAACCAGTTGAGTCAGTTAGCACCCTTTTAGGAAACATCCTTTCCTGAGGTCCTCAGATGAGCCAGGTACTGGCCTAGCAATTTTGCACAATATCTCGTTTAATTCTCACAGCAAAGTCCTGGTCTCCAGTTTGTACACGAGGAGCTAAGCCCCAGAAAGGTTAATTCACTTATTGCATGCCATACAGCTCATAAACGCATGGCCCGAATTTTAATACATTGTTCTCCCCACTTCACCAGGAAGCCTGCCTTTCTCATTCAGCTTCACTCATCCAGGTCCCCACTTGGGCTAGGGCCAAGCATGGCACCTGAAAGCCCAGCAGCTCACAGGTGAAGGCAGGTTAGGGCACTGGCAGGCAGAGCATGGGGAACCAGAGAAATAGTTCTGGTAACACCCAAGGCCAGGATGTCTGCTGCAAACCCTGAGCTTTCCACCTCAGCTCCTGCCGCTGGAGAAGCAGGGGAAATGGGGCGGTAGAGAAAGGGACTTTAGGGAGAGCATTCTAGGAGAAATTGACCGGAGAAATGCTTGGATCTTCCAAAGGAAAGGGAGGAAATGTCTTCTCATTGCAGTTGGAGGAGGCATTTTGTAGAAGCGATTCACAGATCCTCAGCTGAGAGTTGGAAAAAGTTACACCTTGATCCTTTCCTTCGGCATTGCATGTATGCAAGAGCAAGTTGGGACACAAATGCTAGTGTTAGAAAAAAATGAACAGTGGTGGAGGCAGACATTGTCTGATCTGTATAGACTGAACAGCAATTGGAGAAAAGCTGGCCATTCTGCAATTATATTACCTCTGACATTGGGAGGAGGCCATTCTAAAATGGATCAATGTGAGCACTGGAAAGAGATCCTGACATGACATGGAAACTCGATGATGAAAGGGAAGGAGATCCCAACTGAATCAGGACAGACGCGTCTCTAGCCACACCTGACAAAATGCTTCACCAACCAATTAGTGTGAGGGCTTTGGTAACTAACTACTAGCTGTGCTGCATTGTATTTTTCTGGGTGTTTTATCATCGAAATGTTTTGATATCTTTAATTTTTAAGCTATTTATTTTTTTATTAACAAAGTTACCCTATATTTGCCTTAACAAAGTTACCCTATATTTGCCCTATAAGGACACTTTCTTATCATGATAAGGACTGTCCATCAGTTGGGAGGCTGGGTGGGGTGATGGGGTGGAGGGATTGAATGAAAAATAAAAATAAAGAAAAAAACTCATGGACATGGACAACAATGTGGTTATTGCCAGGGGGAGGCAGGGTGGGGTGAGGTATAGGAGGTTAAAGGGGGGATAAATGGTGATGGAAGGAGAATTGACTTGGAGTGGTGAACACACGATTCAGTGTACAGATGATGTTTGTGGAATTGAGCACCTGAAACCTGTATAATTTTATTTATTTTTTAAATATATTTTATTGATTTTTTTTACAGAGAGGAAGGGAGAGGGATAGAGTTAGAAACATCGATGAGAGAGAAACATTGATCAGCTGCCTCCTGCACACCCCCTACTGGGGATGTGCCCACAACCAAGGTACATGCTCTTGACTGGAATCGAACCTGGGACCCTTCAGTCCACAGGCGGATGCTCTATCCACTGAGCCAAACCGGTTAGGGCCCTATATAATATTATTAACCAGTGTCACTCCAATAAATTAAATAAAAAAGGAAACAAAGATTGTCCATCAAAAAATCATGAAATGTCAACCGTAAGAGATTTAAAATTGTGGAGAATTTAAATGAAAGCCCTTAATGTGATTTTAACAAGCTGGGCATATTAATACTTATGTTAATCTTATTAAATTGTACCAAGTTCATTCTATGAGATGGGCCAGTTGGTCAAGACTGTCTGCTTCAGAGATTTGTATTGCTCACAACTCAGTCAGAAGAGCTCAAATGGTGCTAGCTTAACAACAAGGGGCTGAAAGGAATCTTCAGTGCCTACGGAGAGGAGAGCTGGATGTGGACATAGGTCATTTCAAATGTGTCACCTCTGAAACAAGGCAGGTGAAAGCAAACATGTTCCTTTCCTTGCTCCCTTTCCCTGCTGAGCTGACTTTGTGAGCTATGTGTTTCAGATGGTTCAGCTACCAGATGGTGGCATTTCTGTTAGCCTGAATCCCTGAGTGGCAATGTGGAGCAGAGCTGCCCATGGACCTGCACTGGGGATCTTTGTGAAGTTTTGTCACTGAAATTTCAGGTTAACTTGTTTCTGTAGCACAAGAACTCTTCCAGAGACCCAGGTCTAAAGATACTCTGCAGGTTTTATAATGAAGGCATGCCTGAAAAGGGGAACTTTCTGGTGTGTGCAATCCCCGTCCCAGTATCCAAGTGCATGCAACAGACCAGGAAACAGGTGCCCTAATAGAAAGGTATCCTGGCAGAGATGATTACTTCTTGAGGTAGTAGCTTTGTGCAACTGCACTAGGATTTAAAGCAGAAACAAACTCTATAAGTAGGTGATGACTAGGAAAGATTTTCAAGGAGTGTTTTTCTCCAAGTGGGATTTTGTAACGACCTGATGCAGAATTACTTAGAGAATCAGGAACACCAGGGCCAGGGCTGAGAAGGTGCATTCAGACATGCTCCACAGTAATACTGGATCCAATAATGTTTGAAAATAACTGCTCTAAATCCTCCCCTCTGGCTGATATGTCATGCTTTGGCTGCTAGCTCTACCTGAGTCTCTTGACTGGATTATTGAGAAGCCCTTTCCTCCTCTCCTTTTCTCCTCAGCCATGATAACTACCAAACCAGGCCAAGAAAAATGATGATCACTATGAGAAAAGACGTTCTTCAGGCGAACGTGACTAGTCTCAGATGTGCTGCACTGGGACAAATATCTGTTTTCCCTTATTATGCAGCCAGATAAACCACATACCTTCCTCAGACCAGGTTCTCACCGATGTTTGGGTGACTGAACAGGGGTGAGTCACTGACTGCAGCTGGAGAAACTATATGGGGTTTGCGTACTCAAAAGTCTCTAACTCTTCCTCAAGTGAACCTGCTTCCAAATCTGAGGCTGGAATCCGTCATGGGTTCCAAGCAGAAGAAAGCTCAGGTTTCTTCACCTCTTCCATCACCTTCAGTCGTCACCTGAGATGTGCCAGAGACTTGGTCTGCATTGATGTCTGAAGCTGGGCTTTGTGTCTGAATTGGAAGCTTCTCCTGCACCGTAGAGCTTGCCAAGTGAATCACTACACTTTGTGTCACAATAGATTCTCACAGGTTAAGTAGAAGTAGAGCTACTTCCCAAGAGATGGAAAACCTTTGCAGATTTTGTTCACCACCTGGCACATTGAAAACAAAACTGACCCAAATGAAATCACTGCAGACAACAAAGCCTGAATGAATTTTGAGGATTACCAGTAAGCCAAGAAGCTTTCTCAAGAGTTCTGCTATTTGTTCATTAAGCCCAGCCTATCCACTGAGATGGGCTGGGTAGGGAGGGTCCTGGCTTTACAACTGAGGAAACTGAGGTGCAAAGAGAGCGATCCCCTGCAGTAAGTCGCAGATTCCTCTGACCTCCTGATTTTCGGTTGCAATCATTTTGCGTGTAGAAAAGTGGAGAGAATCCTACTCAGAGCCTGGGTTTAAATCCCAGCTCTGCCACTTATTGGCTAACTGATTCTGGACTATTTCCTTAACCTTTCTGGGTCCTCAGGTTCTTCTCTCATATAATGATCATAATATCTTTCTCGAAGGTAATTGGGTGTTTAAACGAGATTGCTTTTTAAAGTACCCAGTGTAGTAGACATGCATGCTGCTAAACATCCTATGATGTACAGGTCAGGCCCACAACAAATAATGTTCTGGCCCAGCTCAGCAGTGCTGAGGTTGAGAAACCTTGCCCAAGAGTCGTACCAATGTCCTTCCTAACATTCTGAGGTCTTCCTTGGAAATCCCACCACAGTTGGCACCTTCCACAAACATATCTACAAACCAAGTCCATTTCTTTTCCATTCTCTAACTTCAGCTAGCAGAGGGGTCCTCACACAATGCGGATGAGAGTTCCTCAAGCATGTCTCCCGTTTTTTCATCTATGTAGGCGTGCTAACACTGCCTCAATGTGGGTAATGTGAGAATTAAGTAAGGAACACAGCTATTTTAACTAGCATGATACCTTCCCACAGTCAGGGCCTAATAATTGGAGTGTTCTTGTTGCATCAGTATTATTACCATTCTCATCATCACTGTTATTCTATCCCCCATAATATCTATCACTGACCCCTTGTCTCTGGGCAAGGCTGTTCCTGCCTCCTTCTTCTTGTCTTTCTGGCCATTACCTTGGGAATCTCGGTTGCCCTTTTGATACCTTTACCAACTCCAGACTTGGTGGTGGTGGAGTGAATTTAACTTCCTGTAGCTATTTATTCATCGTGTGAATACCTTTGGCCCAGACTCAGGCTTGAGCTTGAGAGTTTCCGTTTCCAATCCATGAGTCACTTAGCGAAAGAGCAGGCTAATCATGTGACACTCCAGGACTCTTGACAATGGTGGGCCACGTCTAGGCTCGGGGACTCTGAAGGTGTTGCTGCTGACCCAAAACAGACCCAGTAACCCCCAGCATGGACAGCCTGCTAGCACCAGAGATAATACCTTTTTGCTGGGGGTAGAGGAAGGTTGAGCAAAACCTAAGGAGGATTCAGTAAGCTCACCAGACACGTGTTGTGGACACAGCAGAACCAACTTGTGAACTTTTTACATTTTATGGAATCTCAGATATCACTGGCATCTCAGATCCATAAAAATGTTTTATTGAAGGATAAATATTCAGAAAAGTACACACATCCTAAGTACACAGCTCAAACACGTTGAACCAAAAGAATATACCTTTTAACCCTCAGCTCAGATCAGAAAATAGACTGTTATTAGCTCCTTCCAGTGACCACCACCATGTCCTCCCCAAAGGCAACCACAGTCCTGATTTCTATCATCATAGATTACTTTTGCCTGTTTTTTAAATGTACATAGTAACAACTTATATGGGATGTGCTTTTGCTTACTTATTTTGCTCAATATTTGAAATTCAACCCTGCTGATATACAGAGCAGTAATTTATTACTTTCTACTACTACAGTGGGGCCTTGACTTACGAGTTTAATTCGTTCTGAGACCGAGCTCGTTAAGGAGCTCAGTAAGGAGCTCGTTAACTCAAATTACTCTATCAACTCAATGCAAAAAATCGGCCGAGAGACAGCTGGTATCTCAAAAAACTCATTAGTCGGGACACTCGTAAGTCAAGACCCCACTGTACTAGTATACATGATTCATTTTAAATTATATTCCATAATGCATTTATCTGTTGTATTTTTGATAGACATTCAGGGTTTTTCAGGTTTCACTATTATGTAATGATCTCATGGACACTCTCATTACTGTCTCTTGGTACACATACATTTCATTGGGTTTATACATAGGAGGAGAATTGCTCCGAAATCTTAGACATTCCTGCTGTTTGGCTTGAGGAGATAACTGCCAGTTTTCTGAAGTTACTCTCCCACAAACCGTGCAGGTGACTTCTAGTTGCTTTACATCTTTGAAGGTGTTGGTCATGTCCACCACATCCCACCTCCCCCACTGTAGCCTGTCTGGTTGGCATGTAGTGGTGTCTTGTGGTTTTAATTTGCATATTTGATGACTCCTAGAATTGAGCATCTTTTTATATTCATAGTATCAATTTGATTATCTTCTTTTGTGAAATGTCTGTTCAAGTCTTTTGCCCACTTTTCCATCAAATTGCCAGTCTTTATTTATTTTTAGAATTTCGGTTTATAGTCTAGATAAGAGCTCTTTATTCCATTCTGTGTGTTATTCTTTTACTAAATTAATGATATCTTTGGATGGATAGAAATTATTTATTTTAAAGAAAGCCAATTTATCAATTATTTTCTCAAATATTGATGATATTTTTATCGGGTTTACTATTTTCTTTTCTTAAGGTCATGAAGATAGGCTCTTTTGTTATATTCTAGAAACTTGGACTGTTTTAAATTTCACACTTAGGTCTTCATTCAATCTGGAAATTATGTTTGTGTATGATGTGAAGTAGGAGTCAGAATCAACTTTTCAATTAATTGATCCAGCACCATTTATTAAATAAACCATAGTTTTACCCACTGCATTGCTATTTCTATATTATATATAACATTGTATGCAGATCTATTTCTGGACTCTCTATTATGTTTCATTGGTTCATTTGTTTATCTTTGTATCAGTAACTACATTGTTTAGTTATCAAAGTTTAGGATAAGTCTTGATATCTGATAGAGTATATCCTCCAACTTTGCTCTTCTTCAGAATCGTTCTATTTTTAGCCCTTTGCATTTTCATAAAAATTACAGAGTCAACTAGTCAGTTTACACAAACAACCTATTGGAATTTTTATTGGGATTGCATTGAATCTATAGTTTAATTTGGGGATAATTAATATCCTAGTGTTTTCTATCCTTTTACTTTCAATATTTAATAATTTCATAGTATAGACATGAATATCTTATGCTGCTCTTTTAAGCAGCATAAGATATTTTACCAATTTGACAATCTTTATATTTTAATTAATGTATTTACTCCCTTTATATTTAATGTATTTACTGATATGTAGTTACATTACACATATATTTGAATTATAATTTCCCAGCATGCTATTATTTGTTTTCTATTCTTCCCATCTATTTTTTATCTCCCCCCTTCTTTCTTTTGGATTAATCAAGCATTTCTTAATTATTCATTCCCATAGGCTTGTTAGTTTTATATTACTTTATTTTTACTTTAGTGGTTATAGAAGAGATCAAACCATATACCATTAACTGATTAGAGTTCAATATAAATAAGTTGTGTTTTTTTTTAAATTCCCAGAAAGCATGAAGAACTTAGGACACTTTAACTCCATTTATTTTCTCACACATGATGTCATTGTTTTCATGTATGTTAATTGACATAAGACATTATGTAATTTTATACAGTTAGTATTATTTTAGAATTATCGTGCATTTACCCTTTCCACCATTTTTCACTCCTTCATGCATTTCTGATCATCCATTTAGAGTCTTATTTCTTATACCTGAAGCATTTCTTATGGTGCTTTCTTTAGCATAGTTCTGCTGGAGGGAATTTTCTCAGTTTATATTTTCTGAAAATGTCCACTTTGTCCATATTTTAAAGATATTCATGCTTGGAAATGTCTCTCAGCCTCAATTCTCTGGTTTTCAAAAAAGGCCCTCAACCTTCTGGGCCAGAATATCAGTTACATTGAAAGTATAAAGCAATAGTATGTAGTTATACTTTAAAATATAAGGGCCTTATCTATTAGAGATCCAGCCTAAAACATGTAGAGATTAAGTGATAAGTACTTAAAATTTGCTGTAAAATTTCTGGTTTTGTGAGGAGAAAATTTGTCATATGCTGATATTTGTTAAAGCTGTGTGATTAATTCTTGGTGACTTATCCTACTATCCTATAATAAAAGGCTAATATGCAAATTTTCCCCTCAACTGGGAGTTCGACTGGGAGTTTGACCTGGTGGCAGGGCCAGCGGAGCAACTGCCCACAGCCCCTCTCCCTGGCCTGCCCCCCCCCAATCTGCCCCCCCACCCCGATTGGAGGCCTGGCAGGCCAACCAACAATTGGGGCAGGCCGGCTGGACCCCACCCATGCACAAATTCGTGCACTGGGCCTCTAGTTCTATATAAGGGTTCTTAGATAGTTCCATATTAAAAAATTAGCCATGTAAAGAAAGTCACAATCATGAAAAAAATATACCACCCCCTACAGAAGAAAAATCAGAATTTCTAGGCTGTTGTACAAAGATCCAAGCATTTCTTAATTATTCATTCCCATAGGCTTGTTAGTTTTATATTACTTTATTTTTACTTTAGTGGTTATAGAAGAGATCAAACCATATACCATTAACTGATTAGAGTTCAATATAAATAAGTTGTGTTTTTTTTTAAATTCCCAGAAAGCATGAAGAACTTAGGACACTTTAACTCCATTTATTTTCTCACACATGATGTCATTGTTTTCATGTATGTTAATTGACATAAGACATTATGTAATTTTATACAGTTAGTATTATTTTAGAATTATCGTGCATTTACCCTTTCCACCATTTTTCACTCCTTCATGCATTTCTGATCATCCATTTAGAGTCTTATTTCTTATACCTGAAGCATTTCTTATGGTGCTTTCTTTAGCATAGTTCTGCTGGAGGGAATTTTCTCAGTTTATATTTTCTGAAAATGTCCACTTTGTCCATATTTTAAAGATATTCATGCTTGGAAATGTCTCTCAGCCTCAATTCTCTGGTTTTCAAAAAAGGCCCTCAACCTTCTGGGCCAGAATATCAGTTACATTGAAAGTATAAAGCAATAGTATGTAGTTATACTTTAAAATATAAGGGCCTTATCTATTAGAGATCCAGCCTAAAACATGTAGAGATTAAGTGATAAGTACTTAAAATTTGCTGTAAAATTTCTGGTTTTGTGAGGAGAAAATTTGTCATATGCTGATATTTGTTAAAGCTGTGTGATTAATTCTTGGTGACTTATCCTACTATCCTATAATAAAAGGCTAATATGCAAATTTTCCCCTCAACTGGGAGTTCGACTGGGAGTTTGACCTGGTGGCAGGGCCAGCGGAGCAACTGCCCACAGCCCCTCTCCCTGGCCTGCCCCCCCCCAATCTGCCCCCCCACCCCGATTGGAGGCCTGGCAGGCCAACCAACAATTGGGGCAGGCCGGCTGGACCCCACCCATGCACAAATTCGTGCACTGGGCCTCTAGTTCTATATAAGGGTTCTTAGATAGTTCCATATTAAAAAATTAGCCATGTAAAGAAAGTCACAATCATGAAAAAAATATACCACCCCCTACAGAAGAAAAATCAGAATTTCTAGGCTGTTGTACAAAGATCCATCTATACCCTCATTCATCCCCTGGCCATGCCATGCTCCCAATCTCTTACAAATGCTGGTATATTTGCATATAGTCATTCTTGCTTAATATCCTTTAAAAAAAACAACTCAGCACCTATTGTATTATTATTAAGACATTGAATTACAAAGAGTATGAAGGAGAATTTGTAAGCTATTGGAGGCACAACAGAGCCCCCCTGGGGAGTTTCCAAACTACCATACTCCATAGAGGTACAAATAAACACCCCAAGCCCTCTATCATATAATAAAACCACTGCCATTAAAATCAGCACTAACCTTTACTCATTGATATATGCAAAGAATCATGCTAGATGAGTTACCTGGGTTACTTCAGTCAATTCCCTGGCAATCCTGTGATTGGTGTTATGTTTTATTCCTTTGTACAGATGAGGAAACTGAGGTATAGAAAGCCTAAGGAGCTAGAAACAAGGTAACAGCTACTAATTGGCCAAATCAAAATTTAAAACCTTAGATGTCTGATACAGGGGCCTGATACTTGATGAATAAAACAGTGATTTTCAACCTTGAGTGGATACCTGACGAGCTTGTTAAAACACATATTATTGAGCCTCACCCCCAGAGTTTCTGATTCAGTAGGACTGGGGTGAGCCCAAGAATTTGCACTTTAATAAGTTCCCAGGTGATGCTAATGCTGCTCCTTCAGGGACCACAGTTGGGGAAACTTTGCACTAGATATTATTATTGGGAGCAGTTATTCGTTGCCCTCAGATAGGCAAGATAACCTTGGTGGTTCATCCTGGATTTGGGGGGTCGGGGAGACAGGGACTCTGTGGTAGTGAAGGTGGAACAAATGGCCCATGGCTTTGGGTGCGTTCACTCATGGAGTGGGTACCCTCTGGAAACTGCCATGGTCAGAAGAAGACTGGACCTGCCCCCAGGCCTGGATGCATGCAGAGTCCTTCCTGTTGGCTGTACTGGGTGGCCAGCTTCACCTACAGCAACCCCTGGGATGGCCTCTGGTTCTGAGTCATTGTGGTGATAAATTCTTTAGCACCTTGCAGGGTTGCAGTGTGAGGTCCATGAGGCCCTATCCTGGAGAGGCCTCAGGTGCCCTCACAGTGAACTTGTTAGTCTTTACTCCTCTCCTGACCCACCTGCCATTCCAGCCTACTCTTATTTCCTTACTCCAAAATTTTCTGCTGAGTCAGAATCTTCATTTTAACAGGATCCCTAGGTGATTCATTTGCACTTTACTGATTAAGAGGACTGATCTAATGGTAAAGAGAGAAAGCCCTGGAGTCGGGGTTCAGATTCCAGATCTGCCTCTTACTTGGCTGTATGGACTTGAGCAAGTCACTTACCCTCATTGGGTCCAAGTTTCCACATCTGTCACATGGATATAATAGTCCTAGTTAGGTTGTGGTCCTATTGTGAGGCTTAACTGTGTGAATGCATGTAAAGTGCCTTGTACAATGCTTGGCAAATGTTAAGCGCTCAGAATTATTAGTGGTTATTATTATTATCCACGTCACCCTGACTTCCCATGATGCCATGAGGAAGAGAAGAGAAATTCACTAAAGATCTAAATAGACACTGTGCCCTTGTGTTTCCTCTCCACACCTGGTGGCTGGGTGGTGGACTCCGGCTGGCCTCAGGGCTGTCCCTTCCTGTGTGTGGGTCCTTCCGCGGGGCACTGCTGACGTGGGTAGTGTGGCTTTCCTCTTAGCTGCCACGCCACAAACCCGAAGCTTCCTGGGGCTCAGGACACCAGCCAGACAGAGAGAACTGCCCTTCCCTGGCGCTGAGTCATGCTATCTCTATTCAGACAGGGATCAAGGCAGGTGGGAAGCTCCACAGGCCTAGCGGAGGTGCCCCAGGCAAGGGATTGGGTGACTCATACTGTAACGTGAGTCATACTTATTACATAAGAGCAGATCAAGAGCATTCAAATGCCACACAAGCCCAGATCTGTCCCCACAGACAGGGGAGGGGGCGTGGGGGAGGTATCAGGGGGAGACTTGCCCAGAGACACTTCCTGGAATCTCCAAGGCAGTCTGGCCCACCTGTCACAGGTTCCCTCTTTCATGTATGCCTGAGGATCGTATCATCATCATCATCATCACCATCACCATCATCATTGATGTGGTTGTAATTTGAAACAGACAGAAAAATTCCTCCTCTGGATAAGAGAAAAGCTGGTAGATAATGTACTTTAAAGAGACAGAGATTAATTAGCAACTCCCCCCCGCAAAAAAAAAAAATGGGCATATGAAAAAGCATTAACTCCTTCTTAAAAGCTGCGTAAAAACAAGTGGAGTTAGATTAAAATAAAGCTAAATAGAATAAATACATTTATTTAGCCAACAAGGGAATAAAGCTTTTGCATCAGTAAGTTAACAAATTTCTTTAATATGGGAATGGTGAAGGTAGAGAGGAATGAACACCCACACTCTCACATGGAGGCCAAAATCACTAGATTTTTGGTGGCAAGTTGCCTTAGAAAAACTTGTGATATTTGACTCTCTGGTTTTATGTTCAAGACACAATCTGAAATTACAAGGACATTTATGAAGAGAAAAACCTATATTGAATTATCACCTATGATAAGGGAATGTGGAAAGCACCTTAAACCTGCTGGCCAGGTACCAGCTTTTGAAAAGTCCTCAACACCACAGAAAATGCTAGTGCTAAAATACTGGGTAAAATAATAAACCATAAAACAAGATTTTTTTAAAGCCTGAGTGTCAATGGTACATTAATAACACGACAAAAGTTTGCCCCATTCTGAAAAAAATAAATCCAAATGTAAAACGTGAGAACGAAACATTAAAAAGTAACTTGTAGTTACCAGGATTTAGTGAACATTTTTCCCTCTTGGGTAAATTTTCAAAAATTTCTGTAATTAACATTGTTTTTATAATATAAATAAATATAAATTATTATATTATAAATCAATGAATACGTTTGTATATAACATGAATATATGATATAAAAGTAGTATATAGTATATATAACATACATAATATAAGCTGATATGATGGAATATATAGTAAACTATGAAATTAAACTTGAAGGAAGGGACTCTGTATCTAGTGCTTGATATCCATTCAAGTTCTATTCTGCATCCTATTCTCCTCTTTATTAATGTGCAAATGGTGACCAGCAAACAAAAATGAGCTGATTTGCAACTTGAGTCCAGTGACCTTTAGAAGAAAACTATGTGGGTGTGGATTATTCACCGTATTATTCCCTATGGGTTAGACAGTTCGGTGTAGAGCACTCCCGATTCACTTCCCTGTCGTTGCCTGAGCCAGGTACCAGCTTTTACTTGTAGTAGTTATAGGTCTTTCAACTTCACAATAGGTAAATCAGGTGGCACCTGAAATGGTACCCACTCCCTTTCATCCTTTTCCCCACCCCTTTAATAAATGTCAAGTGGACAAGGTTTTTCTCGCCCACAAGATGTTTATGTCAAGGACAAGTGGCATGTTTACCCGCATTCCCAGTGCAAACAGAATTGCGGAATTCCAATTCTACCTGAATGTCAATAAGACAGAGGTCCTACACCCAAAATGTAAGAGAGTTCCCATCCCCATGCATTCTCCAGAAACCCAGGTTCTGAAAAGAAGGAGGAGATTCCTATAGCCCAGTGCATCAATCTGGTTAATCCTCTGATCGGGCTACGTAGTAGGGCCTTTGAAACACACTCACCACTAGTCATGAGGCTTGAAGTTCTTTTCAAGCCCTGATCCACCCTGCAAACAATTGCCATGTTCCTGTTACGAAGGGCCACCTCGTTTCCGTTGTCTCCTAACCAGCGCTTGACAAACTGCAGCCCTTGGTCCAAGTCCAGCCAGCTGCCTGGTTTTTGTTTTATGGCTCTTGAGCTAAGAGTGCCTTTTACTTATTTATTTTTAACACAAACGTTTTAAATGCTTTTATAGATATGTTCCTATTAGTCTCCAGCCTGCCTTTTGGCCTCAATTTTGTCTAAAACATTTACTCTGTGGGTCTTTGAGGAACCATTTCCTGAACGTTTGCATTGTTACCAACCCTCACCCAGCCCTCTCCCTCCCCACCCAAGCCCTTATTTCCTGCTGAACTAGTACAATACTCCTCACTGGTGTCCCTGTTCTGCTCTGTGCCCTCCCCGCACTTACTCTGCACATGGCAGTCAGAATGCAAATCAGAGCATGGTTTTCCTTTGCTTGCAGCGGTTCTCAACCTGTGGGTTGCGACCCCTTTGTGGGTCGAACGACCCTTTCACAGGGGTCGCCTAAGACCATCGGAAAACACATATATAATTACATATTGTTTTTGTGATTAATCACTATGCTTTAATTATGTTCAATTTGTAACAATGAAATTGGGGGTCACCACAACATGAGAAACTGTATTAAAGGGTCCTGGCATTAGGAAGGTTGAGACCCACTGGTTAGAGCTTTCCCATAGCTTCTTCCTACTAAAAAAAAATCCAGCTCGCTCTTCAAGCCTAAAGCCTACCTCCACTCTCATCACCAACTCTCCTATTTACTCACTGGGCTCCAGCCACCCAACCTTTCATCTTTCTCACACGGAGCCTTTGAACGTGGCCCCTACAATATAAAGGCTTGGTGACATCATATTCCCCTAGAAGGGTGTCTGGCGCATAATAAGCACTCAATAAATATTTATTGGCAAAATAAATGACCTTAAATCTTCAAAGCAACACTGCAAAGCAGGATTTTTTTAAATCGCCATTTTATAGATGAGTAGAAAGAGGTTCAAGAAGGAGGGGAAATCCAGTAAGTAGTAGAAGGGGGTTGAGAAATCAGGACTTTCTGCCGTCCCACTGCATTATGATCCCTTCATTCAAACATTACAGCTTTCCTCTGCTACACAGCATGGGGCACATCATAGCATCTGTGAACACATGGGCTTCTCTAGAGGAAATATCTGCCTGTCGGTATCTGGGTAATCGCTTAATGTGCCCTCTTCCTGGCAGCCCTGTGGTGCTCCGTGACTCAAATGAAAGTTTTCCAGTGTCTGGCTTTGGGCTGCAGAGCCCTTTTCATGCTGGAACATTCCCAGGTAACTACTGCCCAGTGGAGGACTTAGAACACCACCTTTCTGTCCTCTCCCCTCCCGCTGGGAAGCAGGAGGGGCCCCTCCCTACCAGAAGTCTGTACTCCTGCTGCTTTTTGCTGATGTTCAGATGACTCTTTGAGCTGTCCTGGGTTCTTTGACTGTGGGTTGGAGTAGGGAGTTGGAGGTGGGGATTTGATACATCATTTTGCAGCCTTGCTGTCTCTGTGGACCATGAGCCCTTTCCTGGGTCTTCATCATTAACCACAGTCTTTCCCAAACTTTGGTTATGTTTTTGCTGCTGTCATGAATTTGCTCTACTTAAATAATTAGCTCACTTTAAAAAAATAAAAAAAACACGTGTTATTTTGAAATAGCAAAATTTCTAGGAATTCTCATATACATTTCATTTAGATTCCCTAAATGTTAATATTTTATTGCATTTGCTTTATTATCATTTTCATGTATAAATGAAAGAAAATTTTGGTAATTCGTTTTCTAAACTTTTTATATGTATGTTTGTGTAGATACACAAATACACATACAACCATTGTATATGTATAATTTCTTTTCTGAGCAATTGGAAAATACCCTGTAGGCATGAATATGCATTTCTTAAAATGAACACTCTCACAAAATAGAATACAGTTATCAAAATGAGGATGAACTAGTCCAGGCTCATGTTAGACTCTCCCAGGCCCAGCTCTGGAATCAGCCATTTATTTCTTTTAGAATCCCTGGATTCTTTCGGAGGATAATGACATTTGAAAACCAACATCTGGATGACAAGTAGCTCATTGTTATGGGAATGCCATTGCTTCTAGTCTGAATGTGTGTAAATATATATATATATATATATCTCCAAACACCTCTATATATAATTATATCTATTTATCCATCTATCTACCTATCTATCTATAGCATGAATAATGAGTACACATCAATACATTGAATTCCAGTCCAACCCACAAGGTTCATGCTGATATGAACATTTATTTCTTCCTTCTGTGACTATCAGAAACCGTGGACTCATTGTCCACAGTATATTTACTTATTTAATCAACCCTATAATACACAGAGAGTGGTTTCAGATTTGCTAATGCATATTACTGTGAAGGACAAACCTACTAACCATATTTCAGTATTTTCGTGTAGCTAATTCTCTTTAGTCTGGGGGATATCATATGAATATTGTGCTTATTTGGGCTCATTCTTCATTATTTTTTGATGCGTTTGTGTTATTCATTTGAAACAGAGTTAGTTCATAGGTTACTGTTTATATTCCATTTTAGGCTTTTCCCTTCATTCTTGTTAATTTTTTAATGTTAAACAGTAGCCTGCTTCCAAATGTCACAACTCTACAAAAAGGCATCCTTGGAGAAGTATCCCTCTCCCATCCCTGATCTCACCCCATCAACACTCTGCTTTCTTTCCAATCCTTTTCCACCACCCCCAATATAACCAAGCTCATTAGTTTATGATTTATCCTTCCTGTATTCCTTTTTGTGTAAATAAAGAAATACATGTATATTTTTTGTTTTCCTTTTTTTTCCTTACACAAATAGTAACATATTATAAATATCCCTTGCACTTTGATTTTTTTCCACTTAGTAACACCTGGACATCACTCTCTGCCAGACTCTCTGTCAGTGAATAGAAATCATCCTCATTATTTTTTACTGTGACATTATACTGTCCTATGAATGGATGTACCGGAGTTGATTAAGTCATCTTCTCTATATGGACCTCTAACTTGTTTCCAATGTTTGCAAATTGCAAACAATACTGCAACAAATAGAATGGTACACATGTATTTTTTTACTTTTGGAGATAAACCTTCGGGGTGAATTCCTTGAAGTGACATTGCTTGTTGAATGCTAAATGCATGCATTATTTTATTAAATATTGTCTAATTGGAATGAGGGTTGTACCAATTCACATTCCCACCACCAAGACAGTTTATAAAAAAACAACCTTATAAAGACTTCTTTTAAATTAAATGCATTTATCACTAACATGATTTTAAAAAATCACTCTCTAGAAAAAAAAGGTAATCTGGAAAATAAATGCAATATTGACAAACGGTGAATTTGCATTATGGCAGTAGCTATTGACTGCCTGTGCCTGGGGTCCTGTAACTCTGTTAAAAAGAAAAATTAGCAAATGCTTAAGAAATTTTGATCAAAGTCAAGATGAGACACTCTTAGTACCTTGGAAAATATACACAAATAAATCACTTGTTTGAAGTTTTAAAGGGGGTTGGAAGGGCAATAACACTGTCTCTTTGTGCTCCAGGGTTAGTGCTCCATTACTGTACCATGAGAATCTAAAACATTGTACTTCCTCCACATTCGATATATACCAGTCAGCGGACACTGGACCAACCGAACTCTTTGGAAGGTCTAGAACAGTGGTTCTCAACCTTGCTAATGCCGCGACCCTTGAATACAGTTTCTCATGTTGTGGTAACCCCCCAACCATAAAATTATTTTCATTGCTACTTCATAACTGTAATTTTGCTACTGTATGAATTGTAATGTAAATATCTGGTATGCAGGATGTATTTTCATTGTTACAAATTGAACATAATTAAAGCATAGTGATTAATCACAAAAACAATATGTAATTATATATGTGTTTTCTGATGGTCTTAGGCGACCCCTGTGAAAGGGTCGTTCGACCCCCAAAGGGGTTGCAACCCACAGGTTGAGAACCGCTGGTCTAGAAGGTCCCACGCTATCTGCCTGGCTCACTGCTTAACCACCTCTCTTGCTGCTCCCCACATCTCATGTGAACTTCTATGCAGCTGAAATCTCATCCTAGCTAGTGACAGAGACATTGCAAAGGAGCTCACCTTGTTCTGGGCTTGTGTGCTGTCGTTTAGGGCATCCTCCCAACAAGCCAACAATGTGCCCAGGTCTCCCAGAGATGAAGTGGGGCTGTGCCTGGACTAAAATCCTGGTGTTCCTGTATTTATTTTTCCAGGCCCAAAGCCCCTCCTGAAAAGACATTTTTCTCCTTAGGTCAGGATTCCTCGGATATAAGCCCAGGAACAAGCATAGATTTGACACACTCCTTTTCTCAAGCTGCTCAATGAATCACTGGTGACTGGAGAGGACCATATGGAAGCTTATCACCTGAGCCATGGAGTCCAGTGTGTCAAGCTTTATTGTGTTGGCCAAAGGAGGAAAAAATTTAGAAAGAGTTGTTTTTTTTATGAAGAGATGAAGAAGAGTAGGCATACACTGGTCTACTTCCAAAATAGCAACAAATAAAGGGTCCCATTTCTTTATTATTTTTTTTATCCCTGTGCAAACACTTATTTACCCAGATGAGCATTTGCTTTGCTTCTTTTCTTTCCCCCTTGAGCCCATCTCCCGAGGCCATGTAATGAAAGGGGCCATAAGAAATAAGCCATCGGTAAGCCAGCCTGCCATTCAGTATCTTTTCTTATACAACAGTTATTTGTAAACTAATCAATAAACTTTTCTTATTTGGTTGGCTCCTTTGGAACTCTTAGCAGCCGCCTGCTGAACCATGAAGAAACTTAAAATAGCAATGATCTCTCTTCCACGCTGCCTCTTTCCCCCCATAGAACCCGCGAGCCAATCTGTGGTGTTTATACTCGAGGCCATATGAAGCTAATCTGTATGGAAATAAAGGATAGAAATATTCAGATTGAGTTTTACTAAGTGAATCTGAGGTTTTTTCTGTTCAGCAAAATAGGCCAGGTAAATGCGTTTCTGATACAGAATAAATCACTTGTTTGAAGACCTATATTTCCCTTTTGCCATTTTGCTTAGTTGTGAAGAATTCAGCCCAATGCATGGACTATGAACAGTGCAAGTCCTCCCCTACCTCTCCCCCCTCCCCCTCGAGGTAGCTCCTGAGTTGATCTTATTTTCCTGGGAGGGTCTGAGAGTTCTGCTCTCCAGCCTAGGGCCAGAGGTGTCAAGACTCTTCCCAAAGAGCCAAAGAAGAGAGAGGGGAAGAGTCAGGGAGACCTTTATAGAGCACCCTACAAGCCAGGCTCAGAGGCCTCACTCAGGGAATCTGGATATGAAAAGGACAGCCTCTGGCTTTGAGTACTAGAATGTCGTCACACATCTTTATTTTAAATGCAAAGACTGAGACATGGACAGAAATGCCATTGGAGAACTTGGGAGGAGATCCCCTCTGGTAAGGCATGTGGTCAGGCCAACTTTTCTGAAGCACTTGATTCTAGACTAGGCCTATTTGTCCATTCATTTATTTAGTTATTAACCAATATCTATTGAAAGCAGGTTTCTTTTAAAGAACACAGCAATGGGCAAGACAGATGAGATCCCTATTCTCATAAATCATATAGTGTTGATGATCATAAAGCATGGCTTGAGATGTGGGAAAGAAGAAAGTGGAGGAGAAGAAAGGCATTCCAGGTAGAGGGACCAGCAAGAGCAAGTGCAGGGAGGCAAGAAGTAGCCCAATGCTTTCAGCAACTACACTGAGTTCATTATTACTTTATTGTAACCTTTGAGGCTGGAAGTGGGGAGGCATAATAATGGAGATGGCCATGTCACTAGTGTTTCTAGTGGGCAGTGGAGAAAAACTAGAATCTTCTCTCTTTTATGATTCTTCCAAGTAATTCTTCTTTGTCTCAGGCAGGGAAGAAACTGAATTTTAGAATTTTAAAGTAAATCTTTCAGAGGAGGCTCTTTGTCAGTCTGTCTGGGACGTATTTATGCCATGGGGCAGAGGTGAGGTTAGCAAAGCTGTGGGCATGTGCTGGGTTTTGGTCTTGAGAGAAGACCATTGGCCACAGTCAGCTGCCTATGGCCAGGTGGTTCTCAGAATCAGTGACGGAGCTTGGATAAGGCTCATGTAGGACATCTAATGCACTTAGTGGAGAGTCCAGCTGTAGGGGAAGCATCTGACCATGCTCTGATTTGGGAAGTCCGAGAAAGAGCAAATGACAGCCATGACTCTCTCATATTGAATTATGGTAAATTTTTCAGGAGGGAAATCAGCTCCTATTAACTGATGTTTATAAATTCAACCACAAGAAAATTCCAAGAGTTTACCCCCTTTGCTCTGTAAAAATAGCAGTTTCATATGTTCGTTTAAGCTAACATGCTACAGGGACATCGTGGGGCTCTTGATATTTACTATCTCACTAAATCTCACACCACCTACTCGAAGTATATATTATTAAGGTACTCATTCCACAGCTGGAGAAATTGAGGCTCAGCAAGGTGACATAAATTGCCCAAAGCCACATAACCAGAGAAACCAGGACAGATGTGGTCTGTTGGCATCAAGTCTGACTGTATGATTGTCGCAGGAGTGCTGTCCTCCTGTATTGAAACCCGTGGGCCTCTTGAGAGCACTGGGGCCTGTGTGAGCAGACATGGGCCTTTTCTCCGCTACAAATCATCTTCTCTGTACTCTGCAAGCAATCTGGTTATGGGTGTCTCGGTCCCCTGCTTGGCAGGAACTGCAAGGAGCTAGAGGGCAAGACGTAGACATTCTGCTAGAGACCTGGCTTCTGTTGAGGGTGGAGGCCAGGCAGAATTCTGGAAGTGTTTCAGAGATGACTCAGTCTCTGCAGGGGTTTCTCGTAATGACTGCCTCAGCACCTGTTTCCCCCGCCTCACCGCCTCACCGCAGACCCTGTTTTGTCAAGAAGTCTCCCATGACTGAATTGTTAATGTCAAAGTTTGCAGAGCTGCCAGCCCTGCCCCAGATCTTGAGCCCTCAGAGGGTGATAGTAGTCAAGATAGGCAAAGTCATGCTGCGAAACTAACCTCCCTTCCCCCCAACTCTCAGTTTCTATCTGGCACTCTCTCTCCCTCTCCCCTCCTCTTTCATGATACATCTCAAGCAAGTGTCAGCAGGAGAGCTCCACTCATCAGAGTCACACAAGACCCTTAGCTGAAGGCGGCTTCCTTCTAGCATGTGCTTCTACAATCTCCTTGGTGTTAGGAGGGAGCCTGTTGAATTGTGCACTGGCTCTTAAAGCTTCCACCAGGAAGTGACACCTTCCCCTATGCTCATATTTCATTGGCCAAGCCAAGTCAAATGGCCATAGCTATCTAAGGGGGTGGGGGAATATCAAGCATTCAAAGTAGTGTGGGGGAATGTGGGCTCATGCCTTGGCCATTAGGCATGGCTCTGCCAAACACATAGCCAGAGGGCCAATTCAAAGACAGGAGGCTGAACCAAGCAGACTAACAACCAAAGAAATCATGAGTTACATCTCAATGCAATTTCATCACTGAGTACTGTTCTTGTAACATGGGACTGGAATCCAGTAAGCAAGGGGAGTTTGCTTTCCAGTATGCCTCCATATTGCTAAAGCATCTATTCTCTTGGTCTTGCACCCCAAGTAGGACTGGGCCCAGATAACAAGCCCTACTTGAAGCATTGATAATAAAACTTAAGGCATTACCTCCAAAAAACCCTGCTATATAAAAGCCAATGGTAATTTTATGGAGGGACATGCCATTCCAGAATCCCTCTTTGAGTTACATAAACCAAATAAACATTCTGAAAACTTGCTTTGGACAGATATCAGTCACTGGGATGAAGTATACACTATAAATTGATTATATTTAATGTTCATAACATCAAATAGAAGGACATAATTTATGTCCTTCTATAATAGAAAGCAGAATGAGTTTTTACAAATTCTGATATATCTGATGTGAGTATAGACAGCTTATAGGCAATACAAGGAGAAAATAAGAAGAAAAAGCTACGGATTTAGTATATATTAGATCATTACATAGTTCTGGCCCTCCGTTTTTTAAACTCCATTAAAATCCGGAGGAGATGGAGGTAATGGGTAAAGAATTTAAATAAAATTTATATGTCAACACAAGATAATATTGTTTCTTGTTTCCATTCTTATTTAAGCCAAATGTCTACATCTAATATGAAAGCAAAGAAGTAAAAGTGCTAAAAACATTTTATAATTATTATTTCTACCAATAATATCAATTTATTTAACAAATGTATATTTAGTGTCTACAATGTTCTGTGCATTGAACAGGAATGAGATGGACAAAGTTCTTGATCCCATGGAACTTATATTCTAGTAGAGACACAGACAGTGAGTGTGGAAACACATATATGTGTAATGGAATTTCAGGTAATAAGACTCTTTTAAAGAAAAACAAAGCAAGGAATGGGGGTGGTGAATGACATATTGGCTTTAAGGAGGGTAGTCAGAAATGCTTCTCTAAAGAGGCAATGTTTGGGCCAAGAAATGACAAAGAGATGAGTGAGTCATCAAAAGGTTTTGAGTTGTAAGCGGTGGGAACCACAAATGCAAGGGTTCTAATGTGGGGATGAATCTGGTGTGTCTATAAGCACAAAGACCAATGAGATGAAGCAGAGTAAGTGAGGCATAGTAGGGGAGGTGAGTCTAGAGAGGGAGGTAAAAGTGAGATCATGAAGGCCAAGGCAAGTATCTGGATTGTATTCCAAGAGTGATACAACACACTGGAATTTTATGAAAAAGAAAGTGACACAATCCAACTTATATATCACTCTGGCTGCTGTGTGGAGACTTGACTGTGGGGCAAGGTTGGAGGCATGGAGACCAGTTATGATATTGCACATGTCCAACTTAGAAATCATGGTGGCCATACAGGTAGTGAGGAGAGTCAATTTTTGATATATTATAAAGACAAAGGCAATAGGATTTGCTGATGGATTGGATGTGAGGATGATTGGGGGTGGAAAGAAAGCAAGGACAATCTCTTAGTTTTTGAATTCAACAACTGAGTACAAGGTAGTGTCATTTACTGAAAGGGAAAGGAATGAATTTGAGGAGGCAAATTATGAATTCTGTTTTGCGTCGCTAACACTGAGATGCTTATTTGGGATCCAAGTAGAGATATCAAGTATGCAGATGAATATGTGAATATGGAGTTCCAGAGAAACATCTGAATTTGATATATCAAGACATAAATTTGGAAGTCATCAGCAGAGAGATGGTCTTTAAAGCGAAGAGACCATATGAGGGCACCTAGAGAATGAGTTGTAGATACGGAAGAGAAGAGGACTAAGGTCACATCCTTGGGTAGAACAACATTAAAGATTTGAAAAAGATCAAAGAATTGGATTGGCCAGTAATAAGGAAGGAAAACCAGGAAAATATGCTGACTGAAATGCTAAGATTAAAAAAGGTTTCAAGAATGAATGACCTTGCCCTAGATGGTTTGGCTTAGTGGATAAAGCATTGGCCCTTGTACTAAAGCAGTGGTTCTCAACCTTCCTAATGCCACGGCCCTTTAATACAGTTCCTCATGTTGTGGTGACCCCCAATTTCATTGTTACAAATTGAACATAATTAAAGCATAGTGATTAATCACAAAACAATATGTAATTATATATGTGTTTTCCAATGGCCTTAGGCAACCCCTGTGAAAGGGTCGTCCGACCGCCAAAGGGGTCGCGACCCAAAGGTTGAGAACCACTGGACTAAAGGGTCCCAGGTTTGATTCTGGTCAAAGGCACATATCTCAGTTGTAGGTTCGATCCCTAATCCTGGCCGGGGATTGTGTAGGAGGCAACCAATCAATGTCTCTCTCTCACATCAATGTTTCTCTCCCTGTCCCTTCCACTCTCTCTAAAAAATCAATGGAAAATTATCCTCGGGTGAGGATTAACAACAACAAAAAGAATGAATGACATGACTGAATATACTAAAATTCAAGGAGAATGCAGTCTAAAACATGGGATTTGGATTAAAGGAGATAAAGACCATCAGGAAAATTTAACAAAAGCTGTTTTAGTGAGATAATAAGGAGGAAAGCTTTGAAATATGCTGAACGGGTGGCAAATAAATGAGTTGAGTTACTAAAGGGTGTCCCAAAATTCACGCAAGAAGTAATTTTGATAGAAAACACAGGTTTATAATTAAAAATCGTAAATTTTTTATTGATTCATAAAGTATACAGTATAGGGTTATGTATGGAATAGCACATCGGGTAAATGGCCTCCATGGCTTTGCTGGCACATACGCAAAGCCGTGGTCTTCATTGTCCCTGCTACTGGGCCATAATTGGTACTTGGTAATGCTTATCAAATTGAAGGGATTGAAATCAAAGGGCAACAGATATTAGAATATGATTCAATAAACCAAGTAAAATTAGGCTTTTATTTTTTGTTGTTGTTGTTGTTAATGCTCTCACAAAATTCAAATCTTGCGTGAATTTTGGGACATCCTTTAGAAAGAGTTGTGAGGTCAAGGGAAAGTTTCTTATTTGTAGATGGGAAATATTTTGGCATGTTTGCAGGTGGATGGGAATGATTAAGTAGACTGATGAATCAGGGATGGAGGAGTAACTATAGGAGCAAAGTGTTTGAATGGATGGGAGAGGGTGGGTTTAGAGCACAGTCGGTATGTTTGAGTGAAGTCAAGATAATAGGAGAGAAGAGAAGGCTGAGTCTATGTGTAGAGATGCAAGTAGAAAAGAAAATGCTCTTCAGATTACTTCTATTTTTTTCAATAAAATAAGAATCAAGGTCACCTATTGAAAGTGAGTTTTTGGCTGTATGAGGACTGATCTGAATAAGTGGGAGGAGGTATTGACTGGGAATGTGGTTGGGTTTTCAGATGGTGCTGAACATGATATGTGGTCAAAAATCTAAAGTGAGACCAGGAGGCATGGTTGTAACATTTTTCTGTAGCCACATTTTGCTTCTCAGGTCCAAGCATGAAGCAAGAAGGAAGACGAGTTTGAACAGGATGAGGTTTACCATAGCAGTGGCAGAGGGGGAGTGAAAAGTAAGAAGGTGAGAAAATTATTGTAGGGGTGAACCATGCTATCTAAACTTGAGAAAGATGGGTGACTGTGTGTGCAGCTAGGATTGGAGTCTCTGACGGGGTGTCAGCACTGTTTGTTGGGGTGTGTAGATTAGGAGAAGGGATCTGACCGTGCCCATTAATTCTGATATTTGAAACCTAAATATGGGAAGTGGTGTGGCTATCCTATATAATAAAAGGCTAAAATGCAAATCGACTGAACCGGGGAACAACCAGTCACTATGACACACACTGACCACCAGGGGGCAGATGCTCAATGCAGGAGCTGCCCGCTGCTGGTCAGTGTGCTCCCACAGGGAGAGCACTGCTTAGCCAGAAGCTGGGCTTACAACTGGCAGCGGCAGTGGCGGGAGCCTCTCCCACCTATGCCACAGCGCTAAGGACCCCTTGGGGATGTCCCAAACTGGGCACAGGAGTTCCAGAGAAACATCTGAATTTGATATATCAAGACATAAATTTGGAAGTCATCAGCAGAGAGATGGTCGCAGGCGGGGCTGAGGGACCCTCCACCCCCAGTGCATGAACATCGTGCACTGGGCCTCTCGTAGATAATAATAATGTCTAAGGTATATCATTGGAAGATGATAGCTGATGTGTGCTGCGGGAAAATCACTAGAAGGTGACTGTCCAAGGGAAGAAAACCTAACAAGGAAATATTGACATGTTATTTTTAGACATTGTTTACTTATAAAAAGGGGGGTGTGGGGGTGGGAATGAATTTCTAACTTGAAGTTATATGAACTAGTGAATCCTACCCAAAAGCATTGCCTCTCTTCTGAGCTATTTTGATGTCTGCTTATGCTATCTGTTACAAATAATGAAGTGTTAACATTTGAGATAAATGCCTTTTATTTAAAAGGAAAACAGACTTAGGGTTAATCTTTATAATGATCTCACAGTATATGACTTACATTGCCCATTCCTTCTTGAATGTGAGAGATGAGACCGATTTAGAACAGGATGGGAGAGCCTACAGATTCCACAGCCTCTCCTGGCAATAATGCAAACTGCCAGGAGTGACCTTGAACTGATATACCATTAACATTTGTGGTGATTGTGAATTTTTGTGGTATTTTGTACTTCCCTTGTAATTTGGGGTGTTTCTTGGACATCTGGACACCCCCATGGGTGCGTGTTAGTCATATGAATGACATCCATATGTGGTCTTTATGGAAAAATAAGGGAGGAGGATGTTGTGGACTGCAGCCCTAACAGACAACGTGGTAGCTTATTTCAGAAAGAGCCCCAGTGAATCACACTCCCTGTACACACACTCTTTTGCAATGAGACGTGGCTCTTTCTTCCATCTAAAAGGGGAGTTTATTTCCCCATGCTTTGATCTGGACTGACCTTGTGGCTTGTTTTGACTGAGAAAATGTGGTAGAAGTGACAAGGAATGACTTCTGAGTCTAGGCCTGAGAAGCCCGAGGCTTCTGCTCTTGTTTTTCTGAAGTAGGGCTGCCTCCACGAAGAGGTCCAGGCTAGGCTTTGGAAGTACGGGAGCTATATGGAGTGGCCCTGCAGCCAGCATTGACAGGCAGATGTCTGCACGAGGCCACCTTGGGTTATCGAGCCCCTGTTAAGTCACTAGCTGCCTGCTGCCATATAAAAGGCCCTAATTAAGACCAGTGAAGAACCACCCTGCTGAGCTCAGCTCAGAGTGCCAGCCCATAGAATTGTGAGCTAATGAGTGTTGTCTCACACCACTAAGTTTTGGAGTTATTTGTTACACAATGATAGATGGTTGATGCAACCAGTAAGAGTTATTACCAACAAAGACAAAGGGAGGGAGAAAAGTAACATTTATTGAGTGTCTACTTTGTGTTGACTAACTCCTGAGAACATTATCTTGATTTTGCCTGATAACACTTCTCCAAGGAGGCATCGTTTTCTTCCCAGTGAGAAAACTGGAGACCAAAAACATTCAGTAACTTATCCAAAGTCACGTATTTAATGAATAATAGAGCTTAGATGAAAATATGCCCAAATCCTATTCTTTCAAATATATTAGTTTCACAACTTCAACTCACAAAACATCTTAATAAATGTCAGCATATAAACTGTCACATGTATATTAATGTTTTCTTTAAATTGACCCACTTGAATAAGTAACTAAAAATTAAATATATTTAGAGCAGAAATATTTTGTTACTATCATGAATAACCATGGCCAATAATTACTGAATGATTTTCCCAGGTGAGCTCTCTCCTGATTACTTTGTACGAATTAATTTAATCCTTGCAGCAACTCTGTGAGATTGGAGCTACTGTCATTACGATCCCCATTTTACAGATGAGGGAAATGAGGTATGGGTGATTAATTGGTTGCTCACCAGGTGATTAATCCAGTTTCCAAACACACACCAAAGAAGTAGTGGCAGAGGCATAGTTTGTGCTACTGGCATTGAGTGGGTAGAGAACAGGGCTACTTACTGCTGAACATCTACAATGCACAGGATAGCACACCCCCCAACCCCACCCAAACAAAGAATTATCCAGCCTGAATGTCAACAGTGCCAAGATTAAAAAAACCCATGTCTGCTTTTCTAAATGGTAAACAGAAACAAGTATCACTTGCAGTAAATAGAAACTCCACAAAAACAAACTTCGGAAGAATTTCTCTAGGAACCAAGGATATGAGCCTTGAGATTTCTCTTATTGAAAAAGGGATTAACAGAACATTAGAGAAATAGTAAAGGCTAGCACCCTGCTGAGACTCTCTCCTTGATGCAATCAGAAGATTATAAGAGGTTTATGATTAGAATGAAATGTTGTGCGTTTCTCAGTTATTTGCACCATATCGGTGTACCTGCCCAATCACCCCAAAGTTCACTGAAACATAGCTCATCTTTTGGGAAATGTGGCACCATATCCTGGGTGGTCAAACTGTGCCCACCATGGGACAGATCCAGCCTGTTACCTATTTTGTAAATAAAGTTTTATTGGAATAAACCATGCCTACTCATTTGCGTGTTGTGTAAGGCTGCTTTTGTGATGCAAAGACAGAATTACTTAGTGGTAGCAGAGACCTTTGGCCATTTTTTCACTGTTTGGCTCTTTACAGAAAAACCTCACTGACCCCTGCCTAGATCTATACTTGGTACATAGCAGGCACTCAGTAAATATTTGCTGAATGAATGAAGCCCTGCAAGCCACCACTTTGGGCTGAAACCCTCTTTTTACATTTCTTTCTCCCCCTTTCTATCAGCACTCTCTTCCTCCGGCTCCACCCAGCTCATCCCTGATAATTAATGAATTGTTTGTTTGTTTTTGCATTGCCACTTTGCTCAACATGAAGTGACAGCTCCATTCTTAAAACAAACACTTGTCAGCTGCGTAGTTGATCACTGTAAGCTGCTCCATTTTAGGGCCCAGACATATAAATGGATCTCCCTGTGAGGGGATGGTGATGGATCACCGCGATCTCAGGAGCCCGAGCCCTTCCCTTTCTCCTTGTAGCTGTTGGCATTCATGGCACTCTCTCGGCTCTGGTGCTAAGGGATATATAATAGGCACGGGAAGGCCTATAAAAGTAACATCTGAAACTGCTGCAGGGCTGAGTATTGATTTATTCATTACTATAAATTTTTTGTCATTACTATGCAATTGCTCTATCTCAGGAAGAATTGATAGATGTGGTTGGAAGCTGCAGCCCACTGTGCAAAACTTTTTCCCCCTTCTATAATTTCCTGTAACTCTTCTAAAGAATCATTATTCCTTATTACATGGCTCTGGCATGCCACCTATTTAGATAAATGTGTGAACAAGTGTGCAGTAAATATTCATAGTGGCCCATGTGTCAGCGATATATGTCACTAATTAGATAATTTAGTGGTTCAAATAAATAAATAAGAAAATAGAAGCACACCCAGGAAAATAGTGAAATAAAACATAGGCTCCTTGTAGGCATCTGGGCAAATAGAACAGCATTTTAGGCTATAGAACCCTCTCACATCCTGGAGGCAAATCCTAAGGTCACAGGAGGACTTGAAGGGGCTGCTTACTCATGAAAGAAAACCAGACCCACAGGTGCATAACATCTTCCTGGAACTTCTCAGCAAGCCACCCACTTACTACCTAGGCAAGTCTACTCTGGAGGGGACTCGGAATTCAGTGGCCTTTCACTCATGCCATCTCTTTGCTCTGTTGAGTCTGTTGTTTATGATTGTGTGAATACAAAGAGAACTGGACTCAGAGTCTGAAGATGATGGCTTCAAGTCCTGACTCTGACCAGAAGTGGGAAAGTTTATTTTTATTCAACGTGGGCCTCAGTGTTCTTATCTGTAGAATGGGAATGGCTATAATTTCAATGATAATGACAATGATGGTCATGATGGAGTTCAGATGAGACGATACACATGGAAGCCCTTTGCAGAATCTAGTTTCCAAGCACACATCAAAGGAAGATTTTTTAAAATTTTAAACAAATGACTTCAAGGAATATGTACTGGGCAAAGCAACTATTCAGAAAAACAAGGAATTAGAAGTTACTATTTTTGGCTGCCTCCTTTCTATCAGGCATTGGGCTAGACTCTTCCCTATATGCTATCAACTAGAATCTGACTAGGTGAAAATATATATGTATATATATAATTTTTTTCACATTTTACAGATGGAGAAACGGGATTTGAGACGTTCACTGTAACTTGCCCAAGACTCCAGATCTGGTAAGTGATGCTGGACAAAAAGCTACCTCTCTCTGTCTTAATCCCTGTGCTCCCAGTGACATGCTGTGATGCCTCCAGCTTTACATTGAAAAAACTTGCTTGCATTGTTGTTGTTGTCTTTGTTGTTGTTGTTGTTTAGAAATAAAAAACAAGAGTGCTATCTGAGTTGTCCAGATAGCTTGACTGTATTGACCAAACTCACAGAGTGATCTCTGTTTACATAAATGTAGTTATCCCAAATTTAGTTTGATTAAGCATCTCTGTGGTGACCTCGTGTACTGGTGTTAAACAAAAATAATTGGATCTACTGATTGCTGAGATCTGCCTGATTAGCTCCTAATGCAGGAACCTGGCCTTAGCCCTTTCCAGTGGTGTGTTAGAATATGAAGGAAATGGACTCACTTTGTCAAACAGCTAAAGCCACGTCTGTTAGACATGCCTAAACTAGTCAAGGCCTCATCTGGGCATATTCATTTCGCAAATGGAGATGAATCCTGCACATTACCATTAAGCAAGCATGTAAAAGTAAACTTATTCATATCAGCCCTAGAGCCAGCAGATTATCTGATCAAGATGCCACCTTTCTGGTTTGGGTTTATCTAGTCATAACTGAAAGCACTCATTAACTTATTTAGCAGTGAATTTGCAAGTTCTGTGTGTCAGTAGCAGTGGAAGATGATAAGAATGCAAGGCTGAATCAGGTTTAGGTGATTGTTCTTATTCATGGGACCTTGGTTAAGAGTTCCTGCTGTAATTGTTGAACAATAAATATGTAGATGTATGGATGGATAAATATTTGGATGTGTGGATAGGTGGGTGGATGATGAATTGATAAGTAGATCGATGAATAAGTAAATGAAAGTTTCTTAATCATCCGGAATCTTCTTTTAGTGAATTTTAAAATTTTTATTGAATTTATTGGTTAATAAAAGTATATAAGTTTCAAGTATACAATTCTATAATACATCATCCGTATATTGTATTGTGTGTTCACCACCCAAACCACTTATTTTCCCCTTTTATCCTCTTCTACCGGCCCCCACCCAATTTTCCCTCTGGTCTGTGTCTATGAGATTTTTGTTTGTTTGCTTATTTTCTTAATCTCTTCAGCTTTTAAGTTTATTCTGACCCTTAGGAAGGCTCAGAATAATTTAGTAATGTCTCTGTGACTAACTTTGGTATCGGAATGAATCTCTTCCATATTGACATACTTCTATTGTAAATTTTTTCCTTTTTCTTGATAATTGGAGTTCTGGATTCTTGTCTCTTGCCTAGTTGTGTCTCTTAGCCAAATCCTTCCCAATTATCATTTTGGTTGTACTCTCTGCATGGATTTGAATCAGGGTTCATCTCTATTTCTCTCTTCCAATTTCCCTAGGATCTACCCATTAGCCAGTTTAGTACCCACAGGAGTAGGTTTCTATAGGATATATAATTGAGTAGATGCTAATCAATGGGAGGTTGGTGGGTGGATGGGGGAATGGGTAACCATATTGTTTATCCTTGTTTTCTCAACATCAGCAACAGTTCCTCACTCATAATAGGTGATTATAGATTGAGTGAATAGGTGGTTAAATGATTGAATAATAGGTTACCTCAGCCGTCTTTGGGATGAGAGACACCTCACCATTGAGAGCTCAGTTTAATCATTACCCTTACATTGTCTGCTGCATTCTTGCTGCAAAATAAAGTCTGCTCAAGTTATGAGGGGAAAAAAGTGACTGGGTGAAGAAATGGAAGGTGATTGAATAGGTGATGAATGCATGGATAAATTACTGAATTGCTTATTGGGTAAATGGATAGATAAAGGGAGGAAATGATAACTAGATAAATGATTAAAAGTAAGTACAGAGGTGGATGCCCACATCAGTAAATGAATGAATGGGTGAATGGATAGATAGATGAATGGATAGGTGAATATATGGATGTTGAATTGCTTGGACAGACTTGGGTGGACCTAGGGGTAAGTGGATGAATTTGTGAATAAAAGAGTGGATAATGGGATGAATGTTTGAATTATAGCCTTAAAACCTGTTGGACACAGAGAGGACAGGCAATACTTAAACTCTGCCCTGATTATGGCCAAAGTAAACAATCCTCTTGGTTTAGGGGAATAAGGCTGCTGGCTTTGGGAAGATTAAGGGAATCACACACAAGGGCATGGAAAGTCTGACTGGCTGGCCAGAAGAGTGATAATGACTCGTGGTTTCCAAATACTGTTTATAAAATAACCAAAGAGGCAATGAGTGTGTTTCTTGGGTTCCTTGAGGCCACTGTGAAGAGGGATGTAACCTCAATGGGGACAGCCTCATACAAAATGCAGCCAGCACAGAGAGCGTAATTGCCTGGAGGTCACAGGCCTACTGTTGACCAGATGGCCTCACTGTTTTCTGCTTTGGCTTTTTCTTTCTTTTCTCTTTTCTTTTCTCTTCTTTTCTTTTCTCTTTTCTTTCTTTCTTTCTTTCTTTCTTTCTTTCTTTCTTTCTTTCTCTCTCTCTCTCTCTCTCTCTCTCTCTCTCTCTCTCTCTC
>NW_005356042.1:11496972-11614399 GCF_000412655.1 Myotis brandtii
CTTCCTTCCTTCCTTCCTTCCTTCCTTCCTTTCTTTCTTTCTTTCTTTCTTTCTTCCTTTCTTTCTTTCTTTTCTCCTTTCTTCCTTCCCCTATCTTTCTTTCTTCTTTCTTTTTTATTTCTTTCCCTAGTTCACACACACACACAAAAAAAAAAAAGCCATAAAAAAAATCCTGTGCCTGTGAGCTATAAAGGTAGAGGAGACTTCCGTCCCCATCCATGGGACTGGCTCTCCAGAATTGGAAGGAGGGGTGATTTACATCAGTTACTCTTGTATTTATGTTCTTATAGGCATTGCCATCTTACCATTAATTTCATTGACTTCAATGAAATAAGGAGCTATTATTGACTATGCAGTGGTTCTCAACCTTCCTAATGCCGCGACCCTTTAATACAGTTCCTCATGTTGTGGTGACCCCCAACCATAAAAGTATTTTCGTTGCTACTTCATAACTGTAATTTTGCTACTGTTGTGAATCGTAATGTAAATATCTGATATGCTATATGTGTTTTCCAATGGTCGCGACCCACAGGTTGAGAACCGCTGCCTTAGAGTATCCAAGCCCATTAAGGGCAGGATCTTTCCAGGTCCTGAGACGACACTGTTTAGTCCTCTTTAGATGTCTTCTGATTACCTTCTGAGATTTCCATCTCATAAAACTTCCATGTTAGATAGTAGTTAAAACACAAACATAGTAGAGACTCCAAATAAAATGTTTTTTAAAAAAAGAGTGGATAAACTTTGGTCTTGTTCAAAGAATCCAGAGAGAGAGGCTTTTTGTTCACTATCAAATCCCCAGCTGCTTGTACAATGTCTGGAAGAAGAGGAGGATTTAGTGAGGGTTCTCTGATTTTAAGTGCAAGAAACCAACTGGAATGAAGTTAAACATGAATAGGGAATGTGTTGAAAGGCATTTGGTAGCTCACAGATTACAGGGAACAGTCGGACCACCAGGACTTGGAAAGGACAGTGGCCAGAAATTTACAACCAGTCTCTCTAGCACAAAGACATTGGAAATGATTTAGCTGCCATTGTTTTTTGATGGGGTGCTTCTCCTCAAGGTTTACATTTCTGAAAGTAAAAATGTGATTGGCTTATGCTCTTAGAAAAAGAAGGGGAACTGACTCTGGACAGATAAAAATAACAGTGATGAAGAAGGGAGCAATCTTAAGACTCTTCTCATTCCTTCCCCATCATTGCCCAGAGCCTTTAAAGCTATTTTCCCCCATCACCCCTGCTGTCCCCAGATGTTTAGAAGCATTGAGAAAGTGCCTGTGTCAGATCAGGGAGCCACAGCACAAACTAAGACTTTTCTGGCTCCCACATAGAATGGCATACGTGGAAAACCCAAGCTCTGTGGGAATCCTGTTACAATATATGAAGAGCCAGGGCCTCAATTATGGGTACTCTGAGGACAAAATTTCAGACTTTGCTCTGGCTTTTGTCAGCTTAAGACTCTTAAGGTAGTTTACACAAAGATTTGTATGTCTGAATTTTTCCCTGGCAGGTTCTCATTATAACCTAGATAACACAAACCCCAAATATTTGTGGTTAGCAACAATAAGGAATTTTTAAGTTGCCTGACATCTTCTATCCATGTAGATCACCACCTGGGATCAATGTTCAGCTCTGAGACAAAAGGAGACAGAAGGATGGTGGGAAATTTTTCTTTGGTGTGTGCAATGTCTGATTTTAAACTCCTCTAACACTTTCAATCTCTCTCTCTCTCTCTCTCTCTCTCTCTCTCTCTCTCTCTCACACACACACACACACACACACACACACCATATCTTTTGCCCTCCAACAGGCTCTTACAGAGAAACACAAAGGAAAATGTTGATGTCTACTCACCTAAGAAAAGTATCGCCGGCCAACTAGTTTGCCTTCCACCACTGCAGAAGGGGGAAGGGGCACTTTCATGATTTTAATGTAAGGTTTCTTTCTGCATTCCCTTTCCTTTGCAATGCCCTGGCCATGGGTTATACCCTTTGCTTTCAGGACAAGCTGGTTTCAGATTGTCTGGAGTTGAGCAGATCAACTGTAGCACGTCGGTATACAGAAGACTGTTTACATAAAAAATATAGATTTCCTTTAAGCACTTTGCTTAAGCCTTTAGTAAATCGTATTTACGTTATTATTGTTTATGTTCTCAGAAGTCAGCAGGAGGATGGCCGTGTTGCAGTTTATGTGGTTTCATGATTCACACTTGATGAGGCAGCTATCACGCAGGCGGGGATGAGGAGGGGTAGACTCGGGGACGCACAAAGAAGATTATAGCAAGCTCTCTTGTGGGATCCACGGCCTTAACGTAATGGTACAGCCAAGGGCCTGGGGATTTCTGAGTCAGTCTTTCAAATTCCCAGACATGTTTATCAGTTTTGAGTTTCAAAATGGGCCCACCCAGAATAAAGCCCAATTGCACCTGAGGTTTCACGATGTCTGTGTTTCAGGGGATTTTCCTGAGATCCAAGCTCCTTCCTAGCTGCCAGCTTGATAAGGTACTCAGCACCTCTACTGTCCCCTGGGTCCTGAAAGTGTCATTTGGGGTGACTTGCTCTGCCAGCCTGTGATTGGCTGCTGGCTGAGCTCCTCTGTGCCAGTGGTGCCCATCCAGATGTTTCAGGGCTTGGGTGGGCATTGGAGGGGAAGAGAGTGACCCCAGTGCTGGAGGTTTCCCAGACTTAAAACTTGGTGAGTTAAGAAGTACCAATTGGCAGTTACAAAACAGTCGCAGGGATGTGAAGTACAGTATAGGGAATATAGCCAATAATATTTTAATAACTACGTATAGTGCCAGGTAGATACCAGACTCATCAAGGGGATTACTCTGTAAGTTATATAACTGTCTAATCACTATACTATACACCTGAAACTCATAGAGTACTCAATGTCAACTGTAATCAAAAAATAAAAATAAATAAAAATAAAAGAGTTGATGGGTAATCATCATAAGCTATCTCCTATGGTGTGTTCAACTCAGGGCACATTAAGTAGTTCAAAGTGAGATGTCTAAGAGAGGATGGGACAAAATAAGGAGGAGGAGGGCATGTTGTTGTTTTTTTATGAGGCATTGGAACAGAATGGGTAAGAGCCTATGTTTTGGAGACATTTAGATCTTTTTTATTTGTTTGCGTGATTCTCTGTTGTTTGTTTTGTTTTTAAGACCCAATTCTGCTTCTTGTTCGCTCCATGGCTTTGGGCAAATTTCTTAACTTCTTTGTGCCTTAATTTACTCATCTATGATTGGAAGATACTCATAGGCTTCTGAGAGGATTAGATGAGATAATGAGTTTTGTAAAGCACTTGGCATAGTACCTGATACATAATAAGCTCCTAATGCTTAGCACCAAGACATAAAAATATTTGTATTATATTTAAAGGCAGCAAGAAGGGAAACAGAGAGGCATCTAACTGGGGGGAAGGTAAGCCAGGAGGAATTTTCGGGGCTACGTTTGAGAGGCCATGAAGGCATTTGGTGTGGGATGGTGCAATATTTAAAGGAGCCGCCAGTTACCCGTTCTCCTGGGAGTAGATTGAGAACCAGAAGAACTAAGGACCTGGCTCATATTTCATGAGGGTACATGTCCAGTTAGGGACTCCTTGTACTCTGAGCGATCACAGAGCCATTTTAAAGCATGTTTTCTGGGATCCACATGTCCTGGACACTTGATATTTTCCCTCACAAACTTTCTTTGATAAAAGCTCCAGTCAGATATGGCCACGAGGGAGTAAGAGTTTGGGGATAATATCTGGGATCGAAGTCTGCTAATTTTGGCAATGAGATCTCTGCTCTGAAGCGACCTCATTCATTGCGTCATTCCTTTATCAACAAATATTTATTGAGTATCTACTTTGTGCCAGGCTCTCTGCAAAGTGCTGGAATATTGTGGTGAGCAGTACTCCAGCACTTAGCAGAATATCATCACTGAGCATAGACTCTAGTGAGGGAGACCACCATAAATACGAATTGTTATAAGTGCTATGATGGAAGAGTGTAAGTTCCTGTGAGAGCATACAGGAGGGTGCCTGAGAATCTAGGTGAGGGTTGTCAGGAAGGTCTCCCTAAGGGAGTGATGTTTGCATTGAAGAATGAAAGGTCTTAACAAGGCTCAATGGATTGAAGGTAGAGGGAGAAAAAGAGTTATATGGTGTTCTAGTTATCATTATATAGCATCTCATGATCAACATATCTGCATTCACATATCTGCATAACAAATCGCCCTGAAACTTAGTGGCTTTTAACCATACTTTGATTGCCTCTTCCAGTTCTGAGGTTGACTGGGCTCAGCTGGGTGGTTTTTGCTGCAGCTGCAGTCAGTTGTTGGCTGGACTGGGTGTTCACAATGGCTCCCTCACATATGTGGCAGAGGGTGCCGGCTGTGGGCTGGGAGCTATGCTGAGCCTGTCAAATGGAGCCTCTCTGTGAAGCGTGGGATTCTCACAGCACGGCAACTGGGATCTGAGGGGTAGCGTCCCATGAGTGTGTTCCAAGAAGCCCAGATAAGAGCAACAAGACTTTTTATGTCCCAGCTTCAGCTATGCCAGAACGCCCCTTCTGTCCCATTCTAATGCTTAAGTTAGTTGCCAAAACCAGACCTGATTCAAGAGCCAGAGAGAAATATGTAATTTACACTTCTCAGTGGCAGTGGGAGATGGGCATGGGCAGGTGGAATGCTTTGGCGGCTATCTTGGAAACACCTTATTAGATGTGGCTTTTGTCTTGCTGTTCGTTCTGCCTGGGTTGATCCTCTCCAAATATTACATGACCTGCACTATTTAGATCTAAGTTCAAAATATCTCCTCATTTCAAAATATCACCTCCTCAAAAATATCATCACCTCCTCAAAATATCCTCCTCAAAGAGGGTTTCATTGACCTTTGTATCCAGTAACTTTCTTCTCCATGACCATTTAAAATTATTTTCATAGTAATTACCACTCCATAATTATCCCTTTATTGGATATTTGCTTCCATCTTCCCACAATGACCCCTACCTACCCTCACACCCATGAAACATAAGTCCCAAGAGATCACAGTCTTGCTCACCAATGTATCCCTTAGAAATGTGCCTGACACTTAGCAAGCACTAAATAGATATTCATTGAGTGAAGGAAGGGGATTCTAAGCAAAAGTAAATGCCACCTACAATGACCCTGAGGCTGGAGGTGAGTGTGGTGATCTGAGGAAATTAACAAAGCCACGTGTGTTGGGACACAGGTGTGAGGGGCCAGCCAGGTGTCAGAGGCTGGGAGCAGCATCTCGGCCACATCCAAACTGACTCAGCCTGAAGTTCAGAGTGTATTTATTTTCTGGTATCCAGCACCCCAGTTTAAACATGCCTGATGCGTGCTCAAAATGACTTATTTCATGGACAGATGAAGCCCACTAAATTTGGGCGTTTTCTTAACATTTTCCAAAAATAACTGAAAAACAAATAAAACAGTCACAACAAAAACACCCACAAACAACTAAGTGATGAACTGCTTATGTTCAGAGAAGAAGGTTTTGCATTTTTCCAGGTAGATACTAAGACGTTGTTTTATTTATTTATTACAACTTCTCTATGAGGTTGATTTTTTTTTTAAATTTTCATTACACAAATAATGACACTCTGAACACGGGAAACTTGCCCGAGGTTCTCCCATCCAAAACTGGTAGATGCTGGGTTCAAATATAGGTCTGCCTTACCTCAGAGCGCGGCAGAGTAGTTTTGGGTAATGGCTGAAGATGGAAAGGGGGAAATCAGGGAAGACGAATGTCTAAACCAAACCCCAGAATGATATATTTCCCCTGTGGCACTGACTCAACTTGCTGAGCCCCATGATAACTGGCCAGCTCTGATTACAAGGCAAGGATCTGATTCCTGCCTCAATTACGACTGAATAACCACTAGTTAGGAATCATGAAAGGGCCTAAATGAGTGCAGTGGGATGAGGAAGGTCCACTGGTTGCCAGAGATGGAGGCAAACACAGTCAGAGGTGGGGACACTTCAGTCAAGCCCAAACCAAAGCCACCAGAACATCATGTCCGTGACCAGGAGGAGGGGAGGGGGCTGTGGTTGGGGAGATTGCTGGGATCTGTCTGCCAATCACCATTTTTTTTAACTGGGTGCTCACTCTTGGTAAACAGAAGTGTGTGTTTCCGTCACACGGGGGCTTCCCAGCTGGCTCTCACTTCCTACCCCCCAGCACCAGGGGCTCTCACCCCTAAATTTATGTGAACCATGATCATTTCAATATTTGTGTGTGTGTGTGTGTGTGTGTGTCCTTCTTACTTGATAACTCAGTCTATGTTTTGAGCTATTTTCCTCTTTACTTTTGTTCCATATGGGGAAAACTTAAATACATATTTTTTTAAGGAGATGGCTATAAAATTTTTTCTTAAGTTAGACCATCTGTGTTGGTGGAAACTTTAGACTTTTCTTCTGGAAAGGGGAATTTATTTTTCTTGTTTTCTCCTGTTCTTTGGAATATCCAGGGAATTAAAAAAAAATCCCAAAGGAAAAAAATTTCAAAGGAGATATGGAAATAAGAGAAATTAATATGCCTACCAGATATTTCAGCGGGTTTGAATCATCTGGCATTTCTCTGAAGGGATACAAGATAAAGGATATACCCAAGAGTTTGCAGTGAACTTGGATAGTCAATGGCATGTGTTATTTACTTCTTACCTGGCATGTGAGTGCGAAAGCCAAGATCAGCTTCCCAGAAGAAATTCTAGGTAGGTTTGGAAGTTGAGAAGAAAAGTGAGATAAGTGGAGGGGAAAAGGGAGAATCACTCAGCCAGTGCAGCCCATCATTGAAATTGATGTTCTCAGCCTCCAGTTTTTACCTTGATGCCCAGGGTAACCTTGACCTCAGCTGAACCCCCACCTCCTAGATGATACCCAGAGCCTTCCACTCCTGTGTGTGCTCACCTCAGGTCTCTGGCTTAGTCCTGCTATTGTCTTTGGTACCAAGCCTCACTCTGAATGGTGAATGGGGTCAACTAGAAGGGGACTGAGGAGTCAGCAGGAACTTCCCCACCCACTGGACCAACATCTAAAGATTTCCCCCCAAGAGCCCTATCCCCTGATTGTATAATCAGATGCTTTCTAGGTGCTGCAATGAAGGCATTTTGCAGATATATTTAAAGTCCCGACTCACTTTAACATGTTGAGATTAGGCAGTGGGGATCTGACCCTATCCGATGAGCCCTTTAAAAGTAGAGGGTTTTCTCCGGCTGATGGCAGAAAGGAAGTCAGAGGGATTTAAAGCAAAAGGAGGACTTGATGTGCCATTGCTGGCTTTGAAGAAGGAAGAAGCCACGTGGCGAGGACCCCAGAGGGGCCTGTAGAAACTGGGAGTGGCCCTGCTGCCAGCCAGGAGGGAAGATACAGCCGAAATCCCGCACCAGGGAGGAGCCAGATTCTGCCCACAACCCAAACGAGTTTGGAAGCAGATTTCTCCTTAGAGCCTGAAGATAAATCCCCGCCTGGCTGGCACCTGGGCTATGGACTTGTGAGACCCTAAGCAGGGAGCCCTGCCTAGCCCACCTGGACTTCTGACCTACGGAAACTGCCAGGTAAAATGTTGGTGTCATTTTAAGCCACTAAGTCTGTGCTAATTTGTTACACAGCAATAGAAGACTAACGCAGTCTCCATTCATGAACACATTATAGCACAGCGCACTGTTGGGTTTTGGTTCTGTGAAATCAAAGAACATTGCTTTACTTGTCTCTCAGACAAGTAAACATGAAGGTGATCAAAATTAGTTTTCTGAAGGAAAGACTGAATGGGGCAGAGGCTTCCCAGATTCAAAGTTCAACTTCTTCCCTTAATAGTGTTTGACCTTGAGTTGTCAATCAATTTCTCCAGGTCTCACTGTCTTCATCTATAAAATTGGGACAGTAATATGGCTGTTGGGGGATTAAATGATAAAATACTCATAAAGCATTTGATTCACTGCCTAACACACTGTGATCACTCAGTACATGTTATCTGTACATGAGATCTTTGCTTGGGTGGATTAATGAATGGATAAACTCCAGGGAAAAGGAGATAAGACGCCATTAACACAGCTCTCAGGTTGTGCAACTCAAGCCAGGTCTGTACTAGATCAGATCAACATGTCATCCTGGATCTGTGAGCCTGATGAACGATGCTCACAGTAGACCTGGATTCAGGACCAGATCCTAAGGCAGGGGTGGGCAAACTTTTTGACTCGAGGGCCACAATGGGTCCTTAAACTGGACCGGAGGGCCGGAACAAAAGCATGGATGGAGTGTTTGTGTGAACTAATATAACTTCAAAGTAAACATCATTACATAAAAGGGTACGGTCTTTTTTTTTTTTTAGTTTTATTCATTTCAAACGGGCCGGATCCGGCCCGCGGGCCGTAGTTTGCCCACAGCTGTCCTAAGGAAATGGTTGGGCAACCCAAATGGAGACCCCACTTGGAAACCAGGAGAGCCACTGGCTCAGCTGGGACACTTCTACGGGTGTGGGAACCACTGCCAATGGGTCACCCAGACTCCTGACTCCCGAGTGGGCTGCTCACAGAGGGTCCACTGAACAACAGGACTGTCCACGCATTCAAAACGGCTGAACCATCAGCCCCCGGTAGACAAAGCCAGACTTTACAAAAGCTTTGTTCCCAGCATCTGTTCATTTCAAGCCTTGCCAAGGAGCCAAAGGTAGAAATCTACAAACATTCTACCCTCCTGTCTTGAGTATATATTACTTCGTAAAAATATTTTTCCTGAAGGACATGTAACCTGGGACAATGTGTTTATGGCCTGTTATTTTTCTTTGAATTCTAGAGTGCTTTTTCAGAGAAACATATATCTTAAAAGTCATCAGTTTGTCACTGAAAAAAAAGAAAGAAAGAAATACTTAAGGTAAATCAGCAATCTGAGACACAGTGGCAAATGGATCTATTCGTTAGAGCTGGGTGTAAGGTGACATCATAAAATCAGCCATCTAGCGACACAGAGGATTCCATCCGCACCAGTGACAAGCGTCTCTCTTGCAAGCTCCCTCTTACCTCTGTTATGTGCAGAGCCCTCATGGAAGTGCCTCAGTCTACCCTTCTTCCTCTGTTTTCCTGTTGTCTAATTTTAGCAAGTTAGAAAGCATTGTGGCACGCTGTGGAGGAGGACACTGGAATATTTGTAAATAACTGGCGGATGCAAAGATTCATTTCATCGGAGGGGAAAAGAAGAATGTGGAGTGCCGCGTGGTCCCTGCATGGGTGTGCATTCAGGGACTGGCGCCCAGAGGGGACAAGAGCAGAGAGCGCTGGCCAGAACAATGGGCTGTCACAAATGCCACGTTATGTAACTGGGTTGCTTGAATTCACAATTGTGAAGGCCACAATTGTAGGAGAAGGCCTGCCCTCCTTCAGGTGGTGGGAGGCAAGCAGGGTCCCCATGCTCCCAACCAGGTGCCCTTAACTCTGTTAAGCAGCCAGCGGAGGCCAACAGCTGCCACGCCAGAGAGAAGAGCCAGGTCAGTCCTCACACCGTGAAGGTGCTCCATAACTGGGTGGAACTGTAAACTGCACTTTAGGATGTTTTTCATTTAAAAAGCAAAGGAGAAAATTAGATACCTCCCCAAACATAGCAACTGGCCATTTGAAAATGGTCTGATTCTTTCCACTCAATGCAAGCCTTTGAGCTTGAATGGTGTTCTCTGAATCGCGCTTTGGGACTACAAGACACATGTTCTGTGGCTGGGTGAAGACACGTGAACACGAGTCTGCAGAAAGGTTACCATAGAGGAGTGTCAGGGGAAGCCTGGAAGAAATGAGTTTTGAAGATAGAATGGCTGCTGCTGTGTTGAAGACACCAAGGACGACTTTGAAGGTTACTTTCCACTTTGTCGCCTTGCACGCAGCCCCTGGTTTACCAGGCACGAGCAGTGAAAAGACAAGACTTTCCCTGGCTTGCCTTCCAGTTTCGTGTGGAGCCGCTCCTATCTGCAAGCCTGGAGCTGCAGCCACACCCAAGCACGCCAGGGACACCTTCCCCAGTCACCCATCGTGTGACCATCCAATTCGTCAAACTAGCTAGCCCGTCCCTGCTTCTGTAAAAGCCCTCCTCAGGGACCCTCCCCGGCTCCTGCCCTGCATTAGTTGACATGCCCTGTTTCTTAAGTTCTAATAACTCCTGTGTTTAACTCCTGCCAGCATTTACCCCGCCCCCCTCTCCTGGTCAGTTCACAAACCTGCCTCCCTCACTAGAGTGTGCCCTGGCGAGGCCAGGTCTCCACTTCCATGTCTTTCGTGTTCAGCATGTAGGGTGGCTTTGTGATGTGTCATAGAGTCTTTCTCCCGGACTCTGGGTGGTTGTAAAGAAGCTCTGCGATCAGTTAGCTCACTTGCAGATACAGGCAGAGGCCTTTGTCCTTTGTAGTTGTGTTGCTGTTACTCTGTATTTGAGCTGGAGGTGCAGACAGAAGCTTGGCTCTGAATGTTCAGGGGTTCCACCTGCCTGCGCAGTTAGTCAGCCTGTCGGAAGAGATTTGCAGTTTCTATTGGAGAGTGTTCCAGGCAGGAAGGGGCAGAGGAACAAATAGCTGGGGAATTGCTCTCTCACTGTTGTCCTCAGATGGAAATATGGGGTGATGATGATGATGTCCTCAGATGGGAATATGGGGTGATGATGATGATGATGATGACGACGATGATAGTGATGGTGCTGATGTTGACAACCTGAATGAGTGTTTCTGGAGTTCTAAGAACTTTCCATTTCTTTTCTTGTTTACACCACAAAAGAAAAACAGAGGCTAGATATGATTATTATTCTAATTTTTTATTCTTTAAAAAAATACTTTATGAAGCTATGATTAACATCTTAAAAACTTCACATATATTATATTATATTCACCAGTTTATTCTGTTCATCAGATTATTTATTCACTTGATTTTTAGATTCACTTGTTGATAGATGTATATTTGTTGTTCATAATTTGTATCTTTACCTTTTTCTTCTTCTTCCTCTTCTTAAAGGATACCTTTCAGCATTTCATATAATACTGGTTTGGTGGTGATGAACTCCTTTAGCTTTTCCTTATCTGTGAAGCTCTTTATCTGACCTTCAATTCGGGGTAAGGGCGGAGGGTGGGATGGGAACCGGGTGGAGGGGAGCTATGGGGGGGAAAAGAGGAACAACTGTAATAATCTGAACAATAAAGATTTAATTTAAAAAAACTTCACATATTTAATGTATACAACTCAATGAGTTTAGGGATATAGGGGTATGTGTATACCCAGGAGTCCATCACCACCATCAAGGACATAGATGTGCACAAACTTTCCTCCCACTCCTATTATTATTATTATTATTATTATTATTATTATGTCAGCACTTCACATATGATCTGCCTTCTTAGAAAATGTCAAGTATATAATACAGTATTACTAGCTATAGGCACTATGCTGTACAGCAGATCTTCAGAAATAATTTATCTTGCATGATACATAATACTCCTCTCCCAAGCCCTTGGCAACCATCATTCTCTGCTTCCATGAGTTTAACTATTTTAGACTCCATATATAGAGGAGACCATATAGAATTTGTTTTTCTGTGTTTATCTTATTCCACTTAGCATAATATGGATCTGGAAGGGATTATTCTCCTTTAACAGTGTGGAATGAGTTGCCCATGATCACACCTCTTAGGGAAGCCAGCACTGGAACCCAGCAGCCGAGGCCAAGTGTCCATAAATACTCCTCAACACTACTTCTACTGTTATGAGTGTGTAAGCACAGGCCCAGTTGTGTTTATATTCACACCTGTATAGACAAATGCATGGAGCGGGGTGTGTTATTTGTGCTTGTGTGCACATTAGGTAGGTGTGTGCTGGGTGTGTCTGATTCTGTCTGTTCATGTTAGAAGGTCTGTGTATATGTACACTGTGTATGCATATGCCTCTCAGCTCCGAAAAAGCACCAGGCATCAGGGTCCGAATAGGGTCGTTATTAATACGATGAAAGGTTCCCCCAGGTAAAGGGGGCCCCACCTCTAGTTTCTTCCCTCCTTGTCCACTTCGAAACATAAACATGAAGTCAAGTCTGAATTGGGTTGGGTCGGGGTTCTGGCCTTATCCCAGACAGTGCTGCAGAGAAAGCTGTAGATTGTTGGGAGATAAACTTCCACCAGCTGCTCTTCAATGGTAAATTTACCTTTAAATGCACCCTGTCATTTTTAATCTCAGGCACTAGGCAGTCACCTCCCAGGAAACAGGCTCAATTGTAAGACCCCTTCCAGCCAGGTAACAACACCCTGGCTGCAGGAGCCCATAGCAGACTCCAGGGCCCAGGGGCATGTATGGGTGTGGATGGAGCAGCCAGGGTGATGTATGCAAATTTTACTGTCAGGGGCAACTCAGATGCAGTCCAAGGACAGTGCCAAGAGGCATTTTGTGTTCTGGGCCATGAGGGTGTCCCCTGAGACAGGAAATCTCCAGGTAGGAAGTGGGATTGCAGAGTGGCTTGTTCAATCCTATTAAAGGTGAGAATGCAGTGAAGGCGGCTGACAAGGTAGAGAAGCTGTTGTTTGTTTTATAAAGACAAACACTTGACAGTTCAAAGAGAGAAGCAGGCTTCCTCCAAGGTCCCATCTCTGCTCCCAGTCCCGATTCAGGGCACAGAATCCTGGCTGGGTTCATTTATTTCTTTATTTTGTTAGAAAGTAAGCTATTTAATATCAGGGCTTATTTTGATTTTTAAAATGTTCATATCATGTCATTTTATTCAGATTTTCAGGTTAATGATTATTAGCATGCCCTCAATGACACTAGTAACTAGAGACATGCTATATACTTTTGTTTTTATCCATGAAAACTGATCATCTTGTTTGAGCCTATATAAAGCTTCATATTTTTTCAAAGGTTCCTATCTAAATTAAAAGCACACAGCCTCTCTTCTAGCATCAAGCCATTCAAAGGTAGTTTCTGAATGTTTGCTGTGGGTCAGAAAGACCCTGAATTCAGGGTCCAGCCATGCGCCTGAGGCCACTCAGTAAGTAGCTTAAGGAGAGCTGAGAATCTAAATGTGACAGGCAAAAACAGCCAATAAATTTTCTGTTTGTAAACTTTGGCAGACCACTGGGTGTTATGAAATGACCATGCATAATGGAGGATCAATTAAGAGAGTAGAGGGTCAGAAACAAGGCATGAGTCTTCATCAACCTATCGAATGAATATCAGGTATGAGAAATAGTATGGTGAAGGCAAAAAATAGTTACTGATATTTGAAATTCTCAAACAGTGCTTTTTCATTATAGAAAATCTAGAGGTAAAAACAGCCAATATGTACAAAGAAGGGATTTAAAAAAATATTTATATTTATATCACACAGATCCCCAGATTTCTTTCCACTATTTATTTATATATTTATTTATTTATTTATACTCATCTAAGACTATTGATACTGGAGTTGGAGGAGGATTGAGATCTCAGCTGACTCTGGCAGTGAAATATGGGATAGTCATGGGATGCACACAAAAATGTCTTTCCCCAACACCATTATGACTTTTATATTTTTAAATTCACACTCAATGATAATCAATATACCTTAAAACCCATAGATGCCAACCTTCAGAAAAGTTGGTGTTCTGGGTTGATTTGTGTCTCCCACAGTGAGATATGTTGAAGTCCCCTAGTACCTTAGAATATGACCTCATTTGGAAACAGGGTCATTGCACATTTAATCAAGGTAAGATGAGGTCATTAAGGTGATGTCCTTATGAAATGGGGGAATTTGGACAAACACACCCAGAGGAAAGGCCATGTGAAGACAATCATGTGGTATTGGAAGCAACGAATGAAGTGATGCAGGTACAAGCCAAGGAGCACCAAGGATTGGGGGTCACCACCAAAGGTTGGAAACAATCAAGGTAAGACTCTGCCCAGAGTCTCAGAGGGAAATGGCCCTGCCCTTTAAAGCACCTTGACTTTGGGCTGTAAGCCTCCAGGACTGTGGAGAATGCATCTCTGTTGTTTCAAGCCACTCACTTGTGGTACTTCGTTATAGCCCTGGGACACAAATACAGTGGAACTCTTGTTTCCGTCCATGTGCGAGCAGTGGGTGCTATTTTACCTTGTTGGTTTTGTTGGTGTTAGATTTTTATAGAGAAAACAGATTTTAAGGCATATTGATTATTTTTGGGTGTGAATTTAGGTTTGACATCCATGGGATGAAAGGGTGTCTAGGGCCCAGCCATCAAAGGATGTGAGCACAGCTCCTGTTACAGAGACTGAATACTGTGTGTGTGCTCTGTCTGTTCCTCTGCCTCGGCTCACGGGGACTTCCTGGGGGCCCTTAGAGTTAAGTTAATGACAATGACCTCTTTCCAGGTCTTCAAAATCTCTATCACAGTTTCTCTTTTGCTGCCACAGTGACCTTGGAGGGTACATGTTCTATGTGGCACAGGCACCAGATGTCCATTGATGTGTGTGAGAAATGAACTTGACTTGTGTTATGCTGCATTATTGGGCTTAATTTTGATTTCAGATAATCCTATCATTTCTTATCCTCTTACCCTACCAGGATAATTTAAAGGAGATCTTTAGACACCTGAGAATACAGCATCACTGGCCTGGCAGGCAGACCTTTTAAAAGAAGTCCACACACGGAGGCTCTTATCCTCCTCCAACCCATGTCCTTACAGCTTAGAGAAAATGAATTTAAATGAAACATAGCAGTTATGGGCTTGGAAATCAGGAGTAATAAATCCTGGATTATAATGTACACTAGCTATATGGCCCTGGGCCAGTTCCCTATATGCTCAGAACCTCTGTTTGCTCATGTGCAAAACGGGATCACTGCAGCTATCTCAGGAACTGTCCAGAGGTTTAAACTGATGAGATATGGGATGATCATTGGTAACATCCATCCATTGATCAAACAATAAGCATAGTGCGTGGCGCCGAGTGAGTTTGATTTCTGCACTTCTTTACTTCATCAAGACGCCTAATAACTTTGGTGATCAGGGTGAGCTTCCCTCCCTGGTGGTTCAGAATCTGTTTACGTCTGAGCACCAATGGAAGACTACAAACCCCTGAACTTCCTTTGTGGTTAGATCTCTCTTAAAATGGGCAGCATAAACATTACCTGTGGATTAAGGGTTTCTGTGTTTTGTTTTTCAGCTAGTGTAGGGTGGCTCTGCTATGCACTTACAGACTTGGGAACGCATCTTAAATTGCATTTTAAGATAATACTATTGCTTATTTTATATATATATAAAAGGAAAATATTCTAGTATATTTTAAAATGAAACTGGTCTTAATAAAAAAAGTGGCAGGAGGGGGTTTCTTAAGGTGGAAAAGAGTAAGATTTCAGTTTAAATAATCAATATCTGCCCTGGCTGGTGTGGCTCAGTTGGATGAGCGACGTTTCATGCACTGAGGAGTTGCCTGTTCAATTTCCAGTCCAGCATGTGCTCAAGTTGCAGGCTCAATTCTCAGTGTGGGGCGTGCCGGTGGCAGCTGATTGATGTTTTGCTCTCACATCAACGTTTCTCTCTTCTTCTCTTTCTCCCCTCTTCTCTCTCTAAAAATCAATTTTAAAAAAATCTTAAAGAAATAGATAGTCAACATCTGAAAATGCTCTCTTTAAAGCTGTGCTTTTCACACTTGACTGTGTCCTGTTCTCTATACCCAGAACTAGTAAACCACAGTCTCTGGTGTGGGGCCTGGGCACATGTGTTCTTTGATGACTTTGAAGTGATTGCAGTGGGAAGCCAAGGTGAGAAACTCTTCCCTGGACAAAGCTCGATCAAAGACCCAAAATAAAAATCCCTACCATCCCAGGGGTGCGGTTGGTAGAAAGGCTTCTAGAACTTTCCAATCACATCTTTACAAAGTGATCATGAGATAATTAGCATTCTCTCCATTGTTCAGATATGGAAATGCAGTCTTGGAGAGATGGAAGGCCTTGTTCAGGTTCACACAGTTAGGAAGCAGTGAAATGAAAACTTGAACCTCAATCTGCCTGCATACAAAGCTTTCCAAGGATAGGGCTGTCCCCATTGCTCTGCTGAGTCCTCTTAAGGTGCTTAGACACAGTTCTGGTCAAGAACATCTGAATTGTGCTTCTGCCTCAGATGGATGGTAAACCAAGTCATGAACTTCTAGGAAGCAACAATCTATCTATCTATCTATCTATCTATCTATGCCAAATATGCTAAGGGTCTGACCAAAGGGTCGACCGCTTGACCAGTCACTATGACACACACTGACCACCAGGGGGCAGACTCTCCAACCCATAGGTTAGCTTGCTGCTGGGGACTGGGCAAGATGGACTGGACATACCCTGGAGCCAACCTCCCATGGTTCCTCCCTGGCCTCTAAAATATTTCTTCTAATTAATTTCCTTTCAATGTGCATAAATTTGTGCACCAGGCCTCTATGTTCTAAAATTTTCAACCCAGGAGGCACTGCTACTGGTCATAGAGAGGATAGCTAAGTTCCCTCACGTTCTGTTCTAAAAATTCTGATGCACATGCCAGCCTGTTAATTGCATGGAGCCACAGAATGGAGGTGATTATAATCAATAAGAATGAGAGAGAAGGGAAGTCTTTGTGGTTGGGGTTGTTAAAGGACCAACCTACAGTGTCACACTTTCTGCACACACACCAACCACCCCCATCTACCCAAATGGACTCTGACATTTCTAAATATGCTCTGATGCTCCAGCCTTTGGAAGTGCCATCCCCTTATGGATTCCTCCAACAATTCCTACAACTTTCCTTGTAGGAGTTTAAGTTTTAACTTCTGCAGGCAGATGGTGATTCCTCTTTTATTTTGCTCCCATGACCAACAGCCCTCTCTGGAATGACTCTTTCCATTGTATCCCATGGATCAATATGCCCAGCATCGCCTGCACAAGAGGCTCAGCTTCTGTAGGGCTTGGATTATATCACACTCATTTGGGATCCCAAGGCCTAGATTCAAGGACAATGTCTGACATATAGCAGACATATGTCTTAAAAAATGAATAAGTGTTGAATTGATGGGAAGTTTGGTTCTTCTGGGCTATACCTAGGGATTTCAGGAACAAAGGTGTCCCTGCTAGTCCTCTGAATGTGTTAAAAATAAGAACACCAGTGTGGTGGGTCACACCATTTGCTGTCGGCCCATGGGTCATTTTATCAGGGGACAGTCACTCCAGCTTGGAGCCTGAGCCCCCGCTGACGGGAGCATGTCATCTTTGCCCCGTTAAGAGGATTCTCCCACCCCCAGTAATTACAGGGTAAATGACTTGTTAAATCCGGAGCCCTCAGAATACATCTCTCCCCATGTACTTCATATTCCTTGGGCGGTTTATCGCACTTTCGAGTAGTACATATTTTATGGAGAAGGGAGAGCTCTCCAATTAATAGTAATTGTGATCGAAGCAGTAATGCTCGTCTCCAGCCTCATTCCAAGAGGAGACTGGAAGGCCCATCTTAATTGCCACAAAGAGCTATGTCTATCTGCGGCAGTATATAAATAATAAATTAGAGGAAGGGAGAGACTGCAATTCGTACGGTCTTCCAAGGAGGCGCGGATATTTATGTAGTGCTGATTGCTAAAAATCTCCTGCAAGTAATTATTAGTAAAAGTGGAATGTCTACATTTGTAAGGGAATTTTAATTAAAGGGAAGGTGACTCTCATTATGGGGAAGAAGTAGCGTTTGGGGATTAAAATGCAGGTCCAGGACCAGAGCGTCGGCCTTTGATTGGCTCTCACTGCTGCCGCCTGGACAAGCAGGAAGCTCAATTCCTCTGGGTTCAATTTCCCCTGGTTTAAAAAAAAAAATAACCCACAAAAAAACAGGGGAAATAAAGCAGTTATAAGTGCTTGAAGTGCTGTTGGATAAATAAGCCCCGCGGTTGGAGGCTTCTTATCTGATTTGACTCAAGCTTATGCACTGTCTTGAGCCTCAGGAACATTTGAGCATCCCCATTGCTCCAGTGGCTGCATATGGAGCAACTGAGGCCAAGTATGCAGTGACATGGAGCCATTTCTGATACACTGTGGACTGTCAGCAATTTTATGGGAACACCGTCTGTCTATTGGTTCACTTTCCCTTTGGGTAACAAATTTGGCCCTCATGATCCAGAAATAAGGAGGCCATTCATTCTTCTCGACCCCCAAGCCCTTCACCATCAGCAGCTGAATGAGATACTCTGAATTCGTGTTCATTTTTATTTCCATAGTGAGTACAGTGATTTTAACATTTTTTCGGTGGGCAGAGGGGGCAGACATAGATTAATTTAAGAAGCCAGGCAATCTCTTTCAGAGAATTGAACATATTTTGCGTGGAATTCAAGATGTTCCATGAAACCCTGTGCTGATCATCAGTGTACCTTCAATGAAGGACCCATGGCCCAGAGGCCTGGTTGGAGGAGATTTCCAGCGGGTTCAGGAAGTGGCGAAGCAGATGATCCTAAGTGACTTATGATCCCTGGGTGATGAGCAGCCTCCCTCTTCCCCTGTAGGAAGATAAGTTAATTTCAGATGCAGCCCAGCCCTTTCTCCGCACGCCAAAGAGGAAACTCCTATTCCGGACATGCATTCAGCAACAGATGGCCAGGGGTTCTCATTCGGCCTGTGGGAAACACTGGGTTAGTCTTGTCTCCCAACTATCCCAACAACACATGGACAAAAACAACCAAGAAATAACATTTAAGGGGAACTGGCCCTTGGAAAGGAGGAACAAAATTCAAACAGAAGAGGTAATACACAAGGAAATACATGTAACAGAGGAAATAGATAAGTTTAACTTTATCATCCCTTGACTGATTCAGTGGGACATCATAACATTCATACAAGGACAACTCTGTTGTTCAACATTCGACTTCTTGGAAATGAAAATTTCAGCTCATTAAGGGAATGACTGGAAGCAACAACACAACTAAAGGTCAAATTAGCAAACTAGAGCTGGGGTTGGAAAACTTTTTCTTGAAGAGCCGGATAGTAAATATTTTCAGTCCCATAGGCCACAAAGTCTGCCACAACTATTCAGCTCTGCCCTTGTATCTTGAAAGCAGCCACAGACAACACATACATGAATGAGCGTGGGTGTGTTCCAGTAAAATTTTATTTGTAAACTCTGAAATCCGAATTTCATGTGATTTTCACACGTCACAAAATGTTATTCTCCCTTTGATTTTTTTCTATTTCAAAATGATAGAATCATTATTAACTTCTGAGTAGTACAAAAATAGAGGATGAGCTGGGTTGGGCCTGTGGTCATGGTTTGTTGACCTTTGACATAGAAGATGGGGCTGACTGATTTAAAAAAAAAAATCTATCTAAAATAAATGAACACGTGGAAATTATGAGGGTGGTGAGAAAAATGGAAGGTAGATTTAGCTGAATTTCTTTCTCGCTGAAATTAAAAAATATATGTCACTCAATTTTTTCATTCATTCACTCATGTATCCACACTACCATGGTTAACTAGTCAGTGAAGAGAGAGAACTAACATTTGATCAATCAGTATTAAAATGCTGACAAATATGTTATTTTTATATCTCATCTTCCTGAAAGGTAAACATTATTACAGTTTTACAGAGGAGATGCCTGATACCGAATGAGAGAAACATAAGGGTTAAAAGTAAGGCTAGAAGTGGAATCCAGGTTTGTGGGCTCCCAAGGCCCATTCTTATTCAACTTCATCATGGAGGGCTTTAACTACGCTTGGCCTGGTGCTGGGCTCAGCACTTCATATACAGGGTGTTCCCCCAATTGTTGTTTCTTTCTTTTCAGATTTGACCTATTGAAATCAATAGTCATTCAAAGTGTATTTACATATTTGGGACACCCAATATTATATCTCATTTATTATCACATGTAATTTGGAAAATTAGAAATTAAGAAGAAATTTCCATCCTTTACAGCTGGTAAACATCAGGGCCAGGAGTCAGCGTTAAGGATCTAAATTTACAAAAGCACAAATCAACCCACAACCTTAGGAAATTAGTAATTTAATGACATAGATGGGTTTTCATCCCATAGACATATAACTTGCAAGGCCATAAAAATGTAAGTAACAGTCAGTAGTCACCGTGCTTAAATATCTCGTTTTTGCCAGGGTCTGTGCTAAGAGCACCCATATATCATTGCTACAATGACTACTTACGGAGAGGCAAATCCTACTTCAATCCCACTTTTGCAGATAGGAAACCAAGGCACAGAGAGGTTAAGTACTCAACATCTCTCTCCTTTAGAATATAGGATTCACAGGAAAAGGGTTTTCTTTTGACTTTCTGCTACATTCCCAGAATTTAGAACAGTGCCCATTGTGTAAGTAGATACCTAAAATAATTGTGAGATAACTGAATGGATGAAGGAATGAAGGAGTGGATGAGTGAATGAACTTGCATGTTGTGACACAGTGAGCAGGTACCAGAGTAGGGATGGCTGCTAGCAACCCTTGACTCCTGCTAAGAAACTTAAACAGAAGTGTGAACAATGACTGACAGTCAGAAATGAATGAGAAATGAAGAGGAAGAGGAGCATAGCTGGATTTACAGTAAACGCTGTGAAAATAGTACACAAGTTATAAAAAACCCAGTTTCTAATCTCATGGACAAATGTGATCTGCAAAGCCAAGTACTTATGCCCACAGTCAAGACACAGCAATGGTGTTTTCTAAACCACATCATGTTTTCTTAATGCATTTTAAGCAACGAAGCTCATATGGGTAGCACTTTATAAATATTTGCTGTTAGGATTAGTACAAGGGTACAGAGGTGGTTTGTTGGTGTGGCAAAGGGGGGAGATGTAATAAAGCTGTCTGCAGACTGTTGTGTCTGAGCTGAACATTCAGAGGGGAAAGAGGGAGAAAAAGGGAAGGAAGGAAGGGAAGGAAGGAAGGGAAGGAAGGAAGGAAAGAAGGAAGAGAAAAGGGAGGGGAAGGGAGGAAGGGAGGGAGAGAAGGAAGAGAAGGAAAGGGAAGAAGTATTGTATTGATTTGGGCTGGTGGGTAGGTATGCCAATAAAAATATGGAAGTAGCCAGAGAGATTTCTAGTTTCTGAGACTCTTCATTCCATTCTTGTCCACAGTGGATAATCTTGTAAGATTTGTATAGGACTTATGAACTTATGTTGGGGCTGGAAGGGCCTGGACAACCTGTAGAGGAAGGAGGCTGATGAAACACTCTTGGGAGATGAAATGGAGTCACATATGAAAGAGAATTAGCTTGATCATATTGGAGATCAGAGCTCCTTGCAGTCATCAATGCTACTGTCATTCATCATATCTCCTCTGTGATAGCTCTGGGATCCTGCCGGGATTCTGGAGCCCACCGGAAGGACGTCACGGCGGGAGGAGACCTGACAGGCTGCGTTGTCTCTGAGTTGATGTCTCCTCTCTGAGGGTTTAACCAACTTGTGACAGGACTGACACTTCTCAAACAAGGAGCATGCACACACATGATCACATAATCACATGCACAACACACTCATACACACATGGTCCCCTCTCACATGCTCCCACACACTCCACATACATTCACACACACACACATACCCTCACTCCCACATACACACAAAAATATACATATGCATACAATCCTACATGCTCTCACATATTCACACATAAATATAAACTCACATATGCAATAGTCTCAGAGAATATTCTTATTTACACTCTCACATTTATGTACTCATACATTCAAGTAAACATAACTGCACATGCATTCTTACATACAAATACTCATATTTACATACACCCTCATATTTACACGTTAGCACCCCCACACACCCTTATGCATATACACACATTCACACATAGTCACACATGTACATTCTCACATATCCTCACTCTAACATGCATTCACACACTCACCCATGTTCACATACTTAAAGATAATGACATGTGCAAATACACATGCACACTCTCATGCATACTTACAGCACACACACACATCCTCACATCCACTCGCACACACTGGCACACTCACTCAGGTGCACACTAACACATAGACACACACATACACAAATATAACCACTCAGACATGCATACTCACAGACACGCACACTTAGACACACACACACACACACACACACACACACACACACATACACACACACACCTGAACATGCTGTTTATTCCCTAATCTCAGGAACGATTTTACTGTTCCACACAGAATGTCTAAGACAGGCTCTATAAACACACCACGCCTCTCCCACAGATAAATTCCTCTCGGCTGAAGTGAGCCTCTCTGGTTGTCGGGCTACCTGCCTCGTTCAGCATGTCTCCTTCCTGCTAGAAAAACCTTAAAGAACCAGGTCACACACATATTTCATTGAAAATCGGGAAATAGTTGGGGAAGGGCCCTCTATCTGCTCCATAGCACGGCCATTTGTGTAGCTGCCGCTCCTCCCCCACTTTTGTATTATTCAGAAATCCATACATTGTGTTTGCCTTTTGTGTCCGGCTTCCAACAAGCCTCCCTTTGTCCCTTTCACAAAGGCCAATCAACTCTGTGTGGCAAATAAGTTTCAGGGACTGCTGGGCGTGATGCCTAATTGTAATGCAGTCTATATCCTCGAGACTATAGACTGATGTGAGGAGACAATGGCAGAGAGGGAGCCCATTGAGAGGAGAGAGTCCCCTGGTCACCCCACGGGGGCCGAGATGGGCAACAAGGAGGCTATTGATGAGGGCAGCCCCAGCCCAGCCCCGGCCGAGGCGGAGTGGGGTGGCATGACCGCATCACCGGGCTCCAATGCTGCTTTTGTTTGGCCAGCAGTGAAAACTGGCACATTAGAATGAGTTCTGTTTAGATTGCTTAAAGGCTTGGAGAAGAAATGAAAAAGAGAGAGAGAAAGAGAGGCCTTCGCAGCTCCCTCTCGGGCAGCCCCAGCCCAGGCCCAATCTGCGGCAGCTCCTCAGATATATTGCCACGGAGTGTGTGAGTTGTGGCGGATATGAAAGAGATGTGGAGGAGCACGCTGGTGGATGCTCTTCTCACTTCCGCACAGTAACAACGATCCCTTCCCCCTGGCTTCTCTGCCTTGTCACCGGGGGCATGGCTAGTCTCCAAGGCACCTGTCTTCCTAGGATGAAAATGGTCATTGGGTCTGCCCAGTATCCACACCTGAATTTTGAGGATAGCTGATCATTTTTCCAGAGGCACCTAGCACATGTTTATTCATTTGACAAGTATTTTTCTCTTCTGCCTTCTGAATGCCATGGGGTGAGGTCTCTCTCTTTCTCTCTCTCTCTCTTTCTCTCTCCCCATCACTCAATAATGTCATTCATTGATTTATTATTTTCTGATTTAAACATTATGTTCATTTTGCTAAAATGACTTTTTTCCCATCACAAAATGTTACTGAACAATTAACTCACCTTGGCACACATACTTCCATGGGCCGGTATTAGGAACAACCTGGAACACTGAATGCAAATATGCAAATCCAGTGTTGGATTATTTTCACCTGATGCTGCTTCTTACTAAGTGGGACTCTAATGAAATGAAAATTAATTTTAAAAATTTGCCATTTAATTTTTCTGCCCATCATTACTCATTAGTGTCCTCTTTCCTTTTATTCACATTATTATTGAAGATAAAGAGAATGGAATAGACCTCAGTTTCTTACCCTAGCCTACTAGTATTTTTTAACTGACGGCCAAAAAGTTAAAAGGCAGTGCGCTTCCGAATGTAAGAAAATCTCAGTGGCCATTACATTTATATCTTTCTTACAGGAAACAAGTTCTCAATGGAAGAGACTTTTTCCAACAAAACACCCAAATGTTACCAAAATTCTAAAAGTATATTCACTTTAAACAGACACCTTTACTAGCCTTACTAGTTACAAAACTATAATTGGCCATATTTAAGATCAGCTTATAATTTTCCCTCTTAAAAGATGAAATTTTGTCCGGCTGGAGTGGCTCAGTGGTTGGGCATTGACCTAGGAACCAGTAGGTCACCGTTTGATTCATGGTCAGAGCACATGTCTGGATTGTGGGCTCGATCCCCAGTGTGGGGCATGCAGGAGACAGCCAATCAATGGCCAATCAATTCTCTCTCATCATTGATGTTTCTATCTCATTCTCCCTCTCCCTTTCTCTCAGAAATCAATATAAATATATATTTAAAAAGATAAAATGTCCATGCCTTCATGTAGTGTATATTCTATTAGAAGAGAGAATGCGCCCCTGAGGACGGATGCAGGAGCCCAGAAAGCTCAGGAGCAGGTGAGAATGATGGTTGCAATGGCCTAGTTCAGTGGTCGGCAAACTGCGCCTCGCGAGCCACATGTGGCTCTTTGGCCCCTTGAATGTGGCTCTTCCACAAAACACCACATGCGGGCGCACATGTACAGTGTGATTGAAACTTCGTGGCCCATGTGCAGAAGTCGGTATTTTGTGGAAGAGCCACACTCAAGGGGCCAAAGATCTGCGTGTGGCTTGCGAGCCGCAGTTTGCCGACCACTGGCCTAGTTCATGTGGAGCCTGGGAGCATCCTAGAGGAGGTGTCTTTGTACTGAGCTCCCAGGGATGAGAAGCATCCTGTGCAGGCAAATTTCTGGGGAGAGCATTAGGGGGAGGGAAGGCTCTGAGAAGGCTCTGAGTTTGGCCATTGAAGAGATGGAGAGAAGGCAAATGAGGCTGCAACATGCTCACGACAGGGAGAGAGTGGAAGGAGGTGAGTTTGGGGTTAAGGGTGGGACCAAGTCAGATGAGAGGTGAACTATCCCTTTGAACTTTGATTGACAAATGTACCTGCATCTGAATTCTAGTTCCATCATCTGCATGTATGCCCATGGGATGAGTGGCTTAAACTCCCTGAGATTTACTTGTCTTTAAAATGGGTAAATAACCATACCCTTCTGAGAGAGTTAATGACAGAAGTCCATAAAGGCCCTAGTACAGTTCCTGGCAGGCTTTGAACATGAAGTGCATATACTATCATTTAATCACAAATAGTAAATATGGTGACAATGTTGCCTGGCTCACATCTTCCGCCCAAGCCAGGTGCAATGTTGTCTACAGCAGAAATCCACAGGGTTAGTGTGACCTTCCCAAGTACCCAGTGTTTGCCAAACCTAATCTCCAAGTGTTGGGTATAAAGGGAGGCCACAGACTCATGGGAAAAGTAGGCTAACATGCCAAAAACTTCAATAAAATGTGGTAGGGCTGTATGAGGTGATGGGGAATGCTGAGGAAGGCACTGATCCAGTCAGAAGGGGAGCAGGAATGTTCCTTTGAGCAGGTGATAATTGCCCAGAGCAAGAAGTTCTAATGGGAATGAGTCAGGCCGAGAAAGGGAAACCTTGCAGCTCCAGGTTCAACATGTCCACAGGCAAGAAGACATGGGCACCCCTGGCATGCCCGTGAATTTCCCGGCAGCACGGACAGCTGGAATAGAAAGAGCAGAGATAGACGTGGGGACAAGAAATGAGGCAGGAGGTGTCATAAGTAGGAAGCCTACCTGCCAAGCCAGAAGGCAGAGGAGAGAGAGCTCTGAAGCCACACCCCTTGCCCATCCCAGAATTTGGTTATCCTATATAATAAAGAGCTAATATGCTAATTAGACTGAACAGCAGAACAACCATCCGGATGATCTTCCAGATGAAGCCGGGGCTGCAAGGGCTGGATGAGGCAGCCTGGGCTGCAAGGGCTGAGCCCTTGCATGATTTTCATGCATCGGGCCTCTAGTATGAAATAAGAAATTTCCCTCTTTGCTTATGCTAGTTTGGATTTGGGTTTTTCTCATTCACCACCTAAAGGATCCGTACACAATGCCAAGGTAAACGGGTGGCTTTGCAGAGTAGGACAACAAGCACCCTCAGCTCAAGTGTGACCCACTCAGGGCCACAGAGCCCTTGCCTGGCACTCTAAGGAATCACTACAGAGCTAATTCCATTTTTAAAAATTAATTACACAGAATAAGCTGTCACATAGATGGGCATGGTGTATGATTCTCTCTTTCTGACATTTAAAAATAATATCACGTATCTGTCTCCGGAATTATTGCAATTTGTAACTGGTCTCCAGGGCCTCAGATCTTGCCCCCCTACACACCCCTACCTCCGACCTCCACACTTTAGCTGAATGAATTTTATAGAAGGCACATCAAACTATGCATCAGCCCTCCTCTCCCAAATGATCTCAGGAGAAAGTGCCAAGATTTTCTCGTGGGTGGAAAAGCACTTCGTAATCGGGGCCCTTACTTCTCTACAGCCTCACCTCTCAATAACACTCCCCAACCTCCATTCCCCCACACACCCCCTTAGTCACACTGGAATTATTTTTAATTTCTAGAACACACTGTGCTGTCATATCCAAATCCTCAAATGCTGTCAACCACAATGAATCTGCTACTTGGAAATCTTGTCCTTCCCTCATCCTCTCTTTCACCTAAATGATTGGTCTCTCTATAGATGTCACTTCCGCTGAGGAACTGGGATTAGAAACCCTTTCCTTGGATGCCTTAAAAACTCTCTCTATCCGGTGCTGTGTGGTGAGGATGCTAGATGACCACCCAATTTGTGTCCTATTTTCTGGGGATCACTGCTAACCTACATTTCCCAGTTTCCTTAGCAATTTGGCAGGTCATGTAATGAAGTTCTGGCCGATGCACAAAGTTCTGTCAGGAATACAGCAGTAAATGGAACTTAGACCCATCATCATCATCATCTTCACTTCTAGTAAGGGAAGATCGTCACTAAACAAGGAATCAGGCAAGATAATCTCAGGAAATGATATGCGCTATAAGGAACCACTGAGGAATGGGTAACAGGTCAGTGGGTGGCAGAGGATGTGGGAGCCCTTAGTTGACATGGCCAGAGAAACCATCTCTGCAGAGATGATGGTGCTGAGACTTGATGATGCGAACAACCTTGTGTAGATGTAAGGCAAAGTGTTCTTAACTTGCTGTATACTAATTCTATTGTGTGGGAAGTTTTAGGATACATATTCCTAGTTTCCTGCCTGAGAGATTCTGATTTACTTGGACCAGGTAGAGTCCCAGGCATTTTCTATTTAATTCTTCATTTGATTCTAATGTACAGTTAAAATTTATGATTCACCAATTTAGAGAACCAACTTTCCTGGAAGAAACCAAGCAGCCGAAAGGCTTTCAGGAAGAAATGGACTCAAAAGAAAGAAGGGAGGGCTGAGAAGCTAGATCATTGTGAGAGCAGGAAGACCTATGGGAGATCCACACCTGAAGTCAGAGGTCAGAGGTGAGAAAAGGCAAGATTACAGTTGGTCAAGTTAAGGAGTCTGAGCTTTATTTTGATTGCAGTGGAAGTCATTGGAACAGTGTCATGAGTAATCAGATATGATTCACACTTTTAAAATATCTTATCTGTAGGGAGAAGTTAAAAGAGAAAAAGCTATTGTGGGAGGGAACCTAAGGGGGAGGAGAGTACCTTGAACTGGAGTGGGGAAGGGAAACAAATTGGATTCCAGATATATGCTGGACCCAGAACCATCATAGTGTGGCAGTGAAAGGGAAAAATGGGGAATTAAGACTGACTTTTAGATTCTGGGTCTGGCCACAGGGTAGATGGAAATGCCATGGATACAGATAGAAGAAATCAGCTGAGGAATGGTTTGGAGTGGGGGAAGTGAGAGTTTTCTTTTGGGCACATGATGTCAGCAATTCCTAATAGACATCCAAGTAAAGCAGTCAGGGGAGAAGTCAGGGGGCATATCTGGAACTCAGAGGAGATAGAGTTGGAGATAAAAGTGAGAGGCTCATGAGGATATAGATGACGTTTGAAAACTGGAGTGTTTTCAGAAGGGAGCACTCAACTGTGTCAAATGAACCTGAGCCATTGACTGAAAGGAATTCAGATAATTGACCACAAGGCTTGGCAAGATGGTGACCTTCATAACAGCTGTTTAGGTGGCATCTGGAAAGAATGGGAGTTGAGAAAATAGAGAATATGGGTGTGGATGGCTCTGGATGAGTTTTAATGATAAAGGGGGCAAAGAAATTGGTCTCCAGCTGACAGGCACTGTGGAAGGTTTTTTTATCATTGAGTTTAAGATGGGGAATGAATGAATGAATGAATGAATGAATGAATGAGTGAATGAATGAACAAACCAACTGTTAAAGTCTTAGGTGAAGCCCAAAGCTCACTGCTTAGTGTTGTGTGTACCGTACAAACAATCCTCTCGCCGTGTGGGCTCCTCATAAAGAATTGCTTGGCATTGGCTTATCAAAGGCACAGTTCATTTATCAAATGCCCTCATGCAAAACAACCATAAATTTTCCTTTCAGGATTGGGGATATTTCCAGGTGTTTCCTGGATGATCCAGGTGGATCTATGTGAGTACTTCCCAGGGAGGCCTGGTACTTTCCTTGCCTAGCAGGCTGGGTCCTGAGAAACCCTGTTGTAGTTGTCAAGCCTAGAGTTCCTGTTTCGGGTCTACCGAACTAGCCTTTAGGAGAAAACCCAGACTTGATGTCAGTGTTCTTTCCAACAGTTTACTTCATATTTTCCCCATCATTTTCTTTCCCTTTTTACTAAAAAAATAAAACATGAAAAAGGAAAAGAAAAATAACTCAGGAAAGAAACCAATGCAAATTTAAAAAAAAAATTATTTCCTGAATTAGCCCAAAGCAACAACATCCAATATTTTGGTGTGGTTCTGAGCACTCCACTCCCTGTGCCTGCTGGGAAAATTCCTCTGAAGGCTGCCTCATCAATTAAGGCTGCCTCTGGTGAAGCCTTCACAGTCCTGAAATAAGGAATAACAGTTACAGGGATTTAAAAAGCAATATTTTTTGCTTCCTTTTTGCAGTTTAATTCTGATTTCAAAGCATTGTAATCAGAGAATGTGCTTGGTATGATTGCAATATTCTTAAATTTGTTGAGGCTAGTTTTGTGACCATACAATGCAATATACAGTTCCTGTATCATAGGACTGTACATTTGAAACCTATGTAATTGTACTGGGCAATGTTAGCCCAATAAATTTAAATAAATAAATTTAAATAAGTGAATAAATGAATAGTAATATTTTTCATGCAAGTTGGAAATTGATTTATGACTTGGGGGATCTTCCAATTTCATCTAATAAGTGGTTTCTTCAATTGAGTTCTTTTGCCAATCTGAGAAAAGCCCCCTGAAGACTGGCAGGTTTGTGGATCTTACTGGCCAGTTTATTGATCTTGATAGAAAAGAAACTTTTGACGTTTAACAAACTTTAACTATGTGCATAAAGAAAATCCAGTGTCATTTTAATCTAGATAATTACTACATGAAAGCTGTTTTTCAAGCAGTTTGAATTTCTTTTAACCTGAGCCATGTTTCTAAGGAATTTGAAAAATCTATGAAAGAGGATACAGAGTGTAGTCTCTCATTGTTAGAAAGCAATAGATGATTGAGAGATTGATAGGTAGCTAGATAGTTAGATGATAGAGTATTGAGAGAAAACATCCCACTTTTGGATCTATGATTCTGACATGAGAAGTAAAATGAACTTTGTCTCAAAGTTCTTTTCCTCCCCTTCTGTACTTTTCCCACCAACAACAAGCCACTTTCTTTGAAGTTATTATACCTCATGGCTGCAAATGAATGAGCAAGAAACATGTTTCCTTCTATAAGGTTAAATACATCAGGGAGCATTGAGATGTGGTTAGGTTTGGCTCCTCAGATCTGGGCTAAAACATCACCTCTGAAAGACTTGATGAATTTTGAGCAATTTCAATCATTTCATTAGCACATGAATCCCATGATCCTTTAGGTTAGAAAGATAATTCATCCAAGGAACATGTATTGAGCATTTACAATGCTCCAAGAACTGAAATGGGCCTTAAGCATTCAGAAATGGACACAATATTTCACCGTTAAAAATAATTCTTAACCTAGATTCTAGAATGATAGAGAGAAAATAAAATAAAAATAAATAAATGTCTAACTCTTCTGCTTTCCTCTTGTTATTCTCATGATGTAGAAATAAATTTGCTCTTGGTAGGTTCACTGATAATAAAAACAGAGGACTTTTCTTTTTTTACTTTAGTCTAGAGGTTTCCTCCCTGATTTCAGATCCACATCATGTTTCTTAATTGGCTTGGCTCTTTTGAATCAATGATGTGTAATCACAAGGTCCACTGACCTCTCAGGCATGTGCCAAGCAGCATGTCCCAAATCCAGAGTCATTCTTTATTCATGGATGGAATGAATTTGATGTGGAATCTCTGGCTCTATTGGGCTCTATGTGCCAAGGAAGGCCAAGGATTGATCTTTGGTTCTTGGGCAAGGTCTTAACAAAGATAATATCCAAATGTTCTCTGATGACTATTATCACAGAGAACCAAAATATTTCAACATCCAAAAGTCAGTCGTGTTCTTTGGAATCCTCCATTTCTAAGTTCATTACCTGGGTTAATTCTTACGGAGTCATGGCTTCAATCTTCATGCTCCTGTTGAACATTTTAGGACTCTATTTTTAGTCCCATTCCCAACCCATCATATAGGTCTAATATTAGGATGTATGCTCTCAGCAAAGCCTCTCAGATATTCTTCAAGCATTTAAAATAAACAAATCTGAAGAAGTAGCTTTCCTGGCATCTGGAAGCAGGCGGAAATGGGTTACAATTGAATATTAGGATCCCCTGGTTTGTTGATTTAATTAGTACAGGGTGAGGCTGGATATCTGTTTCTTTACATTTCCTAGCCGATTCTAACATAGTGGATATTTAAATATCCCAAAGTATAGCCTATATCCCCACATCAATTATTATTATTTTTGTTGTTGTTGTTGTGGAACCCAAGCACCAGTATTTTTTTTAATCCCAAGGGATTCCAGTCAAAATGGAGAATCAGTGCCCTAGCCCTGCTGACTATTGGCTGTGTAATATGGTGAACAGTTTAACTTGACCAACTCTTAGTTCACTAATCTGTAAATTGGGGATCATTATCTTGCCTGTTTTAGAGAGTGTTATAAGGATTATATGAGATGATTTATGGAAAGTACTTCACAGTGTTTAGCACATCATAAATGCTCAATAAATACAAATATCATCCTCTGAGTCAACTCAGGCTGTCATAACAAAATACCACAAACTGGATGGCTTAAACAACTGACATTTATTTTCTCACAGTTCTGGAGGCTGGAAGTCCATGATCAGAGTTAGGTTCAGGTGAGGATTCTCTTCCTGACATTTGGACTGGTGCCTTCTTGCTGTGTCCTCACGTGGTGGAAATCTCTCTCTCTCCCTCTTCCCATAAGGCCACAGTCCCACAGAATTGAGACCCAACCTTTATGAGCTCATTTATCTTCAACTACCTCCTAAAGACCCTATCTTGAGATAGAGTCAAATTGGGGATTAGGGCTTTAACATATGAATTTGGGGGAGACACAGTTCAGGCCATAGCAGTCATCGCCGTGATTACCCGATTCCAAAACTCTGCTGCTGGGGTGACTAACTCTCCGGGTTTGCCCAGGATGTTCCTGGGTTCAGCAGTTAAAGCCCTGCATCCCTATATACCTCGATTGCAGGCTGCACATTAGGATATTGAAAACAGACAAGGTGAACTTTCCAAAGTTAACCCATCCAATCCAATAATCAAGCTAGAATCCTTAGCCATCCTGGCGTCATCCTTCACATCTACTTTTTTGCATTTGTTCAATCACCAAATCAAAAAATTCTGACTTTAAAAAATATATCTTAGTTGTGCCTCCAAATCTCATTTGTGTTGCCAGCTCCACTGGTTATGCCCTCATTGTCTCTCATCTAGCGCATCACAGAACCCTCCATAATAGTTACTCCTCACTATAAACCTATCATGAGTGTGTGTCAGATTCCCCCGAGGAATTGTTGAAACACCAATTGCTGTCTCTCTGTTTCTTACTGTTTTCTGATCCCGTAGGTTTGGGGTGGGGGCAGAGAATTTGCATTTCCAGCCTGTGATGCTGACTCTTCTGGTTCCACAACTTTTGGGTCTGTAACTGCACATCCAGAGTCACTGGGGAGATGGAGCCCACTGGAGATTCCAGAAGCATGTGGGTCATGCAGCAGCAACACATTCCCCTCCGGGCCTTTTGTGGATGCAGAATTCCATGTCAGCAGGAAAGACCTGGCACCAGATTCACTTATTGTCAAGTGACCTGCTCAGCTGTGAACTCTCTTTATCCCATCCCCGTTCCTGTTCACAATAGTCACTCCTGATTCAAAATGCTGAGTCAGTCACTCTTAACAGATGGTTTAGGCGGGGACATCACTAACTTGTGATTTGGACTGCGTTATCAAGTCCTCTCAGCATGTTCCAGACTCCTCACCAGCCCAAGATAGAATGAATGTCTCCAAACACTGGAAAATGCTTCTGAATTCTTCACCTGGCCTAGATATGTTTTTTAGTGTATTCATTCAACCTGGATCAATTATGGATTCTATTCATTCATTCATTCATTCATTCAATCAATCAATCAATCAATCAATCAGTATTTATTGTGCCTGCTGAGTGTCAGCACCAGGCATACAGTAATGAGGAAATTCAGATATCTTTTAATTCCTATGAGTTTAGAGTCCAAGAAAGTTCCTTGATGTCTGAAATTTGAACAAAAACTCAACTGCCCTGATCCTGGCATTCTCTCCTAAATGGGAAGCAAAGCATTTTTCTCCTCTGTTCTTGGGCCTCAGGATGAACAATGTGACCAACTCCTGCCATGTTGTTAAGATAGGGACACATACACTCTCACATGCACACAACTTTCATCATGTCACATGTTGCTCATAACTTCTTCAGTAAAGCCTCTCTCAGCACATTGTATTAATTACTGTTGCTGTTCAACTAATTGCTCCAAAACGTCTCATCTTAAAATAGCACGTATTGTCTGAAAGTTTCTTTGGAATAGCAATTTGGGTGTGACTTAGTGGCATCCTCTGCTTCTTGTTGTCTCACATAGCCATAATCAAGGTGTCTGTCGAGGGTCTGTAGTCCCATCTGAAGGTTTGACTAGGGAATGATCTCATTCAAAGAAGCCTCCTTGCTCATTGCTGACAGTATTCAGTTCCTCATGGGCTGTTGGACCAAAGAACTCAGCTCTCTTTTGACTATTGACTGAAGGTCATGCTCTCTTCCTTGTCTGGTGGGCATACACATGTGTATAAGCTACAACATTCACTAAATATGAAATCCTACAAAATGGCACTCACTTTGTACCAGTTAATTTTACCATAAATCATGCTCTATATTTTAGCTATATATGTGGATATAGTATAAGCCTAGCCCCAGGAGATCATTGACCACTCCATGGCATAGGTGGCATCCATGTGAAGGACTGGTGTTCCATCTAATATATGGGACATTAGCCTATATCATGACTCCTTTGACAATCCAAGGTTTGAGAGTGGATTCCCCTTATATTAAATTGACCTAAAGTTTATTCTTTTAAGAGAGGGACATGAACATCAGCTATAATGAACATGGGGAGTGTAATTTGGAGAGAGCTGGCTCATGAGCCATCCTGAGGAATCGGCAAACTGCTTATTCAACACCTCTCTCTCAAGGCATAGAGATCTCCAATTTCCAAGTGAAAACCTCATCTCAGTTGCTACTCTCCCAAAGCTTTCTCTATGACAAAGGCATATAATGTATAATGGGGCCAGAAAAAGTAGAGTCCAAAACCAGATATATTTCTCTCCCACAATCCTTTAACACTGGCATGTAAAATTTGCAGCACTTGGCCCAATGCGGGCTTTATGCTACGGGATTGAGTCTGGAGGATGCAGAATGACACACAAGACAGGGTTATTAGTGGCTTACTTAGTGTGATAGCATCAACTGGAGAACACTTCCTGGGATCTATTCCCACTGATAAGAACTTATCAGTGCACATATTTATTGGAGATTTATCTGTACCATCTGTGGCTCTGAAAACTAATGATTTGGGTCCGTGTTCCCTTCAAAGGTGAATACTGAGAAGTACCATGTGGATACATAGGAAGTTCATGCTGATAAATTCTTGTATTCAGGCCAGTATTGAAAAATGTGTTGTAGGCTAGTTTCTGGACTGCTGGCCTGGATTGAGAATGTGTAGGGACATCATGTCCCGTAATCAGAAAAGTAGTATCTTACACCGGAGATTCACATGGTCCCAATAGTTGGTGGAATTTCCGGGAAGGTGGACTCATAGCTTTAGCACAAAAAGAGAACCAAGTGTGTACATTTAGCCATGTGAATCTGGCCAAAGGTCTTATGCCTGAGAACGTTTCTGGGGCAGTGATCCAGACAGGAAGGCTCTACCTAGACCCTTCTTCAAGGACAGCTTCAATGACCACACAAACATTTCATGAACTAAATAGACAAGGACCATTTGAATGGCTGAGTGGGGTCCCACGAAGATGGGGTTGAAGAAAATGGAGATTTCAAGTGATCATAATATTCGACAGAGGTCTCAGATTGTCAAAAGACTATGAGAGGACTAGATGGGGAAACATGAGCCAAGCTTTAGTGAGACACATTTTTAGACATCCTAGGCTAGAAACTTGGAACTTCTGATAATAGGTCAAAGTAGTGAGATGTGAGTAAATATAACATTAATACTAAAAGTGCATTCAATTTATTGAGAATCTTTTATGGGGTCATGGTTTGTTCTAGCATATAGATAGATAGATAGATAGATAGATAGATAGATAGATAGATATAGATATAGATAGATATAGATATAGATAGATATATCATGTGTCTTAACTGGCACCATGCCAGTAAGTATTAATTAGTCTCCCCATGTTAAAGATAAGCAAGCCAAGTCTCAGAGTGGTTGAGCAACCTTATCATAATTAAACACTTAATAAGTGGTAAAGTTGGGATTGAACTCAGTTCTATCTGATGCCAAAATTCAAGCTTTTTCCAGCACACCATTGAGCCATAGGATGTTCTGGAGACAATGGAATTATTTTATACATTGAGCTTTGATAGGAATTCTTCATTATAATTTCTGTCAGAGACTTTCTGTTTGAATATTTCAGGAATAGGAAGCTCCCTTTGCAAGGCAGCCCCATTTAAGGCAATGAAGGAAGTATTTTTATTTATTTATTATTTTTTAATGCTTATTAGTGATTATTGATTGTTTTTCTATATTTTTGATTTCAGAGAGGAAGGGAGAGGGAGAGACAGAAACATCAATGATGAGAGAGAATCATCGATCAGCTGCCTCCCACATCGTGGGCATGTGCCCTTGACCAGAATTGAACCCAGGACCCTTTAGTCTGCATGCTGACACTCTCTCTATCCATTGAGCTAAACCTGCCAGGGCAGGAAATATTTTAAAGCACTTCCTCGTTTTAATCAATATGTACACAATTTCCTTCTAACTTCTTTTGATCTGTAGTGCTCATGAGACATGTCTATGGGACTTTACAAAGATTGCAGTCATGCATATGTTTAGGAGTCCACATATCTGTTCTGTGAAAAATGGTTCTGAAGGAGTCCTGAAGCATATTCCTACTTAAGAATTTCTTTATATCAGTGCGCTGGCAGACTGTGACCTGCAGGCCAAATCTGGTTTCTTGTTTTCTTTTTGCTCTTTTTTTTTCTAATCTGTTTTTGTACATAAAGTTTTATTGGCCCATTGCCATGCCTACTCATTTATGTAATGTCTATGGCTGTTTTCAAGCTATACTAGGCAGAGTTGAGCAGTCTTGACAGGCACTGTCTAGCCCACAAAACCAAAATATTTACTATTTGGCCCTTTACAGAACAAGCTTGCTGCTCTCTGAAACATTAAAATCACCTGGAAAAATTATTTAAGAAGTCAATGAGGTGGGGGAAGAGAGCTTTCCATGCATTTGGAGTAGCACATGGGAGGTTCTAAATCAGGAAAGAGCTTCACTTAGTGATGGGACTGAGAGGTGTTTAGTGGCACTGGAGCAAAGAGAACACGGGGAGGAAGACAGAAGAGGTGTTCAGGCAACATAACATGGATTCGGTGAGCTTTGGAAAATATCTGGACCATATTTAATTTATTAAAACAAATGAAGGGTTTAAAGTAAATGAAGCAACATGAACAGACTCATGTTTTAAAAGGCTCCCACCAGCTGCGTGCTGTAGGGAGAAGAGATCAGAGAGGGGAAGGAAAGGACACAGGATGACCAGTGGAGACCTCCATAACTTAGTTGAAAAGCAATGCTCATTTGGACTAGGCTGTCCCAAGCCATATATACTGTCAAGACGTTCAATTGGACTCGATGGAAAGAATGGTGAACAATGAACTCTGGGCAGCAAGGAAAATCCTCACAGAAGATGGTGGAATTGAGAAAGGCCTTAAATGGTGGCTGGAATTGGATACCCAAGAAAAATCAAGTGGTTTCTTTCTCTCTTGCCACATTCTAATTTAGAAAGTGATCTAAAAAAAAACAACATAGCAAGTATGCAATAATTCTCTATAAAAATTCCTGATTTGTATTTTCTTTTCTTGGCAAAATAGTCAACATCATATCAGAGCTTCACTCACACACAGTTCAGCCTTCTCTCTCCAGCCCATTGAATTTGCTCCAGGAATCTGCCATTTTGAGTGTTTCATATTAACCCATCTCCAATAATAATTACAAATGGAATGTTTGCTTTGCTTGATAACATTTAGAGTTCCTTTGGTTGGCTAATATTTGTTATTCTTTCTTTAAAACCTATTATTAGGAAATGCTTGCAATGGTGAACTTTTGAGTCTTTTGTTTTATTCAAAAGGGTGTTATGCTTCATACTATGGACCACGGGTGCATGCATATGAGCGATGTGAATACACACACATCATGGTAGGAAAAGAGACCTTTATTCTGATGAAATTAATAGAATTACTAGTCTCTAGTCAGTGCCATCAACTTGATTCAAATAAATTATGTAAATACAATCACTGACCCTTCAGGGAGTTAGCTCTTTGTATTGGAATATGGGCATATTCAAGATCAAAGAAGGGTTGAGTCTACCAGTGACATTTACTCTGCTGCTCTCTCCTCTTCAACGTTGTCTAGGATAAGCAACACCACTTTTAGTGGTTTGTCCATGTATTTTAAGTGGATTGCAAATTAGAATACATTAATGCCTTATGGAAAGGAAATATAGTCAGTGACATCATCCAAGCCCCATGAGTGATGCATTTCAAGGTGGATGAGAGATATCCTACAGGATGCTTTACTGATGTTCTACATCAATAAAGTTTGGAAAAAGTCGGTATTGATGGCACAGCACCCAACGGGTATTCTATGTAGGGAGGAAGAGAAATGAAAGAGCTGGGACAGTAGGTGAGGCTGTTCCACAGATGCTGCTGACCTGGCTGGGCTCCGGGGGGCTCCCTGTTGAACATGTCCTGCTTTGGAATGGGTGGAGGCTTCTCAGAACCCCTCTTGGCAGTCATGGTGAGAAAGGAAAGGAAGGTTGAGGAAGGCCACGTTGGAAGGTACTCATTCTGTGTGAGAGATGGTGACTGGAAATAGCTTTTGTCCTGGCCAAAGGACGTACCAAAAGACATTGGGCGAATGTCATAGTTTTGGCCAGGAAACATCTGGCTTACTCAGGAAACGGATGAAATTTGAACATAGGCACATCTGTGATGATAGTAGAGTGGGATCCAAGAATGTGAAGACATTTCAACTTTTGGGAGGGGAGATATAATTGAAAAAATAAGAAAAGAAAAATATCTAATAATCTGTGTTCTTTCCACCCCCACCCCTACTTTTTAGCAAACAGTCTTATTTTTTAATTTTACTTGGACAGGGTTTGCATCAGGTATATTATAAATATCAAGATAGAAGGCTCAAGAGAATACATTTCCAGGGAAAGGCCAAAGAAGGAAGCCAAGCAAAGTCTTCTGGAAGAGATATTTCAAACTTAGTTTTTCTGCAAAACTATTATCAGGGCCCACTTGGGAGATGGCAGATTAGATGCCTAATTAACATATGGCCCTGTGGTCATACTTGATGGCTACTCTCCAGTAGGAAAGAAAACATCTTCAAAATATTTTAAAGATTGCCGAGTCAGATAAGAGACTTTAAAAGCGGATTAAACAATTCAAAGTCAGAGAGGCAAAATGGAGATTAGCGACCAGGCGCTTTGGATGCTTACAAATACATAGGAAGCAACGAGATATCAGGGAGGCATCAGCAGCAATTTAATAAGTCAGGAGCCAGAAGCCCCCATCTGGGAAGGTTTGCATCTCCCAATAATCTGATTCATTCCAGACTGCACTTCCCCCTGTTTTCCGGCCCCTCAAAAAAACTTTATTATTTCTCATGCATTAATTTAGTGGGGGAGGGGGGAGGCAAGAGGTAGGGTGGAGAAGAAATAAAATGAAGAAGGAATCCAAGAAGGTGATGCAGAGAATGTTTTAAATGTGCAGACATAGGAATATCTTGGTAGCTTGTATCTTTACCAAAGTTTCAAATGAAAATTTTGCCCAAGTGTGGGGGCAAAAAAGTCCAAAATGTCAACCATTAGGTGAAAACAACCCCAACCACCAGAGATGCCATGGGAGTAAAAAGCACGAGAGTGAAATTGACCCAGAGGAGACTTTACAATCAGAATAGAGAAGGAGAGAGTTGAGACAGCAGCATTTCCCACTCTGAACTCAGAGAAAGGACCCAGTGAGGACAGGTTTCAGTGCATTCCTAGAAGTTAGCATGTTTCTGAGTTAGCATCTCCGAGAGGTGGGCTGGGTTTTTTGGAGGTGATGGGGGGTGTCTTAAGTGAAAGTGAAATTCAGCCAGGACATAGAACTCCCTTTAAAAAATCTTTATTATTGAAAGTATTACATATGTCCCCTTTTTCCCCCCATTGACCCCCTCCAGCCCGCCCCGGCCCTTCTCACCAGGCCTTCACCACCCTATTGTCTGTGTCCATGGGTTATGCATACATGCATACAAGTTCTTTGGCTCCCTTTCAAAGCATGAACTCCTAGAGAACAGGACCTCTGTTTCTCATCTAAAACCTCATAATTCCAGGACTTCATTCAGTGCTCAGTAAATACTTGTTGACCTGAGTATCTATCCCTTGTAGAGGCCTGCACACAGCTCAGGAAATACTGTTATACAGACATTGGTGGAATGAACACTAAGGGGCATAGCCTTAACCTTATCTTAGCCTTTACTTCTCTTCCATAAAATGGAAATAGCATACCTACCTGGTAAGACTTTTGTGAGATGTAAGACCATGGTGAGAGCTAAGGTGGGTGAAATAGCAATAATTCTTAGCCTCTTTTTCGCTCCCTTGGTTCAGGGTCTGCTGAAAGGTGAAGGGTCTTCTGATGTAGCATCAGCTTGATCCATGTGGGAAACGCCAAGCGTGAGGCATTGGGTGAGGTCCAAATTGTCCACAGTCAAATCCGTCTGTTCCTCTTCATTGAGGCTGCATCCTGTGGGTTAGGTGGCCTGGGGCCTGGGGAGGATGCTTGAGGAGACAGGTGCCAAAGAGGCCAATAATTCTGTCAGAGGGTTGAGGACATACAATGGGACCTGCAGGCATCGAGCCAACATCAGACCTCCCTCCAAACAAGGGCAGCCACTCTGTCTATCACCAGCCAGGTTGTCCTGCCCCTTCTTCCTCATCAAACCCTGGAGTCGTCCCATTTTTTATTTGTTTGTTTGTTAATTAGTTATTTTGTGAATTAGACACCTGGTTAAGGCAGCATTCTGTGAAAGGCTTGCTTTGACCTGGCCTGTCTGGGCATTAAAATCTTAGCCAGACCAACCAGTTGGCATGCACCCACTCTGGGCTGTTTGGGAGGCAGGGTAGCATAATAGTTAACCACTCAGGGTTTTGACTCAGGCTCACTGGGTCAACATTTTCGCTCTTCCACTCCTAATTGGAGCATCTAGACATGTCCGGGCATGACCAGCTTCAAGGAGCCAGTGATGGGACGTATTTTTATTGTCAACTATAGTCCAGTTCCCTCTTCGCTCTCCTTCCTCTGAAGGCGGCTTTCACACTGGGTTTGAATCCTGGCTCCTGCATTTACTTGCTAGGTGACCTTGGGGGAAAATTTTTCTCAAAGGGAGCTAATATTACCCGTTGGAGGATTAAACAAGGTTTAGTTTACCCCTAGCAGGGTTTCTGTTGCATGGTGAACTTTCAATAAATACTAGCTATTATCATTGTTTTCTTGGCTGAGAGCATCTCCCCCTAGATGTACACGTGGCTTCATGACTTCTTTCAGGGCTTTGTTCAGAAGCTACTATTTTAAAATATATATATTGTATTGATTTTTTACAGAGAGGAAGGGAGAGGGATAGAGAGTTAGAAACATTGATGTTAGAAACATCGATCAGCCGCCTCCTGCACACCCCATGTTGGGAATCTGCCCGCAACCAAGGTACATGCCCCTGACCAGAACCGAACCCAGGACCCTTAAGTCCGCAGGCCGACGCGCTATCCACTGAGCCAAACCGGTCAGGGCCAGAAGCTACTATTTTGAGTGAAGTATTCCGTTATCCCTGTGAAGCCCTGAATTTCACCCCTGCCCAGTGCTACTCCATTCTTGCCTCTGCCATATTTTTATCTATGTGCTTTTCACAATCTCAGACTAATTTACCTATTATCTACCTATTATCTATCTATCCAGCCATCCATTGATCTATCCATCCACCAACCCACCCACTCACTCACCCATCCTTACATCCATCCTTCCTAATGCCTACCCATTATCCATCCATCATCCATCCTCTGGCTAGCTACCAGTATATTTATCTTGTTTGCCTTTTTATTCTAGAATATAAGTTTAAATAGGGCACACATTTTCATACTGGGTTTTTTCCCCCTCACTGTTATATCCACAGCACCTAGAACAGAACCTAGCACTTACTATTCAATAAATATAGAATGGTTTCATGAATATTATTATTGTTGTTGCTATTTGTATTTAGGTTGGAGCTTTGTGATAGCAGTATAATACTTAGTTCAGAGCCATTAAACTCATGTACTAACCTGAGAGCTAGATAAAATAATTTCCACCTATTGAAATCCATATTATTAGGATAATTACCTATTATCTATCTATCCAGCCATCCATTGATCTATCCATCCACCAACCCACCCACTCACTCATCCATCCTTCCATCCATCCTTAATACATCCTCTGGCTAGCTACCGGTATATTTATCTTGTTTGCCTTTTTCTTCTAGAATATAAGTTTAAATAGGGCAGACATTTTCATATGGGGTTTTTTCCCCTCACTGTTATATCCACAGCACCTAGAACAGAGCCTAGCACTTACTATTCAATAAATATAGAATGGTTTCATGAATATTATTATTGTTGTTGCTATTTGTATTTAGGTTGGAGCTTTGTGATAGCAGTATAATACTTAGTTCAGAGCCATTAAACTCATGTACTAACCTGAGAGCTAGATAAAATAATTTCCACCTATTGAAATCCATATTATTAGGATAATTATATAGGTTTTTCTTTCTGCATTGGGATTAGTGGGATAGTTAACTCAGTGATGTACCATCAGACTCATCAGATCTGAAGAACACAGGCAATCATTCATTCACTTGCTAGGAGCATTGCTTTGTTGGGAATTGCTCTTGGCTAATGAGAGTTGCCTTGTCCAAAGTCATGACTCCTTCCTAAAGGCAGCTCACATCTGGTAACTTGTAGATGCAGTGGCATGAGGGGCTGGCACACTTGTCCTAATTCAAGACAAGTCTAAAGAGCAAGCCCAGATTCCTGAGGGGTTGGCTGAAACCTCAGTTATTACTGCATCTCACCCCAACTTCTCCTTCTCCCTGGTCCTGCTTCTTTCACTCCCATGAATGTATTGATTTTGAGAGCTTCCTCTTAAATACAGTTTCTGCATATAAATCTCCATCTCAGAATCTATGTCCCACTGACATTTTATTACTATTTGTCAAAATTTTTATTCTTTGCACATGCCCAACTTTCACATTACATACAGGCTCCAATATATGATTTATCAAAGGCAATGCTTCTTTTCAATGCGATGCATATGATGCTTCACCACTTGAAATTAGCTTATTTTGCTCATGTAACAAATAAATGCTGAGTGTCTGCTGTGTTCCCAGCACTGTGCTAGACTTGCTAAGTGGAGAAGTTAAATCTATCTCTAGGTTCTCCACCATGGTTTGCTGTGATTGAAAGGGTTACATTCTATTCCCCTTCCAGGTTGGGAAGAATCCCTATGAACCAAGTTACAAAGGATGTTTCCATTAAGCATAATTATCTATTCTATACTGCTTTCTGTATACCCTGCCTCAGATCAGCTCAGGAGTGTGATTCTGTTGAAATATATACATATATCATCCAACTGAAAAAATAAGTTGGGTTATTCTATGAATCTTCTTCTTAGTGTGTCTAATGTGTCTTGGAGATGTTCATTCTTCTGGTCTCTCCATTCTTTTTTTTAAGACTCAGTAGTGCGACTGCATGTTTTTTGTTTTGGTTTTGGTTTTGCATGGTTTTCTTTAATTCATCAACTCATTCACTCAACAAATATTTATCAAGTGCTTCCAAAACCAGCACACCTTTTTAGCTCTGAATAAGACCAGTGATGTCCTACCTTCAAGGAGATAAGATTCTAGAGGGGAAATCAGAAAGTAAACAAGAATGCAAGCAAAGGGATCTTTACAGAGAGAAATAAATGTGAAGAAATGGACTAAGATCATAGATAGTGAGGATGAAACACACACACACACACACACACACACACACTCAAACTGGCTGGTCAGAGAAGGTCTCTCTCAGAAGGTGACCTTAAAGCTGAGTCCAAAGAGGTGGAACAAGCCAGACACAGGAAAATCACGGCCTAGGCATTCCAAGCAGAACTACAGCATGTGTCAGTGATATGAGACAGCAGTAACTGTGGCTTCTTCAAGGACCAAATGAAAGCCAGCCTGCTTGAGCTCAGACAGTGTACATGTGTTTGTTGAGGGGTTGGGTCTAAAATACAGCCTAGCCTCTGACAGAAACATCTCATGGGATTTCCTATCTATGACAAATACAGTCTGAAATTCATTATTCATCAAAAATATTTATTAAGCATTTACTATGTGTGAAAGATAAGAGGGTAAGCAAAACTAGCATAACATCTGCCCTCATTGGGTTTATGGCCAACAAAGAGACAGAAACTTTCAAAAGAAATAATTGAACTAGCACAACATGTATTTATTTGATAACCTAATGCTGTTTGGAGCATTACATTTAGAGATTGTAAAGTCTAACCCGTTAGCATAACTCTCTTTCCCACTAAGGCAGTGAATGGTCATACTCCATAAAAATGGTAAAGTCTAACCCATTAGCATAACTCTCCCACTAAGGCAGTGAATGGTCATACTCCATAAAAATAAGTAATGTCATCCTCAGGAGCCCATTGGTCTTTGAATTAATTTTAACCACACGCCTAATTCTCATTAATCACTGTAACACATCATTTGTTAGATGGTGTCTCTGGAAGTTCTCATTCATACCGTGGTACAGTCCTACATAAAATGGTCTCCTTCCCTACTTCCTTGAGTTCTAGAAACATGGCTTCTCTGAAGGTGTCAATGATCACTTGGTGTTCAGAAATTCTCATTTAATTCAGCAGGTGCCTCAGCTGTCTGTCCAATGCAAAAGGTTTTATTTCAATTCCTATTTTAACATTTGTTCTTTTTTATGTTATGACCATTGAAATGTTTTAGCAATCTATCTCCTATTTGCCCTCCATCCCATTACTAATATTGTCCTTTAGGGACTTCCTCACTTGGAATACCATCATGTCGCCTGGTGTTCCCACCTGCCCAAGAAGTAATGGATAAGCTTGTTTGGCAAATGACAGATAGGTTGGAAAAAGTGGGGCTTCAGGCTCAGGCTTTTCTGAGTTTGTAATCTCTTGTGTGGACTAGGTATGTGGCTTTGGGCAAAGTACAAATGTTATCTGGGCCTTCTTTCCTGATTTGCAAAATGGGCCTTAAGGCCAGGTGAGTTGATTGAGGCATTTGCTTCAAGTGAAAAATTTAAGGGGGCACCAAATAACTCAGTAAAAAGGTTTTTTTTAAAAAAAAAATAGTGTAATGCATATTTAATAAAATTCCTAATTAATGCAAAAATTCCACAATGAAAAAATTGGAATTTTAAATAAAGCTAGAATCTGACAGGATGAGAATGAGGATAAGGCGAGAGAGTCTGAGTTGTACAAATATTGGGTGCCCCCTTAAATTTTGCACCTGGAGCATGTACCTCATTTACTCACATTAGCCCTGGTCCTAATCTGCCTAATAACATTACATAATAAATCTGTTGTGAAAATACATTTGATAATGGAGGTAAGGAATATTACACAGTGACTTATAGCTACTGAATATATTTCTCTTCCCCACTTCCCATCTTTGACATCCTAATCTGCCTCCCCAGATGATGCAAGATGGACCAAAGTGAGCCTTCCACTCATTGAGCGCTACCTACAACTCAACTCTCCTAAGCCCTAGAACAATGGTCTAGCCAACTGTGAGATGCTTCTAAGTGCTTTTCTTTCATATGGATCTCCCTCCTTCTCTCTCAATACAGTGTTGGCAGCATATTTATTTACTCTCTGCAACAAAACCACTGCAGCCCTAGGCTGGGACACTCTCTGGCTCCCATGACACTTCCCCAGACATCATCTAGATCTATGACTTGAAACTTTCCATCAGCCTCCCTCCCTTGCACAAACCGAGACATCATGCACACTCATCACCTCAAATCTTGTGCCAAGTTCTTGCTTTATGCACGCAATTTCAGATCCATGGCCATTTGGGCAAGAGGCCTAATATGAACTCCTAAGTATCTTCTTGGCACCGATTCCCTACCTAGTGCTATGGCCAAAATCCTCCTCGCCCACAGGATTCTCTGTACTCACTAGTGCAGAAAATGAAGGTTTTCTCCGTTTCCAATTATCTACTTATGCTCCTGCATAGTCACACAATATTCCCAAACCCACGGAACCCTTCCTACAGCCCCTAACCATAGCTCCTGACCTACTGACATGAGATGACCTAAATTTGGGGGTTCAAGAGTCTGACCAAACCTGTGGCTTGGACAGATGGGAGCACCAAGCCAGCATGATGGTATTTCGTGAAAGATGTCACTAAAGAACAATGTCAGTAATGGAATTGGGGAGAAATAGAAGAAAGGTATATTGCTAAACCCTTTGCAATGAAAAAACTCAAAAGTCACTAATGAAATGGCAGAGAATACTAAAAATGGGAATTGAAAGAAGATCTTATGGACTGGACAGATGGCTGAAGAACTTACTGAGATAAATGAGAATTTTTGAATACCAAGTGGTTATTGAAATCTTAAGAGAAGCCATTCTAGAATAGACTCAGGGAAGTGGGAAAGGAAAGCACCTTACATAGGTGTTTATAAGGTTGATTAATGGGAATTATTAATGTGGTTAAAATCCTCCCTCCCCCATGAGTTTTTATAATGGCCTCAAATCCACTTTGAGCAGCTTTGGCTTAGGTAGTTTGGGTATGTGGAAGGATTGGACAAGACCATCCCTCCAGAGAAAATAACCTGGAAATTGTGTGTATGTGTGTGTGTATGTGTGTGTGTATGTGTGTGCGTGCGGCGAGAAACATATGCTTTGTCAAGGACTATGCCAATGAAAAGAAAACCTATATTCTCACTCTAACAGACTTGACCCCAAGGCATTCTTGGACATCATTGAAAGTTAACTATGATAGGAATTCAAGGACTAGGATTATATTGAAGTGCTAAGGGTTTGGTTCTCAAGTCAGACAGGCTGAGTTTGAATCCTGGTGCCACTGTGAGCTCCTGACTTTGTACAAATTATGGGAATAAGAATGGTACTACCAACCTCAAAGGGTTATGAGGATCAAATGATAAAATCTATTCGCACATAAAGAACTAGCCCCCTGCAAAAGCCAGTAAATGTTAGGGTAATAGTTCTTCAGATTAATTCAGTTGTTTTGAGTATGCTACTACATCTTCCTAATAAGCCCATCTAACCATGTTAATCTCATCTTAAAATGCTCAAGAGTCTGTACCAAATTCCTGGTGGTTTAACCTAGTAGAGATTTATTTATTGCTCATACAAAGTCCACTGTGGGTCCTGGCAACTCTCTAGAATAACTTTTCTCCATGTGGTTACTCAGTGATCATGGCTTTGCCCTCTCAACTGGAGGCTTTGTGAGTCTTCAGTAGGGAGAGAGGGGATTCAGGTCCACCTGTTGTTAATTTCAGCCTGGGAGTGACAGCCATCACATATGTCCATAGCCTTATTGGCCAGAGCTGGTAATAGGGCTTCCCCTAAATGCAAGAATGCAGAAAGGAGGAGGAGTGGATAGGATGAGAAGTAATCACCATTTTCTCTGCCACACTCTCCTTTACCTTTAGAATCAAAACAAAATCTCTGCAATACCATAACTTTTATCTTGCTATCTCCCTTCCTTCTTATCTCCCACCATTGTCCACCTTCTGTTTTGAAATACTACTGCTAAATTTGGAGGCATTTCATGAACTACCACACATCTGTGCTTTTTTCATGATCATCCTAATTGAATGCTATCTCTATTCGTCCACTTCACAACCTCCTATGACTCTGACGTCTCAGTCCCTTTGAGGGCTTTCTTTTAGGGATGATGAATTTTTGTGACAAATAGATAGAGGAGAGCCCATCACTTTCATGTAATCACTCCCCTGCTATTCCTCACTCCCACAGGTGGTGTCTGAGCCCAAAGTCTTTACCATCATTAGTTTTAAGCCATACTTCACAGTGACCTTAATAAAAATTTAAAGACCATATAACATACATTATCCCATAGCTGTGTTAATTAGTCTTCCATATGACATCATCTCGGCTCCTGGGATTTTTATGGCTGTCATATATCTCATGGGAATGACTTAGCCATTTTCTACTAACTACGTAAAATTCTATTTAGTTTTCCAAGCATGACAAAAAAATATATCCTCTAAACCTCATTATGTATCTATAATACCAAAATAATTATAGAATAGTTAGAGAATATTATCTCTTTCAAACAAATATGTAAACATATATCCTCTAAACCTCACTATGTCTCTATAATACCAAAATAATTATAGGTTAGAGAATATTATCTCTTTCAAACAAATATGTAAACCTTGTTATTATTTTTTTCATTATTAAAACTGATGGAACCCATTTGAATCATGTTTCTTTGTTATTTTAGAAGATTTTAATGTTTTGAAGACTTCCTAATATTTTCACCTAAGTACACCATATAATATTGTCAACTTTTGCCTTTAACTCATCATGCCAGTCCTCTGAAAACATGTACCAGTCTTCCTGATGTTCACTTGGTATGTATATTTAGGAATATAGCTGAAATTTTCAGTTCTCTTTTAGCATTTCGGCACTTTATGACCACAGCTTCACTCTTCAAACCCAAGTTAAATTGTCTTGAAAGGAAGGCAATACAATTGACCAGAGATATAGAATATTTTTTTAAAAATCACTCAAGTTTTATTTGAGATAGTCTGAATGGTTTCATTAGAAATGTGTGCATTATACAACTATGGATTTAGTGTGTCCTATGTCCAAAGAGTAGGGTCATGAAAAATTAAAAGAGAAATCATATTTTTGTCTGGTTCATATCAGTTTGACTTGTTTTTTGTTTTGTGTTGTGTTCATTGTAAGTTCCTCAAGGGAAAGACAGAACCATCTCTACCCTGTTGGTGTGAACGTTCTTGTAGCACCTTGAGTATATTAAACATAATGATGTCCTGAGGGCAACAGATAATTTAACCAACAAAATAAATGTAGTCCTCCTACTTTCCACTGAAAATTTTAACATATGTTCCTCATCATCTCCAGAGGTGATACAAGCAGAACCCATAATTATATTCAAAAGGGTTTTAAGGGATGTTTAGAAACCAGAGAAAACCTTATATTGTCCTTAAGATTCACATAAGCATCCGGGAGGATGGATCGGTGATGTCTTTGTTTGAATCCCCACTAAGCTGCAAGTTCCTTGATGGCAGAGAATCTGACAAATGACATGCATTTATCTTTCTACAGATATTTATGGCGTACTCCTTTGTGTCTAGCACTGCCCTAAGTCAATAAATGCTTAATTAACATTTCTATATCCTGCGATCCATTCCAAGGAGTTAGAGTTGTCTTTCTAGTGGTGGTAAAGTCCTTGACATGCACAAGATGGCAAGTAACTAGTTGCCTTGAGTGGGAACCGGAGCCATGCTTGTGAATCAGAAATCAGGCTAATGGATCCAACGTGAAATACCCCTCATATGCAGCAACCTGCTTTAATGCATCAGACTCCCCATCCATAAATATTATTCAGCCTCCATTTCTACAAAACCGACATTGGTCTCTGACCCAATGAAAAGGCGTGAGCAAGTGTTATGGTGACCTCGTGTCTACATGACAACCCCGTCCTGTCTGAGTTTATAAGATTTATTAATAACATAATGTCCTTGTGGTAAGATAAAGAAGCATGCAGTAATTTTTTATGAAGGATTAGGTAGCCACTGAGCACCGAAAACCAAAAAGTGGGCTTGTTAAATTTGGTTTTAAAGTTCCAAGGAAAACACATTTATATAGGCCACGTAATTATTGCCAGGGGTGAGATTCAGTGCACTTCCTGTTGATCCAGGGGGAAATCGCCCCGCAGTGGAAACGAGGCTCTAGAACTTGTTAATGAATTAAACCCTATTGATTGGTGGAAGGAAAGGTTTAGATTTGAAGACTAGCAGAGAAGCCCCAAAAGGTAGAAAGCCCACAATAATTAGTTTGAACAGTTTTTTGTTGTTTGCGTTTTAGGCACCAGATCAATAAAGCAACATTAATAATTAAAAACCAGGATAAATATACCAATTCCAGATTAGAGCTTTGAGCTTTAAATTGCTTTTGCCAAAGGCTTTTTTTTTATAGGCTCTAATCTTTCCAGATGTACTGAAGGGCTATAATGTGACTTCTTAAGCTATAGATTTGATGAGAAATATGAGGTTCTTCTCAATGAGGGCTGTTGAGAGGTCCCAGAGCAGGCCTCCTACGGGCTGTATAGGTGTGTCTCATTTAAAAGAGCTGGATCTGTCCTTTGTTCTTCAGAATCAGCTTAGTGGCTCATAAAACAAGGGGGAGCTGTATAGGTGTGTCTCATTTAAAAGAGCTGGGTCTGTCCTTTGTTCTCCTTCAGAATCAGCTTAGTGGCTCATAAAACAAGGGGGAGGAGTAGAGCCTTCTGTCCATCAGAGGCAAGCTGGGATTCTGCCATGAGGTCAAAGCTTGGATGGGGAAGAAAGAAAGATCTGATTAAGATTGACTGGGAAAGTGCTACTGGAGCTCAAATTCTGTGAGATGTTGGGTGGACTTCAGAGATACAATGAAAAGGCAAATGCTACCAAGGACAATTTATGACCAGCCAGGAAGGATTTAGGAAGTGGTGGTTGACATTAGTGAAGTCTTATGACTTCCCCAAAAGCTGGGGGAATGAAGAAGCAGAGACCAAACATGCTCTTGTGAGTCTGTAGTCACAGGAAGATGGGCAATGATTTCAGTTCACCTAACAGCCACACCCCATGAGAGAAAGGGGACAGTAACTTCATCAAGTCAGGATGCTGGGGGACAGTCTCTGTCATGAAGAGCCAGTGCTGTCTGAATCCACATTTCCTGTGAAGCCTTCTGGATGGATTTCCTGAGGAGCTCTTCCCATCGGGAAGGAAGTTGACTATGTCCACATTGGTCTGGCCTCGGGCCAGGTACATCTCATACTTAAAAATAAAAGACACACCCACATCCACCACTACTTCATGTCCTTCCCATTCTTTCTGGCTCTCGTTTTGTTATTTAATTCACTCATTGTCCAGGTTTGTTTTTTTTTTCTTCTTTTTTTCTATTAGCAACATACTGGTTGTTTATTACACTATTTCTCATGACCACTGCTATGTTCGCTTCTTAGTTACTCAATATCTTTAGTTTCCTCATTCTACTTTTTTATGTCCTTTAATCTAGGGGTTCCTAATTTGCTATGATTTCTGTACTCTTGGTTTTTCTATGTCTTCCATTAAACTTGATCACAGCTAGGAACATTGATGTGATTTTTTTAATATGGACTCATGGAATCTTCAAGTAAAAAATAATTTAGAGATTATGTACACCAGTGTTTTCTAAAGATTATTTCACACATGATATTCTGCCTCCAACATGATATTCATCTTGCGAAAAAAAATTTTTTTTCTCTTGTCCTATCAGAAGTGATACACACTAATATCCTCCCTTGGGGAGTCTCAGTGCTAAAGATTCTATGGCATGTTTCATTTAATTATTTTAGTTTAATTTAATGTTTCTCAAATTTACCTGACCAGCAAATTATCTTCTCTTTATTTTTTCTCTAATAACTATTAGTATCCTGTAACAATATTTTGACAAGCAGTATGGGGGATGGTGATTCAAACTAATACCTCTGTTCAATAGTATCATTCTCTCTTTAACATTCCTGGTAGATCATCAGTCATAACCATTTTGATGCCTCAAGTGATTTAGAGCTCACTACCATTTAAGGCAAGCTCATTCCATTGCTAAAAATAATTGCTAGACTATTTGTACCTTGCATCTTCTCATCAATATTGCCACCTTTGGTTTTGATTCTGCAGCTTACTGTAGATACACAATATTTCAAGTTAGTTCTTGTGTCCCTCTTCAGCCTTTAGTTCTTTCAACTTGTTCTCATTCATACCATGTACCATCCTCACCCTCCCTTTTCTTGTTTAGACCCACTCTTTTTCCTAAGACCTATATATGAATATTTTTCTACACATTTTTAGCATGTCCAAATACTCCTGAAAATTTAAAAGGCAATCAGAGTTTCTTTCTTGCTCACCCCTATTTCTGAAATTCCCTAAGTTTAAAAACAGGAATTTTCTCATTTCTGTCACACTTTCAGATCTCGAGAAATTCATTCATTGAATTGATCTCTTCCTCTATCTGTCACACCCTCTAATTTTTCTTGCATAGAAATCCACGCTGACTTTTCAAAAACATATATTTCAGACTGTTAGTTGGTGTATTTAATTATACCATCTTCTACCCTACATACCTGGTCTTAATCATTGGTTTGATAATACATCATATTTAATTTTCCTTCCAATCTTTATACAGTTTGCTGTTGGGAAAAATACCTTGTACTACCTCTTTTTACTGCATACCAGGGACCTACCTCATCCTTATAAAATCTTTCATTTAAGTATTCATTTCTGGGAGCCTTCGCATTCATTAACCGAGTCCTACTCCACCCACACATTCCTCCCTCTTTGCTCAGTCTCGTTTCTTGGTACTGACTTGAGCCTGAGATTTTCAGTTCTGAAAGTGTCGCAGGTTACACCCTGGCTATGATAATCATGTACTGGCTAATACTGAATACATATTAGCATGGGCCAGGAAGCACTGGGCTAAGTCTTTTACATATGCTGTCCTATTTTCTGATCATAACAACCCTGAAAAGAGAACATTATTTCCCCTGTTTTAAAGATAAGGAAATTGAGGATTATGAAGATTAGGTAAACCCATCTGTGGTCACTCTGTACATAAGGGCTAGAGTCAGGATTGATCCAATCTACTTCCATAGTGAAAAACTTGAACCTACATTATGCTTTAGTTGTTTTGAGCCTAATGGCAGTCTTCCATGTCTTGAGCTTTCATTTGGATGTTTAATTCCTATCTACCTTCCTTCCTCCCTCCCTCCCTTCCTTCTTTTCTTTCTTCCTTTATTCTTCCTCTCTTCTTCCTTCCCTTTCCTCCCTTCTCTTTCTCTCTCACTCTTTTTTTTCTTTCTCTATCTCCATCATCAATCTGTCATCTCCTTCCCCTCTTCCTTTCATTATTACTTTTTTAAATTAAGATTATTTTACTCAATTCTCATTTTTCCTTTCCTCCTCTCTAATGTACACATGAGCCTCTCCCACCATGGAGAATCCATGCTCTAGAGTGAAAGGGATTCAGGAATGGACCTTGGAGACTCAGGTTCTTGTCTCAGCTATGCCAATTGACCCGAATCCTGGGTTCTTAACTCCTACACTATCTTCCTAGGAGGAATTTGATGGACCATGGCCATTTATTACATACTACACACTGGGCCTATAGAAAACTAAAACGTGACTGCTACGTATTAAGCTGTACTATTTGCATAGTTCTTTGCCAACCATTCTACATGCCTTTCCTCATTTTATTTATTCTTTTCAGCATCAATGCTACTAGATAAAGGGTTTCCTTTTCCTTAACTGAAAAAGAAAGCCATGGTCACAGAGGTTCCATGTCCATGTTGAGCAGATGGGGGAGCTGGAACACTAGCCCAGGCTCAGTGTTCCAAATCCCATTTTGTGAGCCACTGAGTCACTGTGAATTCCGCAAAACTGGGGAATATCAACAGGTTTTCATGCAATTTAAAGGCTTCTGTGGTCAAAGAAGTGTGAGACACTCAGGGCTAAATAAAATTTACTTACATCACTCTGGTAGTAAGTAGTAGTTCATGAGTCAAGAGAAGGAACGTCTGACTCCACTCTGGATCTCTTCGTACACCATTCAACTGCCTCCTTGGTGGTTTCCTGGAGGAAACTTGAAAATATATTTGAGCTTAAAAACATACCCCTATTTGAGACTGTGTAGGACCAAAGACCTTAATAAGAATGCATACTTATGCTAAATGACATTGCAAATGTAAATGTCATGCGTCCATATTTCTTGTAAGGATAATTCATAACTGAAAGGCGGGCACATGCTTCAGTGCTGACAACAGAAGAACAATTCTTTACAACCGATTGCCGCCTTTTTTCGTAATTAACATGCTCCATATAGATTGAAAGGTCATTTCTTATCCTCTTCCTCCAACAGTCTTTAATATTTACCAAATAGTGTCGCATTGTTGGAAATGTCACAGGCTCCACAGCACAGGGGTGATTCCACACAGTGATTCATGATGACTTAGTTCATTAAGAAAATTACAACTCATTTATTTCAATGCTACGTCTCTTCTGTTCTCAAAGAATTCTCTTTGATTAAAAACGTGAATTATGTTGACTTGTTTCTGTGATGTAGGTGGCTTCCAATTAAAATAAAAAGATAATGTGTCTTTGCTTACAGTATGTAGTTCCTTTACAATGACCGTTATGAGTTTCAGTACAAAAATTGGGATGGCAAATGCATAGCAACTCAGAGCTGAATTCTTTCCTTTCTCCAGTCACTCACATCTCCATCAAATCTGTTTCTCAGACCTGAGATCTGGGAGTCATCATGGAAACCCGCCTCTCTTTCTTCCCCACCACCAACCCTCACCAGCTGCTGCCTATTTTACCCTCCAAACCTCATTTAAACCTGTCATTCTCTCCACCTGCATGACAAGTACTCTAACCCAAGTCATGGTCGCCATCCAATAGTCTCCCAGCTAATCTAGGATCGACCCTGTCCTTCCCCCCACTCTGCAGAGTAGCCAGAAACATGCCTTACAAACTATCTGTAATAAAAAGACTAGATATCTTTTCCCCATGGTGGACCAACATTCTTGTAAAACATAAAAAATGTACAGTAAAAATGTACTTAGATGTTGCAGCAGTCAAAATGCTATGAAAGTTCCTAAATGCTTATGATCCATTTCTGTACTCATCATGGTTTGGTATAAACTTTGCAACCTGGAACTGATCTGTGGCTCACATTTTGAGTTTATCTAAAATAGACAAGTTTTAAATATATATATAAATCAGATCATAAAATCACTGATTCTCATTTCCATTAAAATACAAACTTAGCCTAGCCAGTGTGGTTGAGCATTGCCCTACGAACCAGGAGGTCACGGTTCCATTCCAGTTCAGGGCACATGCCGGGGTTGCAAACTCGATCCCCAATGTGGGGCATGCAGGAAGCAGCTGATCAATGATTCTCCCTCATCATTGATGTTTCTCTCTCTCCCTCTCCCCATCCTCTCTGACATCAATACAAATATATTTTAAAACTACACACTTAAACTAGTTAATATACATGGCCCAGCTGGATCAGGCCCTTAGCCCCCCTCCCCCCCCCCGCCCCGTATGTCCTCTGAGCCACACTGACTTTCTCTCAAGTCCTCAGAAAGTTAAGTATCTGCACACAGACTCTTCTCTATCTGGAATGTTTTCTCCGCCTCTCAGCCAGGCTTTCCCCTGTGTCCTTCGTGCCTCATCTGAAATATCTCTTATGCAGAAAGGTGCTGCCTCATTCCTCTACCACTACCACTGCTAGTAAAATTATTTGACTCTCCATCCATTAAAAGGTGGGGCCTATGCCCACCCCTTTGAATTGGGGCAGGCTCTGGATCTGCCTGCCCAATAGAAAACAATGGATGGGATGCTGTACTAATTTCCAGGCTTGTCTTTGAATATTGAGCACTTGCATTTAATGTCTCTTGGATTAGGTTCTAGGAGAAAGCACCCACCATGTAAAAAGTCTGACTGCCCAGAAACCTCCATGCTATGAGGAAGCCCCGGCTAGCCACATGGAGAAACTCCATTTAGAAACAGATGCCTGATCAGATCACATACCAGGGAAATGAATAAAGAAGCCTTCAGGTGACTCCAATTTCAGCTACCACCTAACTTTGTTCCTAGAAGGGACCCCAATGGGAACCACTCAACTGAGTCTTCCCACCTCAGACCCATGAGATATAAGAATAAGCTATTATTATTGGACATTAAGTTTTGTTTGTTATATAGCAATAGATAACTGGAAGATTTTCCCTGTCGTGTTATTTGACGGTGTCCTATAATTTTGCCTGTAAGGAATGGACATGGCAAATGTTGAAATGAGTTTGTCCTGGTTTGGATTTCCATCAGAAGCAGAACTTGAGACAAGGATTTCCTTGCAGGTAGCTCCTAGGTCAAATAAAAGATAATATTTCCTAAATTAAGTATATATTTCCTTTTCTCCGCCCAATAAATATTTCAGTGAAAATTTGTCATAATAATGAAAGAGAAGAGCAGTTTGTAGCTATATTTTCCTTGTTTTTGTCAATATCTAAGGAGGTGATTCCAGGAGGTGCTATGAACCAAACAAGGATAGGTCCTCTAGGGCCCATTGAGGCTCTATCCCACTGGGGGCCCACTGGGGACTTGGAAAATGCCTCACAAGTGCCCCACTGCCAGTAGGGGAATGCAGAGAGCTGGGGTGTCTGTCCACCAACTCTAGCCACTCTTGGTTGAAGGTCATCTCTGAAATGTTCATTCTCTGATAGATTACCTGTTCAGCAAGAGGGTTCAGCACATTTCTGAAGCTAGAGAACAGCCTCAGGCAGAAGGATGTGGGGTACCTCCTCAGAAAATCCTGCGGAGACCACTGGAGTAGGAGAGGATGAGGTGACTGTAATTTCCCTGCTTTATATGAGTAGATTGCCTAGTGCCTACAAGGCATGCAACAAATATTTGTTGAATGAATAAAGGAATGGGAAAGACACCTCAGTTTATAAAGATTGTAGTAATCCTATATAATGAAGAGCTAATATGCTAATTAGACTGGACAGTGGGATGACCTTCTGGAACGACCTTCCAAAACGACCAGTGGGCGGGGGTGGAGCTGCAAGGCAGCCGGGGCTGCGAAGGTACCCTTGCACGAATTTCATGCATCGGGCCTCTAGTGATCTATATTCTGGAATTCTCAGATTTTGCTGTTGACCTTGGCAAGCCCCCGTCCCCTCTCTGGGCCTTACTTTTCTACATATGCAATAAATGGGTTGGGGTTCATGATTTCCATGAGAGCTTCCAGCTACAATATCTTATGGCTTATGAATAGAATATATATAGCCTCATTAGGCCAAGAGATCATATTCCAAGCTAAATAAATTAGTTGGTTTTTTACCAAGAAATGGAATGAGTGTTTTAACAAGAAAGTGTAATTAATGGAATCATGAGAATCATATTACAATCTTCTGTCCTTGTAAAAAAGGAGGTTAATTATTGCATAAATTGGGCTACATATACACAATGGAATTATTTAATAGCCATTAAAAATCAAGTTTATGAGGAGTGTTTTATGATATTGAGATATAAGCATATATTATTTGGATAAAACATACGTATGTGTGGATGTGTGTGTGTGTGTGTGTATGAATATACTGCTGGAAGAAACAAAGGAATATCTGAGCTATCATTTTAGGTTGGTAGTATAATGGGTGGTTTTCATTTTCAAATTTAAACTTTTTTACACCTTCCAAATTGTGGAAAATAAGCATGCATTGTTTTTATGATCAGAATTTATATAACAAATGTGCACACAAATGTGTTTAAATGGTGCAAAGAAAAGGTAAGGAAATGCAATCAGGAAACATTAACAGGCCCCTCTGACCTCACTCGCTTGCTCAGGGAAAGGCTATAAATAGCACTGTTTTCACATAGACCTTGGAAGTTGCACAAGCTGAATGAAAAGAGCTGCAGATAATATAATTTTAGATGTATATTCAGGCATTATCATTAGACTTATATCTCTGCTGAACTCTTTTATCCTCAATATCTACATCTGTAGAATGGGTATAGCAATATTGAATTCACATAATGGTGGTAAAGGATAAAGAATATAATAAAAATACTGCTGGATTTAAGGACAATTGCTATTTCATGAAAGTTAGTGAGAAACAGAGCATAGGAAACTATAGTAGAATACTTTATAACAAGTGGAGTTTCAAAGGCAGGGAAATGATAGCCTTGATTTATTCTGCCAAAGTCTAGCAATCATTTCTGGGCAAAACAATGGGTGCTCCAGTTTTATGGGACATCAGTGGTGCTGAGAGAGTGGATTTGAGCTCCGAGAAGGGAGGGTGAGGGGGTGCAATATGATCACTGTTTTCAAATCTTTTAAACACATGATCAAAGGAGCATTGTTACTTTATAACCTTAGTGTTACAGGCTAAATTGGGATACCTCCAATTATGTCAACATTAAACATTTTTTAAAAAATATATTTTATTGATTTTTTACAGAGTGGAAGGGAGAGGGATAGAGAGTTAGAAACACTGATGGGAGAGAAACATCGATCAGCTGCCTCCTGCACACCTCCCACTGGGGATGTGCCTGCAACCAAGGTACATGCCCTTGACCAGAATCGAACCTGGGACCTTTCAGTCTGCAGGCTGACGCTCTATCCACTGAGCCACACCGGTTAGGGCAACATTAAACATTTTTTAATTAAAAAAAATAGATACCAGGGGAACAACCATGTGAAGAGGCAGCAAGAGGGCAACCATCTGTGAGCCAAAGAGAGAGACCTCAGACTAAACCGCCCTGCTGACATCTTATTCTTATACTTCCAGCCCCAGATCTGGGAGAGAATAAATTTCTGTTGTTTAAGCCACCCAGCCTGTGATATTTTGTTTTATGGCTGTCTGAGTTGACTAATATAGACAGAATTAATGGATTGGTTCATATATACAACATTTATTTAGGCATATATATATGGCTAATATGCTAAGTGTCTGTCCGGGTAATGATGTCACATAGCAATGCCTGGCTTCCTCTCCCTAGCAACTAGCCTCCTTGCAGTTTCTTCAGCCCAGGAACACAACTTGCTTTATAGCCAGGTGCAAACATTTTACACTTTAATCAAATGTCTGTGAAGCGTTTTCCCATGCCTCATCTCATTTGATCCTCACAGAAGTCCTGGAGTAGGTAGATAGGAGACTCAGTGGAATACTATTTTCTTTTCATTAGCAGAAAATGGAGATTTAGAAAGTTTAGAAACTGGACCTGACTGAAAAGAAGTAAGAAATGGTGGACCTTGAAAATGAGTTCAGGTTTTCTCACTGCGCAGAATATAGTAAAACACTGCTGCAGTTAAATATCTTACCCTTTGTTCTCCCTGTGTGATCTACAATAATAATCTGCTTCATTTTGATATTTACTGCTGTGTTGCTGACACAATGCTTCACTGGGCTTGAAAAAGTTTAGCTAAATCAGAAAGTAGGTCTAATTAAGCAAGTTTATTCTATGTATATAAAAGGATAAGTTGACTCACCCATGCGCAATACATATAAAGCTCTCACTGGCGCCAATCGCACAAGTGTGTTTCGATCTGTCATTGTTGATCGTGAATTTGGTTGACACTTCTATTATAGAGAAAGGGCGAATAGCAATATTAAAATATTTCTTTGAATTAATTTCCTTTCAATGTGCACGAATTCGTGCACTGGGCCACTAGTATTTATATAAGCCTGCAGAAATAAGACACAATACAGATGTGGCTTCGTTTGGGCAGCTTAAACAAAATGCTGTAGACTGAGTGGATCAAACAATAGGCATTTATTTCTCACAGTTCTGATGCTGGAAGTCCAAGAGCAAGGTGCCAGCATATTCAGTTCTTGGTGAGGGCTCTCTTCTTGGCTTATAGACAGCCTCTTCACTGTGTGCTCACATGACCTTTCTCACTCTCTTTTTTTTTTCTTTTTCTAATATATTTTTATGGATTTCAGAGAGGAAAGAAGAGGGAGAGAGAGATAGAAACATCAATGATGAGAGAGAAGCATTGATTGGCTGCCACCTGCTCACCTCACTCTGAGGATCAAGCCTGAAACCCAGGCATGTGCCCTGACCAGGAATTGAACTGTGACCTCCTGGTTCATAGGTTGACACTCAACCACTGAGCCACATCAGCCTGACTCTTTTTCTTTTTATGAGAACACTAATGCCATCATGAAGATCCCACACCTATGACATCTAAGTCTAATTACCTCCCAAAGACCCACCTCCAAATACCATCACATTGGGGGTTAGGGCTTCAACCTATGTATTTTGAGGGAACACAGACATTCAGTCCATAATAAGGTGCTAGAATTGCTTCACAAGGAAAGAAGCCATGAGAGGGCAGATTTGATTCTGCCTGAAGAAGCAATATGAGCTCAATGAAATATGGCAATGGCTGCACCAGATAGTCAGCACATGTGGATCGAGTACCCACCTTTTCCCCATCCCTGTCTAGATTCTTCCCTACTGTCCTGGGTATGGCCAAGCTGAGGCAAAAGATATACTCCCAGCATTGCAGCAGTGAGTTGGTGGCAAGTAGTATATTCCAAAGTTGACCACGTAAATCCCATATGCTCTTCTTATGATGTACTGTTGGCACTCTTCATCTAGAAGTGGCATCTATGTTCCTTTCCCTTGATACTGAGCGAGTCTAGATGTGATACTGCATGACTTCCAAAGGTAGGTAATAAAAGATAAAATAGCCTTTGTCTAGTACTTTCTCTTGGGACATGCACCTTGGGAGCCCCGAGCCAACCTGTAAGAAGTCCAGGCTAGAGAGCCTGCATGGAGAACCACACAGAGATGAAGAAAGAGGCTCAGCTCCCTTTGGTCAAGTCTTCCCAGCCAGCATCAGCCATGAGACTGGAGCAGCCTTCACGATGACCCCAAACCCAGCCACCATTTGACCACCAGTTCATGAGACACACTGGTCAGAACTACAGCTCTGAATTCCTGACCCACAGAAACTGTGAGAGAGAATCAATGAGTATAATGGCTTCAGGTCACTAAGTTCTGTGGTGATTTGTTCCATAGCACTAGATAACTAATCAAACTTAAACTATGGGAAGGTGTAAACTGATATATCACTAAGCCACTTCTAATTCCAAGTCTGTGTTGCATCATAATCATTCATTACAACTAATATAATATGACTAAATGTTTCTCCAAGGACAAGCAGGGTTCAGGGAGGAAGCCAGGGTCTTGGACTTAATGCAGCTACCCTCTCACCTCTGATACTCTTTAATGATGACTTATGTATGCATGTTGTGCCTTTCATTTTGCCCTATGTAAATACATTTCTCTAGCCTCATTATTAACAATGGCCAAGTAGAAAATTAATCAGTGGAAAGAGAGCCAGTTCTTTAATTGATGACTGTGAATGTGGACTTGGGATGAGGTCCTAATGAAGCACGTAGTTGCATTACTATTCCATTTTTCCTCTGACATGTTTTTCTACCACTAATTCACAAAAACAGCCATCGGCTTTAAATAAGACAATACAAAAATATCTCTAAAGGAGGTGAATGCAGAAAATTGTTTGCTACTTACACCTTACTTGAATTAAAATATTTTCTTCCTCATTACATTAGCTCCATTTTGGATTGAATTATCAAATTCACTGAGTATTTTGGCAAGGCATGGAAATTAATTATCATCTCACCTGTAATTCTCCATTTTCATCCATTATTACAGATTGAGCTATCAAGAATATAGGATATTGTACTGATTCTGTATAAACAAAAAAATCTAAGACAAATATTATAACCTGAGAACACTAGAAAATAGATATTTGTATGTTTGTTCTGGCGGGTGGTATACAAGGTAGGGCAAAAGTAGGTTTATAGCTGTTTGTATTGAAAATAATACAATAATTAAGAAATAATATAAGAATAAGCTTTGTGTTTTATGTACTGACAATGTAAACCTACTTTGCCCCACCCTGTATATGTATGTATGTGTGTATGCATGTCTGTGTGTATTTGTGCCTGTATCTCCTACCACATGGTAAGCATTGTACTAGTTACTAGAAATGCAATGGTTTAAAAAAGGTGCATGTGGTTTTACCTTTATGAAATTTATAATCTAGTTTAAAGGGTAAACTTTAATTGAATAAACAAACAAGTCATAGCTGTTTTTTCAGAGTTGTGGTGCCCAACCAGAAGTTTCTTGTGTGGCTGATTTGAAGAATATATTAGAATAACTATATTTAGGAAACCAATATGACATTATCTACTAAAACTGAACTGTCTAGGGTACACATACAACCAAATTGTATACATTTATTCACAAAAAGGCATGTATTAGAATGCTCATAGCAATGCAATGTCATAAATCCAAAATGCAAATGACATAGAGATATTGGTCAATAGTAGAATGTATTAAAAAATAGTATATTTATGTAATTTAATAGTATGCAGCGATGACAAGAAAGAACCTACAATTATACAGAGCAATATGGTGACTCTAATCAACATAATATTGAGTAAAACAACTTATTACATAATTCCATTTATATGATGTATAATGCTGAGAAAGCTAACTTATACTGTTAGAAATAAGGATAGTGGCCCTAGCTGGTTTGGGTTGTGTGGATAGAGCATCGTCCCATGGACTGAAGGGACCTGGGTTCAATTCGGGTCAAGGGCACCTTGGTTGCAGGCTCAATCCCCTGCCCTGGTCGGGGCATATGCGGGAGGCAACCAATTGAAGTGTCTCTCTCAAAGTGATTTTTCTCTCATTGTATCTCTCCCCCTTCCTTCCACTCTTTCTAAAAATCCATGGGAAAATATCCTTGGGTGAAGATTATCAAAAATAAAAAAAAATTAAAAAAGGAATAAGGATAGTGGTTACCCTCAGTGAGGAAGTAACAAGAAATGGGCATGGGGGGCTTCTGGGTGCTGGCCGTGTTCTGCTTCTTGATTGGGGAGTGGCAACGTGGATGTGCACATTTCTCTGTGCGTTCTTTCATAGGCATGTCATACAGTATTGTAGAAAGATAAACAGCCAATGGCTTCCTACTGTCTTCAACTGTAATCCTATAGCCTTGTGATTGAACATTAAACCTCCTTATGATCATGTTCTAATCTACCCTTGCAGCCTTTCTTCCTTCCCCTACCTGCCAATATTTACCCAACAGAACTACCCCCATGTGTCAAACACAGCATACCATGTTCCATCTTCTTGATTTTATAAATGTGGTTTTCTTGCCTGGAATACTCCATTTCTCTCCCCTCCCTGGAGAGTCCCTTTTCATCAAGTGCCCAAGCTCAGCTGTAATGTTATATTTAGCAGGAAATCATCCCCAATTGTTCTCCCCATGTCCAAATTCCACCTCATGTGTTGTTCCATTTATTTGCTTTATTTTTCCTTAGGTTGCATTGAAAATGAGCCATTTACATATCTGATCACCCACCTCTCAACCCCTGCAAACCCTTGACTATGAGGGATCCTACCTCATCTTTGACTTTTTAAATTCTCAAGTGCCTGGCATAGTTCTTACCGCACCATATGTGCTAACAAATGCTTGAATGATAGGTACATGCGTGAATTCTGGAATAAATATGACTTAGAATACATGTAAAATTAGATTGTCAAATAGAGAAAGGAATCTGGGGACCTGCGATTTGTAGAAACAGCAAAACTATCAACTCTTGTGTGATCAACCCAACCAGGAGATGGGATTTCTTAAGCATGCCAGAGAAATGGTGTAACCAGACAGAATAATTATTGATGAAGGTTGGAGTGTTAGGTAAAGAAAATTTTAAGCGTCAAAATTTAGGAAACTCAGCACCATTTTATCTATTCTTGATATCTTGATTTATATGAACACCATTTTGTTTACCTGAAACATTTCTAAATAGTTTCCAGATCACTTGTATCATTTTACCAGCTGCCAATTCTTTTGCCTTTATGTATTCAGTAGGCAAGAGATCCTAGTTTCCTTTTGGAATTTAATAATTACAATAATCAAAATAAAGAAAAAGGACAGGAAAGAAAGAGAGAAACTTTAAGTGAAAGTTAGTCTCTATTCAAAAGTATGGCAGGAAAGACTTCTAACCTGCCACAGGGAAATACTGAGAACATGGGGAAGGCTGGGCAAACATTACCTCTGCTTGGCTGATAAATAGGTCATAGGAGGAAAGTGAGATGGTGACACAGTGGGACCTGTTTTATAACCTTAGTATCTATTACTGTCAAATGTTACCTTGCCACTTTAGGGACCTCTTTTAAAACAAACAAACAAACAAACAAAAACTTTAAATATACTGGAAACCAGAATTCACTGAACAAACCCCAGCTTACTTGTTTTTCCACTTTCCTAAGTGTTAATCACAACCACTCTATTAGGTAATGGTCCCAGGGAGAATCGGCAACTTCCTCTTGTGTGCTCTTTGCTGGTAGATATCACTACGCACTCACCTCTCTCTCCATACAACTGCGCACGAGGCACACATCTCGTTGCATTTAATAATTCTGCCGTGCATCCACTGCTCTTCCTTGACCATGAACTTGTGGAGTGGAGAGAGCATGCCTGTTCATCTTTGCACCCCTGACCCAGGTTCACTGCATGGCACATTTTAAAGATTTTTATGTTTGTGGAATAAACCAAATGAATAAGTGTCTTATCTTAGGCTGATTTCCTGATTATACCTCCAAATATATATATTTTACATAGTCTACAATGTGCTTAGCCTTGATTTTGCTCCTACTGAATCCTTGGATTCCAGATGGGATTTGAAAGCATTGGGCTGATAAAATATTCACAGAGACTCCGGATGTGGATGCTTTAATTGTGTGAGGAAAGACACACCAGCCAATGCAGACACTTCCCCCAAATCAGAGCGCAGGAGGAAATGTGTGATGTCACCCCCCAGGAAATCCCACTGCCCACTAAAGGAGGAAGCCTGCTTTTGAAAGTCGGCCTGGCTGTTGGATGCTCAGCTGTCAGTTTTTTTCTCACATTTATTCTGAATGAGCACAATCCATCCATCAGAGCTTAAAGAGTTTTCCAACAGTACATTGACCTTGAATGTGGCACATTGATTTTCAGTAACGCACCGCAAATAGGGTCGTTACTGAGTCACCCAACAGTGAATGTGATTGGGAACAGGTTTCTGAAATTCCAATCGGGTGCCACCTGCCCTGGATGATGGATCAGCCTATTGTAAACCATCAATCCCTGCCGGGGCCTGGAAAAAAACGTGACACCTGTATGAAATTTATCATTATGTACACCACCAGGCAAGGCGTTGAGGCCATAAATGGGCTTCTCTGCGATGGTGGGGCTCTCAGGTATATGTTCTGTTTTGTTTGCAACAGCATTTCTTTACTGACATGCTTTCCTGAGAAGGAACCACTGGTGGTGGTGACAAAGATGTAAGCACTATAGGGAATTACATCTGCAGCAAGGATTGAGCAATAGATAAAAAGCCTATGTCTTAAGCTGTTAGAGGTTAACGCCCGATCAATTAAGGTGATTGTTTCTTAGATTGCATTGGACAAATGTACACACACAAAGGGGACATTAGCACAACCAGAAGGGAAGAACAAAGAGAAATTAACTGATGCTAAACTCCACATCAAACTGGGAAATGATTTTATGTTCTTTTGAAATGCTAAATTATCTTAATGAAAAGTTTTCTTTCAAAATGAAGCTTTTATGTCCTTTAGTGTAAAAAAAAAAAAAACCTTAGAATAAGATAAGAGGTTTTATCAAGAACTGAATAATTGTAGGGGCCATGCTCATTTTGCAAAAATATGGATTTTGAAATCTATGTGTATTCTTTTTGTCAAATGATAGCATGTTTTACTAATATAAGTAGTAATTGCATTTCTTATCTGCTATGTGTAGTCACCACCCACACATTATAGGCATCTTACTAACTTTCTAGTAACCTTACCGTGTAGATTTGATTTTCTTCCCATTTTACAGATGAAGAAACTAAGAGTCAGAGATCTTGGGAAAATTGCTCAGGCTTCACAGTTAGTTATCAACGGCAGAACTGAGATAGAAAATCTGGTGTTTACTCCTTAGCTGAAGCCCCCCACAGACTGTAGACTATGGCCCAGTGTCACTCAGATAGCATGACAATTAAGTCAGGGGCATTTAGATAATATTACCTGGTTCTGCTGTTACCCACCTGAAAAGCAGCAAGTTAGAGCAGATCACATGCTGATCCTTCATCCAAAAGGGTTAACAGATGTTGCTGAGCCCGTGCAGTTTGCTGGGGTGCTCCGTGGGAGCTGCTAAGCTTATGATTATCCTTCCCTAATTATAAGCTGCTTGGGAGATGGAAAGTGTTCGGAGGGGTCTGAGATTATAATTGATGCTTGTGAAATGCACACCCCAACCCACCAGTTGTCTCTCCTTGTTTCACGCTTCAGCATTGGATGGACATAATCCCCCAGACCCAGGGGCTGATACCCAGCCAGGCAGGCTCTGCAATGGTGAGAGGTGAGAGCTGCCAAAGGTCAAAACTTAGCCCAAGCTACTTACAGGGCGGTTTGGAAAATGCTCACCTTACTTCTTATGATAATTAAGTCTTGCACTGGTGGGGGATTCCATGTCTGCAGCCTGAGTTCTGTAGCCAGAGGGAGTAGCTTTCTGAGGTTCTGATTGTTCTTGGAAGTCTTCTCTGCCTGACTTACTTTCTGGAGAAGGCACAGAAGTCTAATTCCAAAGTATAGCCTCATTCATTAATTTACCTCAGTTCCTCCCTCCTTCCCTCCCTCTGTATTCAAAGTTGGGTTCCCAGAGTGTTTGGATACCTCTGGACTATGAGGTTTTATAGAGGCGAAGTCTTCTTTGTCTTTTTATTTTGAGCACCTGGTATCAAGATTTGTATATAGAGCATACTCCAGTGCATGCTCATTGGTAGACAAAAAATACAATAGAGACCCATCACGGTCTCCACCATTCTTCCACCTCATGGAGGCTGTGAGACCACGTGACATAATCAAAGCAAAGAGTGTAGCCTTTCCTTGATGGTGACATGAGACCAAGGATGACACCCCTGAAAAATATAGGCACATGGTGGGAATAGTGCAGCTGCGAAGATGGTCCATTCAGTGTCTTACTTATAGTAAAAATTTAACAAATGCCCATTGAAACACAAAATTATTTGTTAAATAAATGGATGAATAAACATCTACTGAATGAGTAAATATCTGCCCAGTGAATGGAAACTGTAAAGAACTAAATATTTGCTGAATGAACACACGGGTGGCTCTTTGGTGAATGACATGACTTGGCTATGTGAAGTTTCCCGCAGTGCTAGGAATTCAGGCTGAACCGATACAGTAGACAACTTTGAATCTAACCTTGTCAATGTGCGTGTGTTCAAACTGCCTGAAGATCTAAACTCCCCAACTACACAGTTGATTGCATTGAGTGCACAAAAATCTGTCATCAAAATTCCCAAAACTTCCAAACAATTCTAGTGTCTGTGTCTAAAGATAAACCTCCCACTCATTTTTTCTATTCATTTTCTCATTTTTGAATGACGAGGAAAATGGTCTCCTGGGTGGTGGGCATACTGTGTGTGTTCAAGGAATGAATGGGGCTTCATATGCCTCTATTCCAGGGGCGATCAGTATTCATGAAGGAAACCGAACACATGACAGATGTGATTAGAAACGACTGTCAAATAATGACAAATACGTTCTAATAAAAACAGACACAATCTTAACAATTACTTGAAATGTGGGTATTTATCAAACAGAGTGAGATTAAAAATGACCATATTGCATTAAAGAAATCGAACTGATGGAATTTTAAATATGCAAGTTGGCCACGTCCCTTTGCTCACGCCTTCCTTCCTCCTCACCAGGCTCCTTGCACAGCAATGGGGTGGGAGTGAATTTAAACAAAGAGTGTTCTAATGTGCACTGAAGTATTCACATTTTTTACCAATGTTTTCTCCAGAGTTCAACTCTGGAGAAAAATGAGGCCACAGTATGGAGGAGAGTGGGACAGATGACAGCCTCCCAGACTCCAATTGTGAGAAACAATGGAGAGACACAGAAATAGCTGAATATACTCTGCGTGGGTGAGAGGTGCTACAGGGCCCCTTGGTAACTGTTGTCACAGGGGCACAGACTACTAATGAAAACGTCCAGGGAGAGTGATCTATGGAAAAATAACTAACCAAACATTGATGATTGGGAATCCTTTCTCTTTCTCCCCCTGCTCTATTCATTTATTATCTGTATTTTAGGGACTTGAAAGAAATTCTGTGATGCTTACCACAAGGCACTGGAATAGCTAACAGAAAATTCATTCAGCTTCCTGTAGATGTGGTGATCATATTTTTAAATACTGTCACTAGTAAGAATAATACTCAGAAAATATATTTTTTATGTTCACTGCCATTATGATTTCTAACTTATTAATATGAAAAACTCTAAAAAATTAAATGGAATTGCTATCATCTGCCATTTAATGAATGTTGTCTACATGCCAGTACTGAGCTGAATACTGCACACATTTTGTGAGGCCTGAACTTATGGAATTTAGGGACTTCCTTTAAAATAAGTAATACTGTATTATGAATATAAAAATAGGTAAGAAAGTGAATATTTATTTCAGATGAGATTACAAATTACAAATTTAACAAGCTTTCAAATGCTATAAGCATTCAATACTTATGGTTCTTGGAAGTGCCTAAGCAAGAGAAAGGCCTCAAAGCTCAAGCTCGATTAGCTTCAATGAGGTGACTCTTGCAGTATTCTCTATACTGCTTTGGGTTATGTTATTTAATCCATCTCACAATTCTGCAAAATAGATGTACCATTTTTGCATTGCTATAGGTTAAGAGACTGTGGCTCAAAGAGGTTACGTCACTGACCCAAGGTTATAAAGCCCGGTCCCAAGTGGTGTATTATACTTAACTTTTGCCCAGGCATCTACATTTGAGAGTGAAATTTGGTTGTTTTAGAGATGTGGAAACTGGCTCATGGAGGTAACATGATTGGCTGTTCTCTTATTTCTTAGAAAATGAGGGATAGGGCTGGATCTAAACCAAGCATGTCAAACTCAAAGGCTAACACGGGCCAAATAAACAAGGTTTAAGTTTATGTGGGCCACAAAAAAACACAAGCTTCAATTTTCATAGAAACGTAGGTTTATTTCGAAAAGCACAGTATAAAATAGAACAAGAGCAATGATAAAAATTAATGTTTTCTTACATACCATTATACTGGCTGAGCAGCAAAAAATATTTGTTGTGAGCTACATGGGGCCACGGGCTGTGAGTTTGACATGCTTGATCTAAATTCATTTCCATCTCCCCTCTATGTCTGATTTCCTTCTAGCTAAAACATGTCAGAAGACGTGTTCAATTTGGCTCTGGCTCTTTTGCACAAATAATTCCATCTGGAGGGTAATTGCATGGGTAGAAAAATGGGCACAAGCCCATAGGACACAAGCAACAAAGACTTTGTGTGAATATAAGATGTTTCTTATCCACCATTTTTTATCTGTGTGTCTTTGTGAGCCCAGCCTACAGTTCTCTTGCTGGTCATCCAAGTGGCAGCAAAAACCTACCTGGAAATGTCATTGCGTAGATCATCTCAGGTGTGGAACTGCTCATTCAAGGGGATGTGGGGAGGATGACCAAGGCCAAGGTCAGCAGACAAGCCGCCGGCTGGCTGGCTGCTTTGTGTGAGCTTCCTGTTTACCCTGAAATTCTATGTCCAGTCATTGTCCTTCCCCACTGGGTGGACTTCCCATCTCCCTGCACAAGAACATGAAAAAAGGGAAAAATCAAAAACACTTTGTCCAAGCTGTGATGGCTGTAAGCAGCAAGGAGATTTAGAAAGCACAGGCCTGCAGATCTGAAAGAAATGGTGTATGTCTCAGCCCCACCGCCATTCACCAAGGCAGGGGCTTGAGATCCTCACTGTATCTCTAAGCCTTGATTTATTCATCTGTTAGATGAGAACAATAGCAATACCTACATCACAGGACTTTTATGATGGTTAAATGAAAAACATGTAAAGTGTTTAGCACCATGCTTGGTACCTAGTAAGCATGACAAAAGAATGAATAGCTTCTAGTATCAGTGTTGTTAGCACAGTGTAAAAACAGTAGCAGGAGGAGGAAGAATTTTAGTAGGGTGGTGTTGATGGTGGTCATTGTGCCAGGAGAAGAATAAGATGGAGATTTAATAGAGTGGCAGTGGTGGCAGTGGTAGTAGTAACAGGTGCAGAAGGATTTATAGATACGATAGTAGGGATGGTAGTAATTATAGCATTAGTAGTGGTAGACATAGAACTCGTAATAGCTTCAGAAATCATAAAAGGACTTGAAACTACCATTAGCAATAATTATAACAGCAACAATAATAGTGATAACAATAGCAAGAATAGTTTTGACAAATGTCCTCCCCATCCTCTTGGGCCCATGCTCCCAAGATTACCAGGACTGGCTGAGTAGTAAGCACTGTACGGTGGCTAGTTTTGAAGAGTCCCTGATATATTTGAAGTTCCAAAGAACAGATGAACCTGGCCTATTAAAAAATGAAATCACTTTTGAAAGATTCTAGGAGATGAGCCTGGGGTCTGCCACATGGGGAGCAATGGACCTCCTGAAGGACACACAAGGGAACACACATGAGTGAACATGAACACCCCGTTTCATTCATGACCCTTGGCGGTAGTGAAAAGCTCTAAAGGGGAAAAGGAGAGACTGGCATTGATCTGTGCCACTCAACACCAGGCATTGTCACTTGCCCCAGGTATTTCTATGCAGAATAGCAAGAGGTAGAGGCTCATGTTACAAATGAAAGAGCAAAGGCTCAGGGGTGTGTAGGAACTAGGCCAAGGTCATGCACTGGCAGAAGGAGGACCAGGATTGGAGTCCTGATCTGTCCATCTCACCAGGGACCTGCCCAGATTCCTCTGGCCCTCACATCTCCCTCGCCTGAAGGCCTTGTTGGGTTATTGAGCACAAAAGGCTTTGTGTGCACTTGGTCTCTTACTAACTCAGGGCATTAGTTTGTTCTCATCGTGACTGTGACTCCTCAAGAGAAACCAGAGGATTTTCTTTGCATCACACATGATGTCCAATAAAAAAAATAAAAAGAAAAGAAAAGCAAACAACAACAAAAACATTTTGTTGCTCAACTATCATGTGCTGGCAATTGCCCTCCAGATGGAATTATTTGTGCAAAGAGCCAAATTGAACACGTTTTCTGACATGTTTTAGCTAGAAAGGAATTGTACATAGAGGGAGATAGAGGTGAGTTTAGATCCAGTCCTATCCCTCATTATCTGAGAAATAAGAAAATAGCCAATTGCATTGCCTCCCTGAGCCAATTTCCACATCTCTAAAACAATCAAATTTCTCTCTTCAAATGTAGATGTGTAGTGAAAAGTTAAGTGTAGTGCACAGCATGGGACCTGGCAATTGATAAGTAGCAGCTGTGGGCAGAGGAGAAGGAGCTGGATTACTGGCTCAGCCCTTTACTAGCTGGGTGACTTTGACCAGCTCTTAACCACTCATTGCCTCAGTTGCTCTCCTATAAAATGAGGTGATATGATAGGATCTCTTAAGGTGAGGAGTCATTGAATGAACGAACATTTGCTATACTTGGGAGTTTCTGACATATAGTTAATGCTCAATGACTTTTAGAAATTATCACCAGTGATTATCCATGTTATGTCGGGTGGATAAGAAGGAATATGAGGCAAGACAGTATCATCTGAGGAAGAGAGGCTGCCCAAGAAGGGCCTGGAACAGAGGCTGTTTTTCTGGAAGACTCTGAGGCTCCACAGATTCCTGGCATATGCACAGTGGTGGGGAAGGGTGTGGCTCTCATAGAGAATTGGGAACAAATGTATTGATAACACACTAATTAATAGTTAGAATGTCCACCTTCTGCCCCCGGGAAGCTGGGGTAGAGGCCGCAGCTGAAGGCCGTTCCTCGGCTGCATCTGGACCGGCCAGCCCGCATTTGGACATTGGCGGCATCCTCACATTTACATTCCACGGCCTCGCCACGCATCCTACTCCGCACACTGTGTTCTGATTTGTCACTTTTTTAGGGTAGGATTATGTCTCTGAGTAAGCTGATTAGTGTTAGACTGATTGTTTTAAAATAACTCGAGCGGCATCTGAATTTATTTACATACATGATATTGCCTTCTATAAACACAGCTGTATGCAGAAAGAAAATTCAACGGTATTTTAGGAAGTTAAGCCAACAGTTTAGCTGTAATAACGGCAGCCTTCTAGTTCTGGTTTCTCTTTATTTTTTTTCTTTCTGGATTAAGTTTTTCCATGAGGGTTGGGCCGAGGACTCCTGCCCAGAAGGGTCTGAGGTCTGTGAGGGGTATGAAGTTCTGGGGAAGATGTCGCCGGCTGGCAGAAAGTGTCTTCGAAGGTGGCTCTGCAGAGGAAAGTGAGCTGATATGCAGTCCTGGCATGGATTTCACACGGCCATGCTCACTTCTGTGCCAGCATGGAAACTGTTAGCAGCGTTCGGACTGTTTCGAACTTCTGCCTGCATAGAGAAGGGCTTTTTTGACTTTGTGGATTCCATGTGCATATATTGAGCATCCCTGTGTGTGGGCAGACTCTTTGTTGGCTCTGGAGATATAGTAATTAACAAGTAAGATACAGACCCTGCCCCATGAAAGTCAAAGTCTATTGACAGAGTTAGACCATCAGGAAGAAGGCATGAAAACCACTTTATAACTGAGAATATGGCAAGTGCTACCAAGTACAGGGACACATAAGGGATGAATACATTCAGCCTGGCTATGGGCAAGGGAGGGAAAGCTAGTGGGATGGGGGAAATTCCTTTGAAGAAATGGCATTTAAACTGGGAACTAAAGGGTAAAGATTAATTGGCTAACTGAAGAAGCAGGAAAAGGCGTCCCCTGGAAGGCTAGTCAGTATTTTGTGGAAGAGCTAACTGAAGAAGCAGGAAAAGGCGTCCCCTGGAAGGGAAAGGAGTTTGCTGTGTAGGAATGAGCAGAGCTGGGTCCATGTGGCTGTAGAGGAGAGAGTGAGATGAGACTGAAGATGAAGTCACAAGTCAGAGAAAACAGGCTCCAGCAGGCTCTGCTGTGGATTTCCACTCCACCCTCCAAACCATGGGGATCCAGAGATGGTTTCAGTCATGGAGTGGTATGGTCAGATTTGTGTTCCAAAACCATCACGCGGACCCAGCCAGCGTGGCTCAGTGGTTGAGCGTCAACCTATGAACCAGGAGGTCATGGTTCAATTCCTGGTCAGGGCACATGCTTGGTTGCAGGCTCGATCCCTAGTGTGGGGCATGCAGGAGGCAGCCGATCAATGATTCTCTCTCATTGATGTTTCTCTCTCTTGCTCCTTCTCCCTTCCTCTCTGAAATCAATAAAAATATATATATTTTTTTAAAAATCACTCGGGCTGCCAGGGAAGAATGGATTTGTAGGAAAGCCAACAATGGCCCTGGCCTATCAGTCAATTGGCTACTGCAGGAAAATAGGCGAGAGAGGAGGGTGATTAAGGAAGATGGAAATCCATCGTCAGATTAAGATGGAAGTCGGGAGTTTCATCAGTGGGGTTCATGTTTGAGGAAAGGGAAATGTTCAGTCCAGTTACCTTTTTCTTTTTTGTTGCCTGGGCGACAGTATGGATGATGGTGCTGTTTAAGGAGAGAGAGCAGGTAGGAGAACTGTTTTAGGGGTGGGTCAAGGAAATGAGGAGCTCTCTTGAACTATATAAAATTGAAGATGATTACGGACTCCTAATGAAGACAGTGAGAAGACAGAAGATGCTTAGGTCTGAAGGTCCCAGGAAGGAAGTGGGCTGGACAGTTTGTTTGGAGATAATGAAAATATGCAGAATCACAGGAGTGGATGAGATGACCAAGGGGAGGAGTAGATGGAAAAGAGAGGTTTGTGAAGAAAAGAGCTGCGTGAAAACATCCCTGGTCAGCTCAAGGCAATGCAGGCAGCTAGACGTTCTGTTTGGGGAACAAGTCGCTGAAACAGGTTAGGGCAGTGGTCGGCAAACTGCGGCTCGCGAGCCACATGCGGCTCTTTGGCCCCTTGAGTGTGGCTTTTCCACAAAATACCGACTTCTGCCTTGTGTGCATGGGCCACGAAGTTTCAATCGCACTGTACGTGCGCGCCTGCACGTGGTATTTTGTGGAAGAGCCACACTCAAGGGGCCAAAGAGCCGCAGTTTGCCGACCACTGGGTTAGGGTATCATAGGGTGGGACGCAGGAAGTAAGCTGTGCACACAAAGCAGGGTCCTGATTCCAAAAAAGAGGCTTTACACCACTTGTCCCCTAGGCATCACAATGCAGGAAAACGTCAGGGTTCAACCCAGAAAGGATTTATATCAGGGCTTTAACGCTGCCCGTTTTGAAATCCAGGGCAGACGGGCGATTTATAAGGCACTGGTGCTTGATCACTTTTTCGTGGAATTCTGACTGTAACACGTTATTCCTTTGATAATATAAGCTCTTGTTATATTTTAATTTGTTGCCAAAAAGTCTTCTGGGTAAAGTGGAAACTTTCTCTAGTGCCCAAGAAAAAAGAAAGAAAAACAAGAAGAAAAAAAGTTGGTGGGAAGATAATTTTCCTCTAAAAATTCTTCCACGGGAAAGTTATCATGTTGGAGTTGCTGACATATTTCAAGAGGCAGCTGGGTGGAAGCAGGAATGGGTCCTATCCCAGTTCTGTCACTCACTAGCTCTGTTACCTGGAGTAAGTCACTTAACCTCTCTGTGCCTCAGATGCCTCATCTATAAGATAGAGAAAATGATAGTAACCATCTCATAGGTTGATATAAAGATGATTTTGTTAGAAATTCTAACACATATAAGTACTTCCTAAGTTATTAGTTAGTAACATTTTCATTTAGGCAATAGGAGTCTACAACAGAGAGAGAAACCTCAATTGTTATGTAGTCAATTACTGATTAATTCTGTGGCTCAGGCAATTATGGTAAACAGCTTAAATTTCTAATAACTAGGAAGTGATTAAAATTTCAGCCCATAAATGTGATGAAACATTAAATAGTTAAAGTTATTTTATGTATGTGTGAGTGACTATATATCACTCCTATGTACATTTTGTATGCAAAATGTGCTATTTTGCTAGAAAATTCAGAATTGGGCATGGGATAGAGACATTGATTTGCATTGTACATTTTCTGTAATGATTGAATGCTATTGGATATAGGATTTATTTTTTATATATTTCTGTGTCAAAGACAACTAATACTTTTAGATCAGCATTATTGATATAAAACTTAGAGTTCATTAATTTTGAAAATATAAATGATAAGTTTTGATAAATGTATCTGGTTGTGTAATCATTTCTTCAATCAACATATAGGACAATTCCATGATGCCCCTTCCAACTACTTCCCTCCTCCCATCCCAGCCCCTGAAATCCACTTTGATGATATTTTCTGGTGCAATTACTTTCAATAACTTTCATTTTGCTGCATCTAGAATTTTATATAAATGGAATCATCACTTCCCTCCTCCCATCCCAGCACCTGAAATCCACTGATTTACTTTCAATAACTTTAATTTTGCTGCATCTAGAATTTTATATAAATGGAATCATACTGTATATAGTCTTTGAGCTTTATGGCCTTCATTTAGCATAATGCTTTGAAGATTTAACCATGTTATTTAAGGCATCAGTAATTTGTTCTTTTTCATTGCCGAGCAATATTCCATTACATGGATATATCACAATCTACTCAGCAGTAGACAGTCATTTGAGTTGTTTCTAATTATGGGCTATGTTAAATAAAGCTGTTATTATCATTACAGCCCAGTCTATGTAAACATAAGTTTTCATTTAATTTTGGAAGATATCTAGGAGTGGATTCCTTGGTTGTATGGAAAGCGTGTATTTAACTTTATAAAAACTACCAAATGGTTTTCCAAAGTAGCTGTGATCATTACAGTCTGGTCTATGTAAACATAAGTTTTCATTTAATTTCGGTAGATATCTAGGAGTGGATTCCTGGGTTGTATGGAAAGCATGTATTTATAAAAACTACCAAATGGTTTTCCAAAGTAGCTGTAGTATTTCACATTTCCACCAGCACTGTGTGAGGGCTCCAGTTATCCCACATTCCCGCTTATATTTGTTAACTTGTATTTCCTTAGTTACAAATGATGTTGATGATATTTTCTGGTGCATGTTTGTCATTTGCATTTCTCCTCTTTGGGGAAGTGTCTTTCAAATATTTTGCCCATTTTTAAATTAAGTTGTTTGTCTTCTTGTTAAGTTGTAAGACTTATATTTTGATATTATGGTTATAATTCTTTTATCAGATATTTGTTTTATAAATGTTTTATCCCAATCTCAGTTTTTTTCTTCTTTAAATAGCAAATGTTTTAACTTTGTTAAAGTTGAATATAACTTTATTTCCTTAGTTACAAATGATGTTGATGATATTTTCCAGTGCATGTTTGTCATTTGCATCTCTCCTCTTCAGGGAAGTGTCTTTCAAATATTTTGCCAATTTTTAAATTAAGCTGTTTGTCTTCTTCTTGTTAAGTTGCAAGACTTACATTTTGATATTCTGGTTATAATTCTTTTATTAGATATTTGTTTTATAAATGTTTTATTCTAGTCTTAGTTTTTTTCTTTTTTAAATAGCAAATGTTTTAACTTTGTTAAAGTTGAATGTTTTACTACTTTGCCTTTATACCTCATGATTTTGGTGTTTTTAACTATAAATTCAATTTCTTTAATAGGTTTAGGGCTATACCGGTTATCTATTTCTTCTTGAAGGAATTTTGGTTGTTTGTGTCTTTCAAGTGATTTGCCAATTTTATTTGTTATTGTATCTATTGAAATGAAATTATACATAATATTCCCTTGTTATTCTTATAATATCTGCAAGATCTATTGTGATCTCTTTTTTTAACAATAACATTTATTTCTTTTTTTAAATATATATCTTTATTGATTTCAGAGAATATCTGCAAGATCTATTGTGATCTCTTTTTTAACAATAACATTTATTTCTCTTTTTAAAAATATATATCTTTATTGATTTCAGAGAGGAAGGGAGAAGGAGAGAGAGATAGAAACATCAATGATGAGAGAGAATCATTAATCGGCTGCCTTCTGCACGCCCCACACTGGGGATCGAGCCCGCAACCTGGGCATGTGCCCTGACTGGGAATCAAACCATGACCTCCTGGTTCATAGGTGGATGCTCAACCTCTGAGCTACACCGACTGGGCTCTTTTAAAAAATATATATTTGATGTTACTAATTTGCATCTTACCTCCCCCACCCATTAGTGTGCATGTGCTCATGTGTGTGTTTTCAGTCTGGTTAAAGGTTTGCCATTTGTATAGATCTTTTCTAAGAACCTACTTCTTGTTTTATTGATTTTCTTTGTTGTTGTTCTGTTTTAAGTGATGATTGCTCTTATCTTTATTATTTTCTTGCTTCGTCTTCCTTTGTTTTAATTTCCTTTCTGCTAATTTATTAAGGTAGATCAGCTAAGATAACTAATTTGAGACCTTTCTATTTTATAATATAATTTTTCCTCTAAGTGCTGTTGAGGCTGCATCTCACATATTTTAGTATCTTATATATTCATTTCAAAATATTATCTAATTTCTCTTATCATTTCTTTTTTGGTCAATAAATTGTTTAATTGTCTTTAGTTTAATTTTCAAATGTCTGCAGATTTTCCACATATTCTTCTGTTACTACTAGTTTAATTCCATTGTAGTCAAAGAACATGTTATACACGATTACAACTGTGTTAAATTAATTTAATTCGGTTTTATGGCAAGAAGATAATTTATCTCGGTGAATATTTCATGTGCACTGAAAAAACATGTGTGTTATTCTGTTAAAGGATGGAGTGTTCTATAGGTGTCAAGTAGGTCAAATTGGTTGATAGTGTTGTTTGAGTCTTCTACATTCTTACTGATTTTCTGCCCACTCATTCTGTCATCTACTGAAAGAGGAGTCTTGATATCTCCAAATATAATTGAGGATTTCTCATTCTTCATTTCAATTTTGCATCATGTAATTTGAAGCTCTCTTTTAGGTACACATATATTTAGGATTGTTATGTCTTCTCAATGAATTGACCCCTTGACCATATGAAATATCCTTCTTTTTCCTTGGTAATATTCCTTGTTCTGAAGTCTACCTTTTCTGATTTTATATAGGTCTTCAGCATTCTTCTGATTTATGTTTGCTTGCTATATCTTTTGCCATCTTTTTAACAAGTCTGTGTTTTTATGTTTAGAGTGGGTTTCTTATAGAAGCATATAATTGAGTGTGATGTTAATTTCTATGGTACCAGTTATTTGGTCAAACACCAGTCTAGATGTTGTTGTGAAGGTAATTTTTAGATGACACTAACATTTAAATCAAAGCAAATTACCCTACCTGATGTGGGTGACTTGCATCCAATCAGTTGAAGGCCTTAAAAGACTAAGGTCCCCTAAGAAAATAGCAATTCTGCCTCTAGGTTTCTTTCAAACTCAGAATTGGAACATCATTTCTTCTTTGTGTTCATAGCCTGTATGCCTGCCCTGCAAATTTTGGATTTGTCAGCCCTCACAATCACATGAGCCAATTACTTAAAGTTAATCTCTCTCTACATACATCCTGTTGGCTCTGTTTCTCTGAAGAACTTGCCTAACACATTGGGTCTTGCTTTTTAATACATGACACTCTGATTTTTAATTAAATTTTTAGACCATTTATATTTAATGTAATTATTGATATGGTTGGGTTTAATCTATCATCTTTCTATTTGCTTATATTTAATTCTTCTGTTCTTTCTTCCTTTCTTTCTTCTTGCTCTGCCTGGAGTCAGTTGTTAAGGTGAGAGGATAAATACTTCTATTTTGTTTCACATTAATCAGAAATGGAAATCTGGAGTTATTACTTATTCCAGTGTTTCTCTGGCAACTAATATTCTTAATCAGAAATTGTGAAGATTTTGCAAAAATATAAGAATGTATATTTTAATAGTGAAAAACAAGATATACATGTGCATGAGCACATTATTATTATGCCAGCTATACAAAAACATGGCATGAAAATATATTATGGGTTCTAATTGTGTTTGTCTTTAGATGCCAGGACTATATAGTTTTCATCCTTTGTAATTTAAATATTTTTTCTAATATTTTATAATGAAAATTTAGAAATTGCTTTTATGTTGTAAAAGTAAACTTTATTTGAAATAATTAAATGCTGAGGAAATAATTATAAAGTAGAGAAGTCTCATCTACAAAAGAATTATTTTATACATGAATTAATATGCATATGCACATTATCTTTTCATGTACCCAACCCTGTCCTTGACAGTTTTTCCTCACATTTATTTCCAAAATATAATAAACATAGATTAAATAAAATAATAAAGTTATCAAGATGGAGGTAAAAGCCCAAGAAGTAGGAAATAAAATGAGTGGCAAGTATATGGGTTGAATAGAGAATAGGGAGAGGGTCATGAAAAGGAAGCAATGTAATTTTAGCAGAAAAACTAGACTAAGGGAAGCTTTGGGCATTGAACAAAACTTACCGGTGAGCTTACTGGCAGCCAAAACAAAGAGGGAAATAGCGGTACTCAGAGCTCTCAGAGATAAGCCAAAAGTTATTTCATCTGGAACCTTTTTCAATTTTATTTTGTCCAGTTCTCACTTCTAAAAGAATATTTATCAAAGAAACATTCGCCAGATAGAAATGTTGTGCTCAGCTTTTTGAGGACAAAAGACAATTCCAGGCATCAACGCTTTCCTTAATGGAACTGGATTCCTAGAGAAAAGGGAGACAAGATACATAAACCTGGAATAGTTTCAGACTAAAACAAGACAGTGTTTGATTGATCTTGAAGTCAAAAGCCTGCAAGATTCCAGTTAAAGGTTCATCTTTGGTTCTTAATGGATGGATGAGTGTGGCTAGGCACGGTGGAGGAAAAGGCATGGTAAGGAAAATGTACGACACAGAGTAGGGCAAAGAAGGAGATGAGGGCATTGCACACGGACTGGGACTTGAGGTGGTGAATGTGACTATTGGGGAGCACAGGGTTATGTGGAAGTAAACACACCATTGCTTAGATAGGAGATTATGCCATTCAGGGCACACCGTAGTCCTGAATGTCCTGGTGGAGAAAGCATTGGCAATAGACCCACAAGCTCTCAGTTCTTAAATTGTCACATCTTGGCTAAACTAAAAGACTTAAAGAAAAGGAATTCAATGTCCACCACATTGAGGTTTCAATAGGGCTGAATAAAGTTTTAGATTTTAATAGAAATGATGTGCCAGACTCTGCCCTATGTATTAAAGCGTTTTGTTCCATTTTAAAGACAATGCAAAACCTCACATACGGGAGGTAATACTTTTAAGTCCAAACACAGTCTTCATAATTTGTATAACATATTGATGTAACAAGGCATTTTTGGCCAGCTGAGCTAAGACTCAGAATTCCTAATGGAAAGTTCCCTGACCCAGGGACCGCAATTTAGCAAAGAGGAGTCTGGGTTTGTTGAAAGGGCTAGGAAGACCACAGGATGGATGAAGTTTCTATCCTGGCTTTCATATGAACCTGAGTTTGAGAGCCTATGAATGGAGGATGGAGGGCCTGAAATACACATGTTGCTGGTGAGTGGATGTGTGTGTTGTTGTTACTGCTTTTGGGAAGAAGCAAGCTGCTCTGGGATAGAATAATAGAAACCAGGAGGTTTCTTTCAAGAGCAATGACCACCTTTGGCCCTTGTATCAGCCAGAATCTAGTCAGGACAACACAAACCACACTAGGTGTTTTAGCTAAAGAATTCAATGAAAGAACTTGATTAGACAGGCATTGGAAGACTTAAAAGGCAAACACGGGGACACTGAGGTCACACAGCTATAACTGTAGGGCCACACCTAGGGCCGAGGGACAGAGCCTAGATAGAGGGATTTCAGAATCCAGGAGCTCAGAGGAGAAGCGTGATGGATCAGGGGCTTCTGATGAACAGTTGACTCCCTCAGCAGAGGGCCCCTGGAGCTGAACCTCAGAAGCCTGGGAAATCGGTGTTGCTTGTTGGTGTTCATACCTCGGAAGGGGCACAATAAGACTGCTTCTGGGAGTCTCCAAGGACTGGAGACTGGAGTCAATGGCAGGGATTAAGTACTATCGCCAAGGTGAAGCGAGGCTGAGAGGAACAGCAAGCCAAGAGAAGGTAGCAAATCCCATCTCCCTCCATCGCCTTGCAGTCTGCCTCTTGCGCCCCCTATTGGCAGATCCCAGTAGGGAACCAGCTGCAGGTAGGCAGCGCCCCAGCCCAGCCTCACAGAGGAGAGTGAGAAGGAGCCCGGTGAATGGGACACGAAAGCTTCATAACCAGATCCTTCCTGAGATCTCACAAAGGCTAGCGCAGGATGGGGTGCTTCCTGGCCACATGAAAACGAACCATCACAGGCCCAATTTGAGGAATGACTATAGCAGTGGTTCTCAACCTTGGCTGCACATTAGAATCACCTGGGAATCTTTTTAAAATCCTGATTTCTGGGCCTCATCCTCCGGAAATTCTGTTTCTGTGTTATGGGGTGGGGCCACAACATTAGTAACAAAGAAACAGAATTTCCGGAGGATGAGGCCCAGAAATCAGGATTTTAAAAAGATTCCCAGGTGATTCTAATGTGCAGCCAAGGTTGAGAACCGTTGGACTATAGGCTTTGCACTAAGATGAAAACATTCCCGTTTCTTACTTGATTTTCTCCTTACAGTTACCCAAGAGGTGAGCATGATTTCTGTTTTACGAGTGGAGTATTTGAAGCCCAGAAAATTTGAGTAACTTTCAAAGGGTCACAAAGCAGGAAGCTGGGAGAGGCACCAGATAAGCAGAGTTAGTGACTCCCAACACTGTTCCTTTTCACTAATTGAAAACTCTCTCTATACCCTCTTTGCTCATACTAAGCTGATATAAACGCCAAACAATAAATTTAATTTAAATAAAAGAAATTACATCTTCCTCAAAATGGGTAAGTTCCTTGAGGTCAGCATTGTGGACACAGGCAACCAGCACAGCACCTGGATATTTATAGGTATTCAGTGAATATTCATTGAAAAAACAGGTGAATATGTTTAACTTCCTCTAGCCTTCTTTGAGTTTTGTACAAAAGTGGATCCAAGTATATAATTGATACCCAAACAGTTAAAAATTATGGGTAATGCATGTGTATGTCTAAGACATATTTCACCGCTACACAAAGCAAAGCAAATGCCTGTGAGGGCAGAGGGGAGCACATGCCACGGACATGCCGTCTTTCCTTCTTCTGCGGGACGACATGGAGTCTTCAAGTGAGACAAATGTGAATACATATCTGCTCATTGAATTAACTATCCCATTAAACTATGGCCGCTTCTTCCCCTCCCCCCGCCCCTCCATGGAATCGACAGTAGAGTAATTTGAACTCTGGTTCCCAGGGGCCTATTCTTTTACTTCCTGCTGTAGGAATACGGTGTGTATTGATTAGATATCAGACTGTAATGGGCTTCCAATCTCTCTGCCTTAAGATATATGATGGAGATGACAGGAAACAGATACCCTGTTACTACTTGTAAATAGTCTGGTTGAACAAAATGGTTGGTAACCTCTTCCGTGCCAGACACTTACCAGCAGGAAGAAGAGACGTTGTCACTCTTTCCAATATGATTTCTTGCAAAGGGGAGGCATGGGACTTCCTGTGGGGCCAGAGCCACTGCCCCAGGCTGCCATCAGCTCTGGAAACTCTGCATGGAGGAGGGCCTGCCTGCAGAGCTAACCCTTGGGGAGTTCAGATGGCTCAGGCCGCCGCCCTGTGCGAGTGCGGGAAGGAAAGAGGGCTTGGAGGCCGCGCAGAAGCCAGAGCAGGGCTCCTTTTACCAGCAAGACCTGGAGCCCGTCATTCCTGGAGCCTCAGTTTCCTCATCTCTGAGATGGAGGAACTTTTACCAGCAAGACCTGGAGCCTCAGTTTCCTCATCTCTGAGATGGAGGAACTACTCCCATTCACAGCACAATTGCAAATATTGAGTAAAAGTGCATTCAGAGTAGCTAAGACAGAGCCTAGCGCCTGACTGATTTCCTCTCTTTCCCCCATCCCAGCCCTACCCCTGAGATAAAAGATTTCCCGGGATTCTGACAGTGCAAGTTCAGACCCCAAAAAGCACACAACGGTGGCATTTGCAGGCAAATGACTGAGAGTCCCAAGCTGAGCTGGACTTCCTGGGGCCCTGGAGCAAAGGCCGGGTCTGCAGTGCTGAGGGTAGCCTGGCCAGGCTCGGAGAGCTCCCTGCTGGAAGTTGACTTGGGCTGGCTGTGTGGGTTTTGCTCACTTCCTGCACTCGGGCCTGTGATGTTGGAGTGAGCAGGGCCCTCGCTTACGGTCTGGTAACTGCAAAGGCAGATCGAGAGTTGAAGGGTGACATCCTACCCTCCCTGTGGCCATGCAGACGCCAAGGAAAAGCTCAGCTCCGCCCTCCCTGATATGGAGTTGGTTTTGCAAGGAAGGGGGTGTCCTCTCTTGGATCTTGAGCTTCCTTCCCTTTTCTTATCAGGAAAGATGACTAAAAAGCACGTTCAGGAAGGATTTCGAAGGATGACTGAACTTTTAAGGGGGGCGCAATGGGAGTTTATACATTTTTAATTGCACCCGGCCTGAAGCTCATTCTCATTTATTACCAGCGATATCAGCGACTTATCTGCCACTTCTCTAATCTTTGCCCTGCAAACAGATGTGACCCCTGGTCAAGTAAGATAAATGGAGAATAAAAATGGCTACCTGCTGGTAACTGATTGGAAGAGAAGGGAACCAACACCAGGAGATCAGGTTAATCCTGGATTCCTTCCCAACCTTTCCACAGCCACTGCTTCTGTGGGTGAAAACAAAATCAAGTGGCCCCAGCCTCCTCCTTTACTAACATTTCCCCATTTCTCCTTCCGTCCCTGCCCCCATTAGAATAAAGAGATCAATAAAACCAGCTCCGAGGGAGGAAGGAACCGCTCTCCACGCCGGTATCAAATGCCCTATCTCTGGAGCACGTGGAGAAGGGCCAGTGTGGAGTGAGTGACTAACTGCACATTCCAAAAGCACTGAATTCATAGTATTGGCTTCATCAGCATTGTCCCTTCCAGAGGTGGCTCTTAATTAGCCCAGCAGAGGATTGGAGAAAGGAACTGTGCCTGTTGCCTTCACTGCAGAGGGGTCTGGCCAAGAAAGAAAGAGACACGTGTAATGACAGTCACCATCTGTCGAATGTTCTAGTCACGCCAGGCCCACACTAAGTTCCTGAGGTTCCACATCTCCTTTCATCCTTGCAAAAATTCTCCGAAGACCGTCTGCTTCTTCCCGTTCTACAGGTGAGGATGACTGAGGTTTGAAGAAGTCAGGAAGCGCCTCCTTGTTTGCACAGCTGGTAACTGCGAAAGCAGATTTCGCGCCGAGATCTCTTCCACCCTCCCTCTCCCAATTCCAACAGGAGACAGGAAGGCTGCTCTGAACCCCCATCATGTCATGTTCCCTGCTCCCCATCAGCAGGATAAAGGAGGGGGTGCAGAGAAGTAATCGAATCCAGCCCTTCATGTTTCAGATGAGGAAACATCAACTCAGAGAGGGAAAGCTACTTGCCCAAGGCCACACTGCAGAGCTATGACTAGATTCCCCAATTCTGCACTGTCAGCCCCAAGCCCTTGGCAAAGATAAAACACACTTGTCTGCTCTCTCTGCACCCCTTCCCTAGACACAAGCAGGAAATACACTGCTCCTCAATAACATAGAGCTATAAGGGTCAGGAAAATGGGGAGACAGAAGTTTGACATAATAAAAGTGAATTTCACAGGTTATTTTATTTATTCCACAGGCTTTGTTGAGCACCTAATATGTACAAATCACAGTTAAATTTGCCTCTGTGTGTGTATGTATTTTTTTTTACTTTCAAGTAGCTCTACTAGCGACGAACTTGAGCTTATAAGTAAAATGAGGTAAATACGATTTTAAAAATAATAAAAACTGCAATATCTAAATTGGATGTTCTTACCTAGGAGTAAAATGCTGAGTAATTTAGAAAGAAGGAAATAATGACACTATCATTTGCTGAGTACTTACTCCGGGCCAGGCATTCCACAGACATTACCTCATTTAATCCTCTTGACACTCTTGCAAGGTATTATTATCTCCATTTTACAGATGTAGAAACTAAAGAGTAACAAAATATCACTAAAACCCACATGCCCGGACAGCAAAGAAAGAGCCAAGTTCATTGCAAAGCTGATATTGTAGGTAAGGTACCTCCCCACTTACAAGAGGATTGTTAGGGTCATGTAATAATGATAATGATTTTTCTAGAAGTTATATATTGTGCATTTGCAGTGCATCAAGATAATTTCAGACATTATCCTATTTGATCCTCACAACACACCCAGATGGGAAGTGCTATTATAATCTCCATTTTACAGATGAGAAAACAAAAGTACAGAGAGGGTAGGTAACCTGTCCAGGGTCACACAGCTAGTACATGAGAGAGCCAGGAATCAAATCCCATAAGTGCAGCTCCAGCTCCACACTCTTTACTAGTATACTATATATTTTTTTTTTCAATAAGAAAAATACAATTCAGCCAGGATAAGTGTGTTGTCTCTAAAATATGGTTTTATATGCTAGGTCAAAAAATAACAGAAGGATGTAGGGAGAAGAAAGCTAAACATCAGAGAATAAGGAAATTAACAATTCTAGACACATCAAAATATCAGTGATCACTGACTTCAATCAATGAAAAGGCAGTCATGCCTGAGATTGTGTTTTCCCTTAGGAATTTGATGAATTTTTACCATTTGGCACATATTGTATTATTTCCTTCCCTAAGACTTAAAGCGCCCAGAGAACTTCATTCCGAAAGGCCTAATTGGTGCACGGCTGTGGTTAACGGACTTTTGATTTTCCCTATTGAATTTCTTACCCAGCAAGGCCGTTCCTGGTGGTAAAGGGGCGTGTTCATTGTTCCCTGCAATAAAAGCATGCCTGGCTTTTCCATGTGGGTATACATTGGATGAGCAAGGTTTCTTCCACCAGATCTGGGAGAGTTTTCCTCAGGCTGGGAAATGCTGGCTGGCTTTCTGAATCCGTCTGCCCTGATGGTTCCCCAGGGGCTTCCAGGATGCTCTCTGAATGTCCCATTTCACCCTTTATGCTCCAGGGCACAGGAATAGTTGGCTGTGGGAAGGGTGGGCCTCTTTCTTTGCTGCACTGTATCTGACTCATAAGTAATTCTCCAGGTCACCCTTGGCCAATATGAGCATCTTCTCCTCATAAGTGCCAACAATCAGTCCATAGAAATAGTATTACTATGCCATCAAAAAGGGCCATCCAGTAAGTAGAAAGTCACATAAGAAAAGTGACATTTCTTAAGTTTCTACCTGATGCCAGGCACTTTACATATTATCTCATTTAATTACCATAAACCCCTGAAAAATTGCCAAGACTGCCCCCATTTTATAGATGAGGAAACCGAGACATCTCATATGCCAAAGGTTACAAAATGAGTTTAAAATGAATAATTCCAGCTAACATTTATTAGGTTATTGTTATATACCAGACACCACCTCTACTGCTCGACAAATACTTCATTTCATTCCACAATAAACCTGAAGGGTAAGCATAATTGTTAACCCTATTTTATAGTTGAGGAAACTGAAGCGCTGAGATGTTAAGCAACTTTTCCAAAGTTGAACAGCTAGGGAGCGTTTTGGAACCAGAGAGCCTGATTTTTGAGCTTGCACTCTTAAGACAGACTGAACACATCTGCCCAATGAATCAAAGACTAAGGTTCTAACAACCGTTTTAGAAATGTAAGTGGATGGGAATAGCTCTGGGCAATTGCCAGTCTTGGGATTTAGGGTCAGACAGTCTTAACTGGAAGATTGGTTGTGCTGCTTCCAGCAATATGATCTTAGACAAGACACCTCTGGGCCTCATCACACCTTCCTTCCAGGCAAAGCAGCAAAGAACACATGAGAGAAAGTGGGAAAAGTAAACTGTAACGGTAATTGAGGTCCACACATTGGAAGAACCACAGAAAACCAAACAAAAACCCCGCTTCTAGGGAGGAATCATCTCCAGAGTTGGGGGCACAGCTTGTCCATTTTAAATTTCTCACCAGAAGAGCTGCTTTCATTTTAGAAAAATAAAGAAACAAACCTAAACCAAAACAAATACACAAATTATCCCTTAACAACAACCTGTGAATTTCACTATATTTTTTTCTTTCATTTGAAACATATTATTTACTTGATTTAAAAAGAAATGAAGACAGCATAGAAGTGTGTGAAATAAGAGGGAAAGTTCCTGCCTCCCCTTGCAGGAGAGATGTTTAAGGGGTATGTAGCTGTCTGTTGCCTGTCTCCCTCAGGAACATACAATGGCCATGCTCTCCTGTCAGAGTGTGTGTGTCTGTCTCATTCTTCCTAAGAGCCACAGCAATCCTATTGTGTGGAGGGCCCATCACTTACTTTTCTTCATCCCCCTATTGAGGGGCGTGTAGCTTGTTTCCCCCTAGCTTTAGTTATTACAGGTGCAAAAAACATTTCTATTATATTTACACTAGAGGTCTGCTGCATGAAATTCGTGCACGGGTAGGGTCCCTAGGCCTGGCCAGTGATCAGGGCCGATCTGTGGGGCGACCAGGGGGGTGATCGGGGGTGCCCCCACTGGCACCCTCATTGGCTGGCCTGGCGCCGCCCGCTCGCTGGCCCACACCCCACTGCCGCCGCAGTCGCCTCCCTGTGCAGGGCGACTGGTGAGGCGATCAGAAGGGGCTCCCGCTGGCACCTGCCTTGGCTGGCCTGGGTTCTGTGGGCTGGGGGCAGCTCCTGCATTGAGCATCTGCCCCCTGATGGTCAGTGCACATCATAGCAACCGGTCGTTCCACCATTCGGTTGATTTGCATATTAGGTTTTTATTATATAGGATGTGTATTCTTATACAGTTGCTTTTTGTAAGTTGATTTACATGAACTAAAGCACCAACTTTTAATTTGACTAATGGGAAAAACAGTGGAAGGATATTGATAGGTATGTATTATCCACACATGGGGAAGGGGTAGAGAGTGTCTCCAGACCCTGAAGATCTCTCCCGCCCGTGGGACCCTACACAGTCCCCCTCTGAGTTCCCCCAAGTCCTTCTCCTCCCTTATCCCTCTCTACCAGACCACCCTCTAACCCCTGCCTTTTGTCTGGCTAGACCAGTGGTCTGCAAACCCGGCTCACAAGCCACATGCGGCTCTTTGGCCCCTTGAGTGTGGCTCTTCCACAAAATACCACGTGCGGGCGCGCATGTACAGTGCGATTGAAACTTCGTGGGGCATGCACAGAAGTCGGTATTTTGTGGAAAAGCCACACTCAAGGGGCCAAAGAGCCGCATGTGGCTCGCGAGCCGCAGTTTGCCGACCACTGGGCTAGACCATCGAGGCCATACCCAGGTCATTCGTTCCATCTTTAGAATCAGCTATTTTTTTTATTTCTCCAGAAAAAAAATGCTTTTTATTTTATGTAATTATATAATACATAACATATTTATATTGATTTTTGCACTTTAAATTATTTTTTAGTTTACAGTTGACATGCGATATTATGTTAGTTTAGGTGTAGAACCCAGTGATTAGACTTTTTATAACTTACTAAGCGATTACCCTGATAAATCTCATACCCATCTGACACCATACCTAGTTATTACAATATTATCGACTATATTCCCTGTGCTGCACCTTACATTCCTGTGACTATTCTGTAACTACCGATCTGTACTTCTTAATCCCTTCACCTTTTTCACACACACCCATCCCCTCTCCCACCGGGCAACCATCAAAATGGTCTGTATCCATGAGTCTGTTTCTTAGAACTAGCTCTTTTGCCTTGGTCTGCCGTCTTATTCACAGCAAAAGCTGATTTAGGACAAAAAAAATATGTAAGTGTGATTCGTTGACTCCTTCTTTTGCTGTTGGGGTGCCAGCCAGGAGTCAGGCAGTGGCTGCATGATTCAGGTCAGGCATGAACCACATCACTTAGTGAGGTCAATGCAATCAGAGTGAAATTACAGGTTCGATCTATGCCCTCCGTCACCTCTGGCATACCGAAGAGGTGCCCAGAAATTAATCTTTATCTCCTCCGGAAAACCAAAAATTAAGACCAGTTGCCTCAAGTGTCCCAAAGGTTTTTTGCTCTACTTTCTCCCCCCCACTTTTAAGACCAAGGATCGGAACATTGTCTCTGTCCGCCAGCACCGATCATTAGGTTCCCAAGCTCTTCTTTGGGTGAATTGGAGGTAAGAGTGAATGTCTTAAATCAATTCCTGCTATTTTTGGTTTTAAGCCTCGACATGTCAGGTTGCGCGTGACTCTGGGGTGTCTCAGCATCAATAAGAAGCCTGGCTCCCTGCTCCCCGAAGCCTCCTGGCATTAACAGTAAGAATATATTTGGATCCGTGAGCTTATTTATCTCCTTGGTTCCTTCCCCACTTCAGCAGCTGGCCTAGCGCTAGCTGGGAACTGACAATTCTTTTTGGAAAACTAAGCAAATCTTTCAAAACTGTTTTCAAGTCTTGTAACAGCACGTTTGTGCTGCTACAGCTAAAGAGCTGTCAGGCCTCCAGCGTGCACCTTGATTTCAGCTCAGCAAACGGAGCAAAATATCCATCTTATGCATGAAATTGCCTGTGTTCTGCGCGGGAATCTATACTTTTCAGCACCCTGGGCACTTCGCGGGCTGCGCGGGGCTTTTCCTGGCACTGGGAAATTGGGTCCCGAAGAATAGGCGCCTTCCTGCCTGATGCTGGAAAAGCCATCCCTGAGGAAACAGAATTCAAAGTGAGAGCCATGAATTCTCGCTTAGACTGTTTTTCCTCGAAAAAAAAAATATATTTTTTTTCTCTTGAGAGAGCACACAGTTGGTGGGGGGATGAGCAAATGTTCACGCTCGTCCAAGACTTTTGAAAGTCTAAATCGCTCAGAACCCTGACGGCGCGAACTTATTTCATGCAAACAAATAAACCAGCAACAAGAATGACAACCAAAGCAGCCCTTTATGTACCATTGGGAATAGCATCAAGAGCCCTCCAACCCTTTAATTTAACTCATTGGGATTAATTCTCAGGAAAGAAGCCTTTATCCACGTGTCCAAGCACATACAAGGAGAGTCATAAACTATTATTGAAAAGGATGCAAAAAACGGACAGGAAAGGTAACTGTTAAACAATAGGAAAATAAATCAGGTCAATCGTAGCACGTCAATTAGCTGAAACATTTGACAGCTGTTAACATGAGTGTACAAAAAGAATTTACAAAAATATTATGGCACATTTTTTTTCAAGTAGGTTTATTGAAGGTATAACAAACACACTGAAAAGTGCATACATCATAAGCATATATTTCAATGAATTTTCACAAAATGAATGCACCCATCTAACAGGAACCTGGATGGAAAAGGGCATGAGTTCCCAGCACCCAGGAGCCCTCCCCATGCCCTTCTGGTCATTACTTCCCCCAAGGCCAGCTGCTTCTAACACTTTAGGTCAGTTTTACCTAAGTTCAAGTGTGACAAAGGAGTCATACCTTGTATATTCTTTTGTCCTGGCTTCTTTCACTGGATATTTTGCTTGTAAGATGTATTCATGTGGTTGTGTTGAGTGTAGTCTCCTCATTCCATTCCATTGTGTTAATGAATATTATTTATTCTTTCTACTATTGATGAGCACTTGGGTTGCTTCCAGTTTTATCCATTATGTATAGGGTGCTTTGATGATTGTTCTTTGGTGATCCTATGTACGCATTTCTGTTGAGTACATACCAAGAAGTAGAATAACAGCTGGGTCATTGGATAGGCATCTATGAAGCTCTCGCAGGGACCACCGAACAGTTTTCCCTATGATTATACTAATTTTACTTCTCCCAGCAGTGTATGAGCGCTTCAGTCGCTCCAAATAGTCCTCAGCTCAGTGTAGTGTGTCAGAATTATTTTACAATTTAATTTGTGTGAATAAATATTCACGCAAAAAAAGCTGGAAGGAAACACTTCAACATGCTAAAAGTCAGTAGCTTTGTGTGGATGATGGAATTATGTTCCTAAATTTTTTCTATCATTCCTCCTTGACATTTTCTTATTCTCTATAAGAAAGAGCATTTATTATTGTGCTTCCTGTCTTGTTCATCAGGCGATAGGTGAGATGGGGGCATTTAGGATAGGGCTTTAAAATTAGACATGGTCCACCTTTCCATATGACGGTCACTTTCAAATGCTGGTGGACCTGAGAGAAATTGCTGATTTCAATGCACATCTCCATGGCCCATCAAGCATTTCTCCATCTAACCATTCACTCATCCACTCATTAATGTTTTCATGCATTCAGTAAACATTCATTAAATGCCTACTTTGTACCAGGCTTTTTGTTGCAAAGAAGGGAGTCATTTAAATATTTGGGGGGCTATCATATCACAGTTTTATATTTAGGCATCAATAATTAGCAATATCAAGGATATACTGATAGAAATAAATATAGTACAAATAACAAATACTTTGAGTGCTCACAACATACTATGCACTGAGCTAAGAGAGTTACATGTAGATAATCATTTAAATGACAATCACCTTATGAGCATATGCATTTTTTACCTGCCTTGAACCAATGTGGAAGCTGAAGCTTAGAGAGTTAGAAACCTTGCTCAAGATTACAAAGCTAGACTGGGATTCAAACCCACATCTGTAGGCTCCTGGACCTGCTCTTCCCCTCACCAGCCACACATCTCTTGGCTCTCTTACCTCCTCCCCGGTAGGGACAAATAGAGCACAATGGGAAAAGGGAGTAAAATGGAAGAGATGTTGAGCAGGAATCGCAAGATAGGCATTGAGTTTGATCTTAGAGAACGAAAAGGGAGGGAGGTTTGGAAGTGAGAGATAAGGTGGGAAAAGGGAATATGATGGACTTTCAACCTATCGAAGGGATGATGTCATGCAAAATTTGAGTGCCCATCTAGGATCAACCAAGATACATGAAGGCCTGGAATTGGTCTTTCACCCTTTTATGTTGGGAAACCGCCTTTTTCCTTACTGCTCCCACCGGTTCTGTTCATACTCGAATTACCACACTGGTATCTCTTATAGCTGCACTATCCAACATGGTAGTCATTAGCCACATGTGGCTATTTAAATTTAAATTAATGAAAATGAAATAATTAAAATGCAGTGCCTCTGTTGCACTGTCCACATTTCAAATGCTCAATAGCCAGATATGGCTACAGGCTCCTACATATAGATCAGTGGTTCTCAACCTTCTGGCCCTTTAAATACAGTTCCTCATGTTGTGACCCAACCATAAAATTATTTTCATTGCTACTTCATAACTGTAATGTTGCTACTGTTATGAATCGTAATGTAAATATCTGATATGCAGGATGGTCTTAGGCGACCCCTGTGAAAGGGTCGTTCGACCGCCAAAGGGGTCGGGACCCACAGGTTGAGAACTACTGATATAGATATAGAACATTACAGGCTATTCTATTCAAAGGTGCTGCTCTATTGTCTGTTTCCTGTGTGTGGAAAAGCACATGGGGACAGGGACCGCATTTGGAGCATGCCCCAATATCTTGTATGGAACCTGGTGAAGACAAAGTGCTCAGTGGTTATTAAGTCACTAAGTTGGGACTTAACTGAAAGGGGCCTTATATCCCATGCCTGCTTTTAACAGGAGGAAGTAAGTCTAAGGCTGACACTGTGACTGGTGATAGATAGATCCTTGGACATGGGACTCTCTAATCAGTGCACTTCCGGTTTTAATGTGCATGTGAGTTGCCTGGGGCTCTCCCTCCGTAATGGTGCAGATCTAGATTCAGCAGATCTGGAATGAAGCGTAGATTCTACATTTCTGAGAAGCTCCCAGGAAATGATGAAGATGTTGGTCGGTTGACCACACTTAAAAGTAGCAAGGCTGTAAGATCAGGGCAAAAGACAAAAAATAAAATGCTAAAGGACAAATCTAGGAAGTCTGGCTGTTGGTGTGGAGATTTTGCTTTGACATAGGTCCATGAATTCTTTTTTTTTTTTCTTGAGACAATGACACATTTAAGCCACTTAACTACCTATTACTTTGTTGACACTAAGATATCCCATTTATATTGCCTTTTAGAAGGTGAGAAAATCAGATAATATGTTCAGAAATCATATATTAAGAACCCCAACCCTGGCCCCCCCTGGCCCTGCCGATACTTTCATCATAAACACAATGAAAAGTTAACTACAACAATAACAAAGGCTAAAATTCAAGGAATAATCTATTACGATTCCATTTAGCAAGAGAAATCTTAAAACAAATAGATCAACACTTTTGAAACATGAGTCCGAGAGGAAGCAAAAAGGCCAATGTGTTTTTAAGAAACTTCAGGAAGAGAGGTACATAAGCCACTTGCTCTTCCCAGGAAGAAAAATCTCTTTGCAAGTCTCTCCCTCCTGCCGGCATCTCCTTCAAAACCACATCTGACATGGGTCTAATTTCCTTGCTCAATAGCATCATCATTAAACATCCACATATCACAAGTAACATGTTTATCATTTTAACATTTCTTCCAAGATCGAGTTTGAATTATGGATTGGGAAAACATAGATTCTGTTGCTTGGGAGGGTGGGGGGAAATGGAGATCTATCAGTGTTCTAGAAAATGAAATTTTAATACCAATTGAAAGACATTACAAATACTCAGAGGCTTTAACTCTTTAAGACCAATTTCATGCCTGAAACAAATACGTTTAGTTAGATGGTTAACAGCTCTCCTTAATGCTAGAGAGAGCGGGAGAGAAGCACACAGAAATTATTCACAAAAAGGACAGGCTCTTGGGCTGGGAGATGGCCAGAGAGCAGCAAATTCTTCACTACGTCTCTACCCAACTTCAGGGAATTCTAGAATGTACGATGTGGGTCAAAAGGATGTGGGATTAAACTATTGCCTCTTTCTAACCATTTAACGTTGGCCAAGTTACTAAATATTTTCTGAGCCTCAGCCATCTGGGCTATGGTAATATCATTTCTGGGTCATAGGAAATATTAAATTAAAATAATGTATATAAAGTGCCAGATAATTGGTAACCATTTTTTAAATTGAGGTAGTAATATTTATAATTTGTGTTTGGCCTTCATCCCAAGATGGAGAATTTGCGAGTGGTGGGACCGGGTATGAGAGTTTTCAAGGACAGAAAGAATCTATTCATCCATAATCTGCAAGATGACTACTTTTCTATCTCCAAAGGCCTCTGTGAAACTGCATACAGACGTGGCTATCAAAGTAATGACTTTCAGAATAGGAGTGAGGGTGCAAAGAGTGGAGGAAGGTGGTTCCTGTACCAACAGGTTGAACATGATAATCAATCTACCACTTATATTTATTAATAGAATTAACATTGATTATATCCCAACATATACCAGGCGTCACAGTAAACACTTTTCATATGTTACATCATTCAGTCTTCATAGCAGCCCTGGGAGATCCGTATGACTGTTACTTCTATTTAGTACAAGTTTTCCAACTTTGACACTCTGGGCATTGGGGCCATGTAATTGTTTTGTCTTGGGGAACTGTCTTGTGTACTGTAGGAGGTCTGGTAGCATTCCTCACCTGGACCCACTAGATGCCAGTAGCACCCCCACCCCAGTGTGACAGCTACAAATGTCCAAGGCATTGTCAGATGTCCCCTGGGGGACAAAATCACCCCCAGTTGAACACCCCTAAGTGATTACTAGTAAATAAATAAAATGAAGTTTATTGACTTCCCAAGATGATCCAGCAATCAAGTGTTGGAGCTGTGATCGGAAATCAGGTGATGAGTTTCCTAAACCTCACTCTTATGTACCCAAGCTATGTTGTCTCCCAGGATCAGCCTGTAAGGTAAAGAAACTCTGTGTTTTCTTGGATTTGGGTGGTGGGAGGAGCCTTTGTAGAAAAAAAAAAACTGCTGTGACAAATGAGCATAACAAGCCAACCAATCACCTGGCCACATCTGACAGTTCCAGGCATTTTCCCGTGTGATTCTGGCCATGCCTCCCATGCACAAATGATGTGAAACTATTCCTTGGTAATGTCCGCCTTGGCCAGTTCATGCCAGTCAGGAAAAATTTGACATTTGGCCCCAAACCATTCTCTCTTCCTTATTAACAAGACTTGAAAGTGGTTGTCTTTTGGCTTAAAAAAAAAAAAGTCTATTTTCAAAGATGGAGATTCGCCTTCACTGAAGATATTCAAATGACTGTATCATAGGTTCCAAAGGCAAATTAAATGAGAGCATTTTGATTATGTTCAAATATGTGGTCAGTGTCCCAAGGAGACAGATTTCATTTAAATGAATGACCTCGGAGTGATTTGTTACAAAGTAGTCCCTCTGGTTCCTAGAGCCCCAGCTCTGTAATTTAGCCATCACAGGTAGCTGAGAAAGACAATATTGCTTCCGTGTGCATCATTTTAATAACATGACTTGCTCTCATGTGCCTTAATGCCACATGTGTTATGTGTTACTGTGTTATGTGTTATTGCCATGCCGTCTTTACATATGTGGAAACCAAGGCTCAGGAAGGTTGATGTCCATCAACCTGGCAGAGATCAGGCTCCAGTTCAGGTTCTCTCCTTCCTAAAGGACGGATAAGTGACAGGGCCTGGTCAGGAGCATTGGGAAAGGGGTGGCTCTGGCTTTGGAAGCCAGCTCCACCTATTTCTCCTCTTGCCTGTGACCAGCATTAGAGCTGGGCCTCCAGAAGACCCAGAGAAATGCCCTTGTTAGTACTAGTTAAGTGGTTGGTTGGGCAGCCACTCAGGCCTGATATGCCCAGGTCTATGTGAACTTAGGTGTCTGTCTGCAATGCCACCCACATAGCCCAGGGCAGCGCAAACAAGTGTGTGTATGTGGGCACGTACAGAGTATATAAAAACAAGAATGCCAGCTCTCAAACTTTATACAGGTCAGTGCATAATCAAAGGGACTGGCCCAGGCACAGTCCCAGTATCTAATTTCATCTAATTAGACCCTAGCCGATTTGACCCAGTGGATAGAGCGTCAGCCCACAGACTGAAGGGTCCTGGGTTCGGTTCTGGTCAAGGGAACGTACCTCGGTTGCAGGCTCAGTCTCTGGCCCTGGTCTGGGCATGTCTCTCTCACATCGATGTGTTTTTCTGTCTCTCCCCCTCCCTTCCACTCTCTCTAAAAATCAGTGGGAAAATATCCTCGGGTGAGGATTAACCAAAAAAAATTGTGTCTGTAAATACTGTCCCAAGTTACCTTTAATGCCCACCTCCTCACCCACCCATCATACATCTCCAAATGTCCACTCAATCTGTGCATCTAAGTATGACTTTGCACTGTCTGCAGCTCAAAGCTTATCTCCATCCTTTAGGGCCACAAACTCTTCCTGTCCAGAGTACACGAGACCCTGCTCCAGGAACACCAACAGAATATAAAAGCCATGAAGTCAGAGACTGAGAGTATTTTATTCTGATGTGTCCCCAGCCCCTCGCTGAATCCTTGGCACTTGGGAGGTGAGAGGAAGTAAAAACCAGACTGAGCCAGATTTAAGTTAGAATGCAAGACCTGCAACTCACTGATCATGTGACCATACATGAGCCACTTAAATTATCTGTAGTAGGTAGAATAGTGATTCCTAAAGATGGTCACATCCTAATCTCCAGAACCTATGACTATGTGACTTTAATTAGCAGGAGGGGATTCAGGTTGCAGATAGAACTCAGGATACGAAACAGCTTTCCTTAGAGTGTTTATCTTGGATCATCCAGGTGGGCCTAGAAGAATCACAAGGGACCTTAAAACTGGAAACAAGAGACAAGAAAAAGTGCCAAAGTGATGCAGTATGAAAAAAGACTAGACTCACTGTTGCAGGCTTTAAAGATGGAAGGAGCCACAAGTCAGAAACTGCAGGCAACCTCCAGAGGCTGGAACAATGAAGAAGGGGGTACAGCCCCTTCTTCACCCTGATTTTAGCCCAGTGACACCCATGTTGGACTTGCAATGCAGAACTGGAAGAATGAATCCATGCTATTTTAAACCACTGAGTTCATGGTGACTTACTGTAGCGGCCTTAGGAAACTAATATACCGTCTAAGCCTTGATTTCATCATCTTTAAAATGGGGCCATAGCAGCACGTACTTTACAGTATTGATGCAAAGGATAAATGAAATTGTCCATGGAAGAGAGCCTTGTTAACATGTGAAGTTTTAGTGCTTATTAAATGTGCAAATATGTTTGTTGAGAATGAATGAATGAACAGAGGTGTATGAGGCGAATGTGGTAACCAGCCCTTCCTTGATTTCTCCACTGCATTTCCCTACTAACCAGGTGCTGGCATGTTTAGCCACCATCTCTGTGCTATCATGCTGATTCTCTTTAGAAACGGATGGATTAACATCTGTCTCCCTCCCCCTGAATCTCTATGTCAATTAATAATAATAATAATAATAATAATAGTAATAATAATAAACCATTAAACTATAACACTTCGAGAACAGCGGATGGTGGTATCATAATATTTTATTGAAATGATGAAGCTGGCCTCAAGGTCCTTTGCTTTCACAACCTTCATTTTTGTCTGTGGGAAACAATTCGCCCTGAAGAAACCTTGTCTTCACTAAGACATTTTGTGTGTTTTTTTTCTCCTCCTTTCCTTTTTCTTTTTTTGCAGTTCCCCTGTCCCAGGCCATCAGACCTACATCTAACCTACAACAGAACAGCCTGCTCTGTCTTCACTCCCCAGCATTTTCTAAATATTCACATTCCTCAGATGCCAGCTCCTTCCTTATTTTCTCAATTCTGTATTTGTTTATCCTCAAAAGCTCCTTTGTAGCTGCCCACTTGGATCTGGGAAAATGTGGAGGCCAGCCCTCTCCCCTTGGGCGGGCCAGGCCCACCAAGAGCTCCATTTTCCACTCTCCACCTCTGGGGCACTTTCCTGAGAACAGAACCAACTGGGAGATCCCAGTTGGCCCAGCAGCAGTCCTAGCCTTTCAAACATAAACCCATCCTCTGAGGAACTGGGTTCTGGGGGAAATTTGGAAACCCAAGGCTCCTGGTTTTATACGTAGGAGCTCCCCATCTCAGATAGAGCTCAGAGCCCAGGGCATTTACAAACCAGATATCGCCCTAGCCGGTTTGACTCAGTGGATAGAGCATCAGCCCATAGGCTGAAGGGTCCTGGGTCTGATTCCGGTCACAGGCACATACCTCGGTTTCAGGCTCGATCCCTGGCCCTGGTCAGGGTGCATGTGGGAGGCAACCAATCGATGTGTCTTTCTCACATCAATGTTTCTCTTTCTGTGTCTTTCTCCCCCTCCTTTCCACTCTCTCTAAAAATTAATGGAAAAATATCCTCAGGTGAGGATTTCATACATACATACATACATACATACATACATAACATACATACCACATATCATTTTATGGTGCCCTCACTGTGAACTATGCCCATGAAGGTGGCAGTCACCACCCACAGATTGCCACCTGACCTTCCTGCAGCCCCACCTGGGCCTCTGCACAGGGCCAGGGGCCCCCTTTGGGAGAAATGCTGGGAGAGAGTTGGAAAGGAGCGGTTGTGGACCTGGTGTGCCTACTAAGACCAGCTCTGGGTGAGGACTAGGAAGGAATGGCATTTCACTCGTTCATAAGAGGAAAGTCTTCTCTCCAGCACGGGCCACAGTAGAACTTAGGGTCCTGGAGTTGGATTCTAGAATCATTTCTTTTTGGGGATGAATGAGTCATTTTCTCCCTTCACCCTCTTTAACATCTCCCCATTGCCATTAGAAAAAGCTCCAACCCCTCAGCAGAGCCCTCCGGAATCCTGCTTCCTGCTCCACCACCTCCTTACACACAATTGCCTTTGGGTTATCCCAAACTCTTACTGAATCCCACTAATCTTCACGTCTTCCAGACTTTGGTGCCTTTGCAAAAAGCATTTTCTCTGCCTGTGAGGTTATGGTCCCTTCCCCACCTGGGTAATTCTTTCTTTGTTGTTGTTAATCCTCACAGAGGATATTTTTTCCATTGACTTTTAGAGAGAGTGGAAGGGAGCGAGGGAGGAAGACAGAGAGAAACATCTATGTGAGAGAAACACATTGATTGGTTGCCTCCCACACACACCCTGACTGGGCTGAGGAATGGAACCTGTGACCCTTCAGTGTGTGGGCCGACTCTAACCACTGAGAACACTGGCCAGGGTCCCACTTGGGTAATTCTTAATCACCCATCAAACCTCAACACAGCTGTCATTTCTCCAGTTTCATTAGGGATCTGTCCTCAGAGATTGCTAGGTAGGGCATAGAAGGTCCTGGTAGTTGCATAAGTTAACTGTCCCCAGTATCTTGCATATGCTAACTCATTTACTCTTCACCGCCACTCCATGAAGTAATAATACTATAGACCCATTTTACAGATGCTGAAACTGAGTCCAGGGATCTTAGGTAACTTACCCAAGGTTACAAAGCTGGCAAGAGGTAGAGCCAGGATTTAACCATATAGAGTCCAGCTCTGGTATTAAAAGCATGGTCTCTGTACCAACTAGAATGGGCTTCCAATCCCACCTTGATTCTCACTAACTGTGTGACCTTGGATAGGTTATCGAACCTTCTCTGAACTTCAGTTGCCTCATCTAAAACATGGGCTTACAAAGAGAACCTACATTTAGAGGTAATAATGGTCATGGTCCCTAAAAATATAGTGTGCCCTAAACACCAACCATGGAGTGAGCACTCAGTTAAGACCTGACAACTATAATGGTGTTTCTACTAATAATGACTAGTATGCCTTCCTCATAACCCTGAGGCCCGAATCCCCACGTGGAGCAGATATTCAGAATTTATTAACTGGGGAGTGAATGACTACATCTAGTTAACATATTCAGAACACTAGGCACTCATTTCTTGAGCATTCCATTAATATTTTTAAATTATTATTTTTACTTGGGGGTTTCACATAGATCCATTTCCGCCAGGGGGACTTATACTTTTTACCATATTGAATGAAGGACAGCCGCACTCTCCTGGTTGATTTATAAGAAACAATGCAAAGTCTGTTGCCCTACCCACCAGAGAGGAATAGCAGCACTTTAATTGTATCAGACAATTTATTGCAATTCCTTATTTTTGTTCTTTAAAACAGTGGTGGGGACAGTGGAAGAGTCAAATGGGGTAAAAGCCAAAGCAGTCCAATCATTTACCCTGCGATGGGAATCACTAACCACAGGGCCAGGGTCAATATTAGGGCAAGTTACTTATCAATGTGGGGTCATTAGTCTCTGCCCTTCCTAGTTCTGGGAGAGCGGCTTGGCCCCGAGCCAGCCCATGGGAGGGGAGCTGCCGTGTGGACTCTAACCGGGAAAAACAAGATGCTGGGAGGTTTTATGCTCCTAGAGCTTAAAGGTCGGCCGGAGCTGTGGTTGCAATGTCCAGAGCTTTCCGGATGTGCTGTCCGCGGGGACGAGCCAAACCCAGCTTGCAGGAAGGAACGGGAGGCCATGTGCCCAAATGACAGCAGGGACTTCGGGTACAGGTCTTGGTTTTCCAGGAGGCTCTGGGACAGCACAAAGCACCCCATGTAGGGGCCAAGGCAGGGCCAGTGGAATTAAAGAGGACTGTGGTCATTCCCATGGTGAATATAATGGTTACTCTTCATGAAACATATACTAGGTACTGGGGACTGCACTGGGTGATTTCAGAGGCAACATTATTTAACCCTCAAAGTGCCTTGGGGATGAGGGTGAGGGGATTATTACCGCAATTATACAAATAAGGAAGCTGAAAAGTTTGAGATTGCCCAAGCTGAGCCTATAATAAGTAGCAGAGAAAGGATTTTCAACCTATGTGGCATGCCTCCAAACTCAGCCACCGATGGATCCGGGGAGTTGCTTACCCCAAACCCACCCTCCTCTTTTTCTTTGCCCAGGAGCCCGTTTTCATCCAGAACAGCAAAGTGCCCTCTCAGAATGCTTGCTCTCCCAGAAGCCCTTGCAGCTGGGCAACCACAGGACAGGCCCATCAGGTGTAAGGGAAATCCCACTGGGAGAGGGGTGCCCTGTAGGCATGCATTCACTTTCCTGGGGAGAAAAGGGACAGGCTCATCTATCCCTTCTCCTCCTGCCTCAAGTGAGTTCTTAAGCCTGGAGTAGCAGAAGCCTTTTTTTTAAAAAAAATCCACACCTTAAATTTCCAATCCCATGGATATTTTTTCCATTGAGTTCTAGAGAGAGTAGAAGGGAGGAAGAAGGGGAAAGGGAGATAGAGAGAAACATTGATGTGAGAGAGACACATCGATTGGTTGCCTTTCTCACGCACCCCTACCTGGAATGGGGAACCTGCAACCAAGGTACATGCCCTTGACCGGGAATTGAATGCATGACCCTTCCATCTATAGGCAGATGCTCTAACCACTGAGAAACCAGCCCTTTATATTTTTTTTCAGTTTTATTGAGGTATAATTGACAAATAAAAATTACATATAGTTAAGATGTACAACGTCTGGATTTGAGATACACACACACACACACACACACACACACACACACATTGTGAAACGATTCCCACAATCAAGCTAATTAACACATTCATCACCTCACATAGTTACGTGTGTGTGTGTGTGTGTGTGTGTGTGTGTGTGTGTGTGTTGAGAATACTAGAGATCTACTGTTAGCAAATTTCAAGTGTACAATACCATATTATCAACAATAGTCACCAGGCTGTGTATTAGGTCCCCAGAACTTACTCATCTTATAACTGAACACTTGTACAACGGATGAATGGATAAAGAAAATTACAGAGACACACAATGGAACATTATTTAATCATAATAAGAAGGAAATCCTGCCACTTGTGACAACATGGGTGACCTAGAGGACCTTGTGCTAAGTGAAATAAGTCAGACTCAGCACACAAGACAAGTACTCTATGACCCCACTTACATGTGGAATCCGAAACATATAAAGGCAGAAGCCTTCTTATGCACATGAAAGAAAGACAGAGAGCATCGCAGAGCCCCAGAACTGGGATCACTGATCGGCGACACACCTGCTACCCCCCTTCTTCAGACTTCTCATTAGCAGCACCAAGCCAACAAGGCAGAACCAGCAGCCGTTCGCTTCATTAGTCAGGGCTCCCACTTCTTACGGCAGGTGCAGGAGGAGGTACCGAGAGGTGCCCCTGTCATTGCCTTTGGGGAAGAAATGAGATGAATGGAAACTGTAGAAAGGTATACAATCTAAGCACCTGGAACTTGGCCCTGGTAACAAGCAAGCTCCTCCAGATGCCTGTGCTTCCCAGTTGTTCTTCTCTGAGCTGGGGAACTGGTTCTGCTGGGAGGCTGAGCTGCTGGGAGGCTGACCCTCTAATTGCACTGATCATGTACTAATTAGCATTGAATAAGCAGCAACTGGGCACCCATGCCTGAAACAATAAAGCGACCTCATCCCTACTTCAAAGATGAAGAAACTCAGATCAAGATGTTAACAGCAGCCATAATAAAGGGCCCACAAGCCTAATCGCAGTGAATGCCACAATTAGAACCCAGAGCTACCCAAGCTGGAAACTGGTTGCCGCCCAGGAGGCTTGTAATTAACCATCCCCATTCCTCTGAGTCCCTCGCTAGTTGGAATAATTAACGCAGCCACAGTTCCTTTCAAAGGGAGCCAAGTCTTGGGGATCTTGATATATACTGCCAGGCCCCAGCAATCTTCTCTGCCAGGTGTGAGTCCCTGGGGTTGGCAAACTCCGAAAAGTACAGGGTGAGGAGCACTGGCCTGGGCCCTGATACAAGCCCCCTGCATAGCATAAGGCAGGAGTGATGAGGAACAAAAGCCTTCTTCTGTGGTCCCCACTCCATCTCTCACCATCTCACACAGCCGCTCATGCTTGGGGACCTCCCTGTAGAGAACAGCTTTTCCCATCTGCATGTTTCAAATCTTCCCACCTTTGCCCTCACTGTTAACTTTGCACAGAATGTCCTTCCTCCTCCATGAAGCCTTCCCAGACTTCTTTCTCTGTCCCACCAGTTCAAAATATCCTGTGAACTCTTCCTGAAATTGCTTATTATATGTTCATGTTTTTCTAAACCAGTGGTTCTCAACCTTCCCAATGCCGCGACCCTTTAATACAGTTCCTCATGTTGTGGTGACCCCCAATTTCATTGTTACAAATTTAACATAATTAAAGCATAGTGATTAATCACAAAAACAATATGTAATTATATATGTGTTTTCTGATGGTCTTAGGCGACCCCTGTGAAAGGGTCGTTCAACCCCCAAAGGGGTCGCGACCCACAGGTTGAGAACCACTGTTGCTGTCCTCCCGGTCGGGCCCCAGATATTAGCTCATAATGGCTTCCACAATATTCTCCTAAGATGAATTCAGTAAAAATTTTTGGATTAATTCGAAGAACTTCCCCAATATCACATTAATTTTTTTTACCCTTTATTTTTATTTCCTTTCCCTTTATGGTTATATAGAAAGGGGGATTTGAATTTTTCCTCTCCGTTCCCCAATTTACAAAGGCATCATGTGTCTTCCACCTTCAAATGTGGTTTCCTTTCCTGTGTGAGAAAGTCAGTGATTAATACCTAACTGGGTTTGCTGGACTTTTAGACACCATGTTGTCTCATCATAATTTTCCCCCAGATCAGCATCTATTTACCAAGTGTCTGCTCTGTGCAAATTGAGAAATGCTGGAGAAAAGAGAAAACAAATTTCCGAAATTGGATCAGTTCTCCTGATGTTCATGACTTGGGCTGGGACAGAGCCTTCAGATAACTGAAATAGTCCTTCCCTGATAGAGGCAGTTTGTCAGTTCCAGCTCGAGAGGGCTTCCCTGTGTCAGATCCCGAATCCTACAGAAAAGCAGGAACTTAAGATGTCTGGGAGGCTGCATGGAGGCAGGTGGTCTTGAGGGCAGGATAAAGGATGGCCCCTGGGGGTGGAATGTTAGAAACTACCCATTTATTAACCATCTATTCATCACTGGGGACAACTTCAACATGAGCCCTGCCTGTAGGAATCTTCCCATTTGGTTAGGGAAATAGGTCATTTAAACACATATACAGTTTGGTATATGGCAAAGGGAATACAAAGGACAAGGGACATTACATCCAACCCGGGCAGTCCAGGCCCTGCTTCCTGCAGGAAGTGACGTTTAAGTGAAGATCTGAACGCTGAGTAGGAGTTCTCCAGGGAAGAGAAGGGAAGACAAAGGAATGCAGAATAATGTCCCACGAGAAGAGCAGTACAAGACTCAGAGGCCCTGAAAGAAGTTTCTCCCATGGAGAACGTGGTTTGTGAGCTGCAAGGTGGCAAGAGTCTGAAGCACCAATTCTCAAATGTCAACATGCATCAAAATCCCCCGGAGGGTGAGAGAAAACTCAGATGGCTGGGTCTGCCCAGAGTTTGGGGAAGGACCTGAGAAGTTGCATTTCTGCCAGTTCCTGGGTGCTGCCAAGGCTGCCGGGCTGGGAAGCACACTGAGAGGCAAGGGAGGGTGCCAGCACATGTGGGGCTCCCACGATGTTTAGCACAAACTTGAACCCTGTGAAGGGGGGTCTACTCTTATTCTAGTTTTATAGACAAGAAAGAGTTTAAAGACTCCATGAGGCTGAATCTTTTACTCCAGATCCCAAAGGTAGCAGATGTTGAAGCTGGTATTACCTAAGTTCTTGGAATGGGACCATGGCCCTTCCCATCCACCTCTGTTCCTCGGGCCAGCCATGCGCTATGGAAGGGTGGCGTGCCATGTATGGACACAACAGGCTGCCCTGCTGCTGTTTCCTAAGTGGCATTTTGGAGAGACCTAAGGGGGTGATGCAGAGAGGGACGAGGACAAGGCAGTGTAGGTGCCCCACCCCTGCCCCGTCTCCTTTGCCCTGGACCAGACTGAAGCGTGGGTAGGAGTTTCCCATTACCAGCCAAAGGAATGGATCCTGCAGTCTGTACATTCCATTTCAGATGCAGGAGATTGCTAAGGCAGATGTCGAAAGGGCCAATAACATGGTAAAAGCTGATCATTAGCTATTTCATCTTTATTAAAGATTCCACCAAAATTAATCTCCTTAATTAAGGAAAAATAAAGTACCACTTTGTTATATGTACGCACTTACTAATTTTGCATTTTCACACACTGAGTGCAAAGTTAAATGTGTATAGGAGATGACGATTTAGTTCTAGATGCCACATGAATATAAGATTTAACATGTGTGAGCTTGTGTGTATAGAAACATACCAGAGAGTTAATAAGCAGTGCCTTATCTTATTTAATACTATGCCATGTTACCTCCTATGTGTTGTGAGGATTACATCAGGTCACATATGGTACCTGACACCTAATACACCTTCAATAAATAATCTATACTAATAAAAGGGTAATATGCTAATTAGACCGGAAGACCTTCCGGGAGACCTTCTGGATGTCAGCAGGGCCAAGGCAGAGGCGGTTAGGGGCAATCAGGCTGGCAGGGGAAGGCAATTGGGGGCGAGCAGACTGGCAGGGGAGGGCAGTTGGGGGCAAGCAGGCCGGCAGGCTCCTAATTCATAGGTCAGTGCTCAATCACTGAGCCACACCAGCTAGGACATGCCTTTAAAAGATTTTACAAGCTAATGTAGTTTGCAAAGATGCTTAAAATGTGTTATATAAATTGGTTTTCCTTAAATTTTAAGACTTTAACAAGGAAAAGTTTACACAGTTGAATATAAATGCACATTTGATATAAATGTTATATTGTAGTAAGACTATTATATTTTAAAGACTTTACTAAATGGTATACTTTTCCTCCCTTGACATCTAGCAAATTAAAACGGCACTTAAGTATACATTGGGATTTGCTGTGATTTGTGCACTTCTTCTTTTAATTGGGTAAGTATTAATTATTTTCCCTTGAGAATGAAAATAGCATCATCCTATCTAATAAAGAGATCATATGCAAATTGACCATCACTCCAACACAAAAGATGTAGTCAAAGATGGCCGCCCCCATGTGGACACAAGATGGTCACCACAAGATGGCCAGCAGGGAGGGCAGTTTTGGGCCATCAGGCCTGCAGGGGAGGGCAGTTGGGGGGGGGCAGGCCTACAGGGGAGGGCAGTTGGGGGCAACCAGGCTGGCAGGGGAGGGCAGTTAGGGGCAACCAGGCCTGCACACAGAGTCAGTGAGGGGCGATCAGGCAGGCAGGCAGGTGAGCGATTAGGAGCCAGCAGTCCAGGATTGTGAGAGGGATGTCCAACTGCCTGTTTAGGCCCGATCAGTCGGACATCCCCCAAGGGGCCCCGGATTGGAGAGGGTGCAGGCTGGGCTGAGGGGACCACCCTCCCGCCCCGCCATGCAAGATTTTTGTGCACCGGGCCTCTAGTAACTTATAATACAATTAGTACTTGTAAGTGTTCTAACTCCCATTTCTCTCCCTACCACTTAGTGGCCAGCTCGCCTTATCACCTAAGCTTTAGGCCTTTCCTCTTTAAAATGGAAGAATGGTTGGATAGACTATTTCAGAAGTTTCAAAACATTTCTGGTGTTGGCTGAAGAATCTTGTGTTGAAACAAAATTCTATGTGGGGGTGGATAAAAGTGGAGTTTTCTGGCTGTTTTGGCATAAACTCTCAGACTTTATGTAATGCCTCCTACTGTTTTTATTTGAAGTCTCTGACTACCTCAGAGCTTTATTTTCCTCTTCTGAAAAAGATGGGACTATTCAAAGAACTGACCTCATGTCACTGCGGCAATGAGGAAATGACAGGGTGCGTGTAAAACGTTTAGCTCATACAAAGTGCACGTGTGCGCCTTGATTCTATCCTGCCCCCTGGTCTGTCCTGTCTGGGGAGGCCTAGCTCTCACCCACTGCTGTGGCCCCAGATTTTCCTCCTGAGGAAAGGATCCTTGGAGCTGACTTGGAACCACTGGATACATGCTCCCCAATCCCCCCATCTCCCTGGCCTGGAGCCAGGCTCACGATTGATCGTCCGGCCCCTGGCAGACAGAGCACATGCTCAGAAGCACTCAGAGCTCTTGTCAGACAGAATGTAGGCTCAGCGAAGGCTATAGATCAATGGGCTTTTCAATATGCCCAATACATTCCCACCAAGATCCATCCCTCTTGTGTGAGTCTCAGTAATAGCGAGCTGGGGTGCTTTAGGGGAGTGGGCTGGGGCAGAGGAGGTGGGAGCTCCTAGGGTTCTTTGCACAAGCATTTTTAGAACCTGGGGTCTTTTTCCTGCCCTAGGAGCTCAATTTATTGAGCTGAATCAAATTACTGTACATCCTGACAGAGCCCTTGCTGCCATTGATCAGCCCTGAAACTCTCACATTGCATCAGCACGTCAAGGAAGAGCATGTTCTCAGATACACGTGTGATCTGGGGAATGACCCCTGGGCTGCATCTGGCCCACTTGGAGAGCGAGGCATTCTGGGAAATTGGCAATCGATGGGCAGGAGACACACCTGAGTGCCAAGGGTGGTTCCTACCTGGGCTGCTCTCAGTGCACGCCTGGCTAAGTGAGCCAGACCCGAGTCGGTGTGCCAGGGGGAGATTCTCAGTGTTGAGCGCAGGGAAGGAAGGGTGAAGCAGAGCTTGGTCATGCCTTTTTAACTTTAAAATTGAGAATGCTAACTTCTCATCCCCAGTTTAGATTTTGTAAACCTTGTGCAGACTCTGGCCGTTGTTGGATGTATATTGAATGCTGCTAAGGATGTTCAGTGATAGGGTGTGGTCTGTGCAGGGTGCATGTGTATATGTGTGTGTACCATTGTGTGTGTGTTTGTATATGTCCAAGTTAGCTGAGCATTTCTTTGAAAATAAAAACACTATGTCTAATCATTTTTAAAATCACTAGTCCCCAAAATGGAAACTTCTTCATGCTAAAAGTTCAGCAAATGTTTCCTAAAATTGGGTTGGGCTTTTATATTAATTTTTTATTATAAAAGAAACACAAAAATAATTACAAATTGTTAACATCCAGAGGACTATAAAATAAAAAGTTACCTGTTACCTCTTTCTCAGTGCTCAAATATTCCCTAAAGAAAGTCTTTACTAGAGATTTCTTCAATGCGTATCTTTCCATATATTTTCTATATATACATAAACTTATATAAGCATATACAGTAGTTCATTTATGCATTTTTAAATAGAGGGAATCATACTACATATGTCATTTCTCAATTTGTTTTATTCACTTAATAATACTTGCATTGAAGTTGGATGGAATTTCTATCAGATTCCAAGAGAAGAGAGAGGAGCTCAGCAGGAGCTTCCAGTGCCATTGGAAATTGGGGGAAATGGTCAGTGTTGATGCTGCGACGGGAAAGCAGGCAATCAAAACCCAAACTTTGAAGCAAAACAGAGGGGAGACAAGCCAGAGAAGAGGTGATACCAGGTCTGAGTGAGGTGAGCATGAGATGAAGACTCTGTGGTCAAGTGTGAGCCCAGTAGGTGGAGGCTGACAAACAAAACAAAACAAACACAATATAGTTTGGCAGCTGATCTCCAAAGGCCCCCAGTGAGCCACACTTCCTATCCCTCACTTGTTTGTGTCCCTTTCACATTGGATCCGGGCTGCCCACACTAGTGTTAAACTACAGAACACAGAGGCACCAAGGCAATGTTGGTTCCTGGCCCCGCTTTTACGGAGCTAGGCAGCTTCTGCTCCGTACTTCTTGAAATGTTCACCCTTGGGAACTCTGGGCCACCATGTGAGCAGTCCAGCTAGTTGGCTGGAGAGAGTCCTTGGAGAAAGACTGTGTGGAGAGGTCACAGGGAAAGGGACAGCCCTAAAGTAGCACAGAGAAGGAGACAGCCATCACAGGTCCCTGTGTTCAGATGGTCCAGCCCCAGCCACCCTTTGGCTGTCACAGCTCGAGAGACCCTCAGTGAAACCAGTATAAGGACCACCCAGCTGAGGCCAACAGTCAACCCACAGAATGAGAAATGATAGGATGCTGTTATTTTAAGGCACCACTTTTTGGGGTAGTTTGTTACACAGCAACAGAGAACTAAGCACACAGGTAATGGCTTGAGCACGTGTTCATTCCAGACCTGGGTACTTTCTCAGGAAGTAAGGGAATTTGTGGGCAAGGCCACACCAACCTCAGGCTCTTGTACATCTCCTGGGTCTTGAAACTGCTCACCTCCATGTCCAACATCATATGTTTGTAACTTAATTTGGTTTGGGAATTTCTGTCAGAGAACAGGAAGAAGACTTCAATTTTATTCCTGCTGCTACTGTTCTAACAAGGACCATGTCTTAAGGGAGGTATATTCTACAGGGAGGCAAGTGAGCAATCCAAGGGTGTTCAGTCATTTCTTTATCATCAAAAAGTGAAAAAGGAAAGAAGAGAAATGTATTGAGACAACCTAGAACATCCATATATTGTCTGGGAATATAACCATTTCCAAGCAGATTACTTGTTTAGCTGCCTAGGACATTAGTTGACATAATTAGTTAATTCCTGGGACAGGTGTCTTTTTTATTAATTGACATTTTCCATGAACAAGGAACATAAAGACCAAGACAAATTGTCATTATCAGCAAGTAATGGGTTTTCTTTTTCGAAGCCCGTGTGTTTAAGGAGGATAGCATCTTCCATCCTGCAGCATTCCAAAGGTATCTAGAAACTTTATGGGCCTGAAACGGAGCCACCTCTGGCATGAAACCTGGGAACACCTCTTGCCGCTTGAGGACGGGATGTGCGGAATGCCAACTGAAACTACCCGCAGCGCATAATTACCAGCTGGAATTATCAATTACCAACTGGAATGGCTCCAGGCCCCAGGCTCAATGCTTGTGACAAACATCAAGGGCTCAAGACTACACGTGGTTTGACATTTTGCTTTGGCCCCTGCACCATCTGGGACCCCAGAGCAGAGAGTATATTAAATAAATTAAGCCTTAAGCCTCCTCCAATGGCTGATGTCGAGTTCTGACTCATAAGGACAAGCCTCAGAGTCAGCACGTGAGCCATATTTGACCCTGCTGACCGCCTGGCCGTGGGGGCAAGCAGTGAGCTTGGAAGCACAGAGGGCTCCAAACCCCTAGTGCTGACTCTTCTATCAGCTCTGGTCTGGGAAGCCCCCATATAAAGCCAGCCAGGCACCTGGGATTATCTATAGTTATCTACATAGAGAGAGATGTTGGGATGCTGACAGATGAATGGAACAACTTGAGAGATACTTTGCATGTAACTCACACGTGTGGCTTGTGTGTGCATGTGCATTTGAGTCTGACCAGGAACATTCATACATTGGGGATTTATTTGTGATTTCATATGTTGGCTGTGCATATGTGGTTTTGAGCTGGTTTGTCTTTTTAGTTTCATCTACTTATTTAACAGATATCAGAGAGTTGCAAGTGAGTTGACTGGTGTGAATGCCTCAGTCCACCTGAGGTAAGAATGATGGTGTGTGTTTGGGAAGTAACAGAAGTTTGCCAAAAGGGTGAGGAAAATTTTGGCCATTGGATTCCTTGATGGTGAACTTAGGGTCATCATTGGAGCCTTGGAGTTGTACACAGGTGGTGAGATGTGGAGGCTTGCACAAAACCCTGAGCCACAAATCTGAGCATGGCAACTCCACTCCCATCTCCCACCCCCAGCTAAATCAACATGGAGTGCGGACTTTTCATCCAGAATGGAGAAAACATCATTTGCTACTGGGAATAAGATTGTGGTTTGTCAAGTGTTGTGTGTGTATTTATTTGTCTGGTTCTCAAGTGACTTTTGGGATCCCAAGAAAATTTTCAATCCCCTGAAAAACTTAGGAACATCAGGTTTTTACAGTCCTTTGTTGCTAGGTTGATGTGCCTCCTTGTTTGAGTTAAGTAGATCATGTGTGAAAAGAAGAAAAGAGAAAAGAAGGGACAGGAAACTCACACTTATTTTATGCTGCCTGCTCTCAGGCACTAAATTAACCAACTTCACCTGTGTTGTTTCTATGTAACCTGCAAACCTTCCTGGGAGGTGTCAAAGTGCCCATGTATCGTGGAAGAACCAGGCTAAAGTGGATACCTCATGCTTGGCATGTTTCTCTTCAGCTCCCTGTCTCTTCTCAACACAGTCTTAGGTCCTCAGTGCCTGGATTTCTAGTCAGAATCTCAACTGGAGCTGCTCATCTGAACCCACAGGACACAGAATGGTTTGAATGACTGTTTCTCCAATTCTTGCAGAGATGGAACCCTTCTCGATGCAGAGCAGTCCATTCAATAGCTAGAACCACTCTAGATGCAGAAGAGACAGGTCCTTTCACCACATGCAATGGATGACTTACCTCATATTCTCTTGCAAAACTCCAACTCTTCCAGAAGTTTCTAGAGTCAGCTCCTGAAGCACTGCTTGATACGAGCTCGTTTCCTTCTGAGAAGTTTTCTGTGAGTAGTCACTGACTTCCCATGGCTATTTCTTGTCATTCTTTGGGTCTCCTCTTAATGCCACCTTTTCAGAGATCCCTTCCTAAAGTGCATGTCCCTGTGTCCAGGAGTCTGTGCATCCTAGTTTTCTCCTTTCTAGTAATGATCACAAACTGCATTTAAAGTGTTTAACTGGTCACTTGTTTATTATCTATCTCTGCTCATTGGTAGGTGAACTCCATGAGGGTTAGTCTTTCTTGCTCAGTCCTGGATCAAACAGGCTGCCTTGCCATGAACACGTGACTCAGTTGGTTGTAGCATCATCCCATGCACCAAAAGGTTGTGGGTTCGATCTCCAGTCAGGGTACATACAGGAGACAACCAATGGATGTTTCTCACATCAATGTTTCTGTCCATCTCTCCATCTCTCCATCTCTCTCTCTTTCCCTTGTTCGTTCTCTCTCTCTCTCTCTCTCTCTCTCTTTCTCTCTCTAAGATATATATTCTTAGGTGAGGATAAAAAACATGGTGCCTTGTACATTCTCAATAAATATCAGTGAGGTTGATTAATTATCAATTAATACTAGGATCTATCAAGTCCTAGTAAGAATCTTCAATAAAGTTAAATATTTTTATTTTTATCACACACACACACATACACACACACATACACACTTGAGAAACATCTGTTTCTTGATTTTTTCCCTCCTTTTCATCAACTTCCTGAACTTAGCACAACCAGAAACTTTTCTCCCCAAAAGACAAGATCATAAATATTCAGCCCAGTTTATCTCTGCCTGGTAGAATCACATTAGCCTGAAGCCCCCACGCAGTCCTGTGGGAAGAGCAGCTATCTCCTGGATGAATGGCAGGAAGCCGGCAGCTGGGGGCGGGAAGGGATGGGGAGGAGGGGGCGGAAAAGGAAGCAGCTCCCCCTTCATGCCACTGAAAGACTGATGGGTGCATCTCCCAGATATCGATAACATCTGTTGGGCTAACGAAATTGACAGAGTTTGTCACAGTCGATCTGTGGCTCCAGCAGGAGCAGGGAATGGGAGCGTTTGGGAAGGGAACTCACAAGCAGTTGTGGAGGGAGCGGGTTCTAGGGACAGGGTGGCTTCCCAAGGCCACAGGGCTGCCCAGACAAGCAGCCCGCACGCCACGTTCAGGCATGCGTGTGGAGCAGCCGTTTGTACTGAAATTGGACCTTGTGCCCTGAGGAATGAGAAAACTGCTCCATGGGCCCATTGTCATGTGGTGATTTTATTTCAGATCTTTTTGTCACATTGAGGTGCTGTTCTGATTTCAGTCCGTGCTAAAATGCACATTACTGCATACATTTGTGGACACCTAAAAAATTAGAACGTCAGTAGGATGTACATGTCCACTCACACACAGCACACATATATCTACATATTGTCCCTCTTTATGGAGCCATGTGGAATCCTGACAACCGCTAAAGTTTTTGAAATCTGTGGCTGACTCTGTCCTGGACGCAGTTTCTCATAAGTCAAAGAGGGTTCTTTTTGTGCAAAGTGATTTGTGGTTAGGGTTGCCAGATTTACATATAAATACAGGACACCAGATAAGTATATCTTAAATCATGCTTATGGACATACTTATGCTAAACCATTGTTAGTTTTTTATTCGATATTAGAATTCAACTGGGAATCCTGTATTTTGTCTGGCAAAACTATTTAGCCTTAGCTGGTTTGGCTCAATGGATAAAGCGTTGCCCTGCGAACCAAAGCATCCCAGGTTCAATCCTGGTCAAGGGTAAGTACGTTGGTTGCAGGCCCCTCCCTGGCCCAGGCCCTGGTCAGGGCGCATGCAGGAGGCACCAGTCGATGTATTTCTCTCACATAGATGTTTCTCTCTGTCTTTCCCTCTCTCTTCCACTCTTCCTAAAAATCAATGGAAAAATATCCTTTGGAGAGGATTAACAACAACAATTTAAAAACAACAGTACTATTTATGAGTATATTCGTTTCTTAAAGCTCTGTAACAAATTACCTCAAATTGGGTGGCTTAAAACAGTAGAAATTTCTTTTCTTACAGTCAGTCCTGGAGGCTAGAAGCCTGAAATCAAGGTGCTGGCAGGGCCGTGCCCCACTGAAACTCTAGATAGAATCCTGCCTCTTCCCAGCTTGTGATGGCCAGCAGTCCTTGGCTTATGAGTGTATCACTCCAGTCCCTGCCTCTGTGGTCACAGGGCTTTCTCCCTGTGTTTCTCTCTCTCTCTCTCTCTCTCTCTCTCTCTCTCTCTATCTCTCTCTCTCTCTCTCATAAGTACACCAATCATATTCAGTGAAGGGCACATCCTACTCCTGTATGACTTCACCTTAAATGATCACATCTGTAATGATGCTATTTTCAAATAAGGTCTCATTCTGAGATGCTGGGGGCTAGGATTTCAACCTATCTTTGTTGGTTGTGGGGGGACACAATTTACCTTGTGGCATGGGTTTATTTTATTTAACTATAATTCTTAGAATAACTTGACCGGGGTTCATTAGGAAGACCCCTCTTCAACATATGAGAAACTGAGTCCCAGGCAGACTCAATGACCTGCCTCAGGTTGCATGGCTACGGGAGAGGTCTCTGTGAGACTTGAGCCCAGGCCACTCGTCAAGGTGCCCGTGCTGGTAAACCCCACAGACATGTGAGAAGTACCCAACTCGAGGAGTGAGAACTAGAAACTCAGGGCTGCGGTCTCTGCTTAGAGTACACTCCCTGTGGCGGGTCCCGGGGCAGGTCTGGAACCCTCTTTGGCTCAGGGTCCTAATGTCTAAGCTGAAGAGATTTCCCCAGAGCTGTGCTAGGGGAGCCATAGCTACGTGTGGCTGTTGAGCACCTGAGATGTGAATAGTTGGAGTGGAGATTATTTAAGTGTCAAACACACACCGGATTTTTAACTATTGAGTCCAAAAAGAAAAAAAAAGAGAGAGAGAAGGTGAAAATGTAATTCTTTAATAGTGATTACATGTTGAGTGATAATAATTTAAATATGTTGGGTGAAAGACAATATATTGCTAAAATTAATTCCACCTTTTTTTACATGTTTTCATTTCATATTTTTAAAATCTTTTTCATGTCCTTTTTCTTGTTTTTCTTTCACGTATTTTAAATATTTCATGCATGGCTTGCACTGACTTAGAACACTGAGTCTCCAGCTTTTTGTTTGTGCTAAACGGGGAATGGAGTAGAAGGCTTGCGTTCTGTGGGAGGGCTGGAAAAGGAAGCCATCTGATAGCCATCTGACCAGAAGAGGTTGAAGAAGGTCTGGCCTGGGGAATTTGATTTAGAAAAGTGGATGTTAGAGGGCAGCTTCTGCCATGAATAGCTCTCACGTCCTTATTAGCCAGCTCCTTTTAGCAGAGACTGACCTGATTCCAGTCCCAGGTGGGCCACTTCCTATTTGAGCGACCCTGAGTCAGATCCTCACCACCCTGCCCTTGTTGTTTTCATCTGTAAATGGGTTAATCTCAGAACTTACTTCCAAGGTTAAATGAGGCATGGCTGAGTAAGTGAAGAGAAAGCGTGGGTCAGGTTCCCAGCCAGGGATTCAATAAATCATGGCAAGCGAGGGGCAAACCTTCAAGGTTAACATCCTTCAGAGTAAAACAGAGTGGTTGGGAGTGCAGTTCTCCTGAAGGCGGGATGAGTGCCCACATTTTACCATTCAAGACAGCCCAGGGGGATCTATAGTTAGGAATTTTATTTTCAAATCCAAGGGGCTTTGACTACCCGAGACAGGACAAGCATCCACCGTCATCACCTAAGGATCAAAAGTTACCAAAAGGTCCCCATTCTGGTTCAGTCACTCTCATTCTCCGTTGGCTTCAACATAAACTTGGAGGTCGTAGATTACCAAGTGACATTTTCTCCTTGCCCTCAGCAATGCATCATATAAAAATCAACGGAAAACCAGTATTGCAATGTCATGAAAAGATCACTGGGTTTTAAGTTGGACTGACCGAAGTTTGACTTTCTAGCTCTTTCTCTTACTCTGCGTGACTCTTAGGCCAATTACATAATTCCTTAAGACTCAGTTTTCCCATCTGGAAAATGGGTGTGATAGTGCATGACTTTCACTTGTAGATGTATCTCAACTTATTTTTAAAGGGCTTAGCCTGCTGACTACCACCTCATAGGTCCTAACCAGCCATAGCTATTGTTCGAGTGTCTGTGTGCATGGTTTGTGCATCATTACAAGACACTCTTACTTTGGTTCTTATAAATAACCCTGTAGCTTTCCTGTGTGCATCGGTTCACATTTCCATTTTGCTTCCTCTTTCGATCTTTCCCTCCTGGCAGAAAGTGGGCCTAACTGTATCACAGGACAGAATCTTTACTTGGAATCTGAACCTGCAGCAAGAAGCAAAATATATTGGTGTGTAAGGAGAGGCATTGCATTGACTTCCTCTTCCTTGAAATCTATTTCAAAACTCCTGAGGGAAGCGAGACTAATAGAACGATGGTGGAGGGGGGACGTGGAATTGTTATAAAATGATGACTGTTCCAGGGCCAAGCTGGAATTTAATAGAAAGGAAAAAATGTACCTACCCTCCTTCTCCTCCAAACCAAGGAACCTGTTCAACATAATAATTACAAGACCGCCATCCCAAATACTTACAACGTAATGTCCTATTTCAAATACTCTACTTAAAGGGAGACTTAGGTGTATGGTTTTTTTTCTTAAAGAGAGAAGGGGTCATCTTCTGTTAGCTAATAATTTCACAATTTCAAATTTGAGTTACATATTTAATATGTGTTAAAAATAATATCTCTATGTCCATATACTTAAAAACATGCATATATGTGTACATACGTGTGTGTGCACCTACACACTTTTCCCAGAGAGACATAAAGATTCATCCGAAGGAAATTTATGTTACCGTTGATGCTGGGGCTACTTGATAATAAAGTGGTTGTTTTACTATTTATGTGTGTCGTTATATTCTCCTTATATAAGGTGGGAGGACTGTATCAATGTCAGTTTCCTGGTTGTGATATTATGCTAGAACTATGCAAGTTGTTACAATGGGAAGTGGGTGAAATGTTTATGGAATCTCTCTGTATTATTTCTTACCATGAATGTGGACTTACAGGGTTTTTTTTTTAATTAAAAGTTTTAAAAATAGAGAGGGAGAAGGAGGGGGGAGACAGGAGAGCGCTCAGCATACCCGCCCATCCTTAAACCCTCCTGCTCTGCTCCTGGCAGTCACACACATGTGCTGACAACACACACATCACACCCCTCATGTGGCCCTCATCTTCTTCACTTTTGGATTTGAGCTGAACTTGTACTTCTGCAAAGCCATTCTCCTGGGTCCTTCAGTCCTTGCAACCTGCCCTGTTAAACACCCTCTTAGCCCCTTGTATTCACAGCCCACTTCAGGGTACCGACCATCACTTAAATGGGATGATTAAGTGTAAATAGATATGCCAACACCTGCCACCCGGTGAGGATGTGGGCTCCCAGCACAGGCCACATCTCCACTGCCCCTGTTCCTGTTACCTGGGTTTGGCCCAGAACTCAGTACATAATGGGTATTTAATAAAGACTTAATAAAAATGATCATCTATACTGTTTAGGGAATTCATGCTTTTGTCCACAAAAAGCTACCCTAAAACACTGATAATTAAAGTTTTGCGTTTTTGTTGACTCTCCAAGGATAGTGAGTGTAGCATCTACTGTCTTTAATTCTCCACTACCTACAGGAAATTCAATCCAAGCCCCATCACTACATCACCTAGCCTCACATTGTGGTCTGCCCGTCCATCTGCCTCCCTCCTTCACACACCCACACCCTCTCCCTCTGTCTGGTTTGACGTACTTGTTCATGTCTCTGTTTCTTTGCAACTCGGCCGCCTGTGCATGGCAGCTCGCCACGTCTGTTCTGCAGCTGAATAGCTCAGCCTTTAGGTTCCAGCTTAAATGTCACTTCTTTAGAGAGGCCCTCTGAGATCCCCTGGCGTCCGTCCATCAGCCCTCCTGTTTGATGATTCCATAACACCCTGGCCTTCTTGGTGATCATAATGATCACAGGTGCAATTTCATCTTCCATGTCCATGGCCTGCAGCAGGCAGGGTCCTATGTGTCTCATACTCTGCTTGTAGTCATGCACCTAGCACAGCGCTGGTCCAGGAAGATGTGCACTAGAATGTGTTGCTTAAGCATCAGCACCCCTCCTTCTCTGGAGGTGGGAGTCATGGCTGTGTCATTCCCGATGCCCCCTTCTGGTCCTCTGCACCCACCTAGTATTCCCTGACTTTTCCCTGCACCCCTTTCCTATGATCCATGATTCAGTGACCAACATCACTGAATTCTGATCTTCTGTTCTTGCTATTGCTCACGTGTCCACCTCTCCGCCCAGGCTTTTAGCTTTGCAAGGGCTGAGACCATGCTCTATCAATCTTAGTCACTCCAACACCTGAACAGTATCTGGCATCCAGGAGGCACTCAATAAATGTGTGGCCAAGGGACCCAACCCTCAGCCTGGGCATGTTCTCTCATTGTTATGGCTATCCATATTAGCAAGGTGTGGGCATTCCTGAATTCCTTTCCCAAGTGGCCCCAGGAAGCCTGGACTTGGGCCTGAGGTTCAGGACTTGAGTGAAGCAGGCTCATAGTCATCACTGTGCATCAGACCTGCCGGGGAGCCCAGACCAGAGACTGAGTCACCTGGTGTGGGGGGGAACCTGGGCAGCGGCGCCGTGCAATCCATCCCCAAGGGTTGGTTCTCATACACACACAGGGCTCGCAACACTGGCCCAGGAGGGAGCTGGAATTCAGCATGAAGTAAACAGAATGAGCTGAGCGCTCCTTTGAAGGCTTCTGAGAAAGTCAGACGCTGGGAATAACAGCAGACAGCAGGGGTGAGCAAGAGGGTTTGAAATAGAGGTGCAGATATGGGCCTGAGGGTATTTCCTGGGCTCCAGGGTCCTGGCAGGGGCTGGGTGTAGAGTCTGTGCCTCAGCCATGGGTGGGGAGACAGCTGCACCAAACTTTAGGGAAGAGATGGTTCAATGGGAGAGATTCCCAGTCTCCCTGCTTCTCACCAAGCACTCAGGTCTCCTGTCCTGGCTGCTCAGCTTCTCCTCTGCTCCGGCTGCTAAGGAAGGTCCTGCCTCCGCCTACCTCGGTCCTGGGCCTGGGTGAGGCTCCGGGGGAGGAGGGGCCTGGGGAGGCTGCCAGAGGAAGGGGAGGGCTGCTTCTTGCTACCAGGTAGATCAGCCCCTGGGCAGGACTTGTTGGGGGCGTGCGGTACAAAGTGGGGAGGAAAAGCATTTTTAAAGCAAAATGGAGAATAAGAAAGGAAGAGAAAAGACGGGAAAGGGAGCTTTGCAAATTTAGAAAGCGAAGCATCTGGAGTAACAGTGAATCAGGTGCAAAATTTGGAGAAACGGTTTGAGTTGGCTTCTCTTTTGTCTTCAGAAGGCAAAAGAAGAGATTCCAGTTTCTTTTTAGTTATTATTGATGGCTGGCCTGGGCATCTTTGATATGAGATTTTCTGCAACACTGTGCCACTTGAAATCGTGTGTGTGTGTGTGTGTGTGTGTGTGTGTGTGTGTGTGTGTTTTGATCTAGGCCAGTGATGGCGAACCTTTTGAGCTCGGCATGTCAGCATTTTGAAAAACCCTAACTTAACTCTGGTGCT
>NW_005356042.1:11614427-11644118 GCF_000412655.1 Myotis brandtii
TTTGCAACCATAGTAAAACAAAGATTTGTATTTTTGATATTTATTTTATATATTTAAATGCCATTTAACAAAGAAAAATCAACCAAAAAAATGAGTTCGCGTGTCACCTCTGACACGCGTGTCATAGGTTCACCATCACTGATCTAGGCAGTAAATTCGGACTGGGCTCAGTAGACCCCTGTGACTTCACAGAGTTGCTCACCCCTTCGATGACTCAGTTTACTCAGTGGTAAATGGGGATCATCAGAGTACCTGCCTGTGGGATTGCTGTGAGAACTAAATAGGGACGAGGTGTTGAATCAGCACACGGTAAGCCTTCTACCGCGTATATATCAGGCATCAGCGCGTCCTCACCAGTTAGCCACTCTGGGCACAGACCCCCGTCTTCTCCAGCACCCTGTTCCTTTAGGGACCAATCCCCCTGTTTGCCAAGGACTGAGTGGCTTCCTGAGACCCAGGACTCTCCTTGCCTGACTCCGGGGCCAATTTTAATTTAACTCTTTCTGGGCTGTGGCTCATCTGTGGGTCTGGGCAAACCATCGCCAATGCCTTCCCAGCAATGGGCATGGTTAGGTCCAGAGGGGAGGCTGGGAAGGGAAGAGGGGGCTGGGGTGACTCAGCACTGAGTCTGGGGGTCCTGTCACGACAGGCTCTTCTTTCCCTGAACACCCCGGCATACTGATGTGCTCCCCCCGCCCGGGGCTGTGAGTCAGGTGGGATGACTTGCTCAGGGACCCACTCATAAGGGCCTGGCCCAGCCCTTCCTGCACCTTCCTGGTAGGAGAGGGGCACCTCCCTGGGCTGAGGGACAGCAGCCAGGACAGCCAGCTCAAGTCCTAGCAGAGAGGCCGCCCTCTGCACCTGTTCCCCACTGGGCATCCTATGGCAATGCCATAGCGAGGTCACTAGAGTGACAAGCCTTCGCCATTTCAAATGAGTGTGAGCAGAGCTGCGCTCCACACACAGCTTTCGGGGGAACCTCCCAGTTTCGATCCTTTCCAGGCCAACCTTTTTCTAAGTAAAAATGTGATTAGGAAGTTTCCAGGCTCGGCTCCTGGGGAATAATTAAATTATATTTTTATGATGACTTTTATCACTGATACCATTTCCCACTATTTATCTCTCCTTCACTAAGCACTCACTGTGTGCCAAGCTCTTTATGTCCTTTATCTCAGCCAACCCTGGAAATAACCCTGGGAGATGTTTATTATTATCCACACCAAATATTGATATTATTAGTACACTGTAAATCGAAGACTTGGGAGGTTTGAAATGTGGACAAGGCTGTGCCTGTCCATTCCTGGACCCTTAGTCCCTCTACACCTCCCCAAACCCTGACTCCCTCAGACCCACCCCACCCTGAACGTCCACTAGATAGATACTGTATCTGTGTCCTGGATTTTGTCCAGAAAAAATACAAAGAGCTGGATAAGAGATTGGGTTCAGTATGAAAAGAAAAATATCTGAAAATGCACGTATTACTCTAAAAAATTGTTCCTGAACCATGATGGTCCTTTGCCTGTGTTTCTGTCTCAGTTTCCTTCTCATGTTGATTGAGAGGTTACCTTCAATCTAATTATCCATTTATGTATCAGTACCTTGCAGGCTCACAGGTGCTGGTAAGGGACCCCCCATGCTCCTTGGATCTATTGACCAAATCACTCTTCTGTCCCTTCAGTGTCTTACCTATATTTGAATTAATCCACATGATTGTTCTTTAATTTTTTTAAAAAGCAAATCTGAATAACATTGCACGACTCTTCTAAAAATTGCTAAGAAAATAGATCTTATAAGGTCTAACACAAGAAAAATATTTATGTAACTATGTATGATGACAGGTGTTAAGTAGACTGATTGTGGTGATTATTAATTTTGAAGTGTAGCCCTAGCTGGTTTGGCTCAGTGGATAGAGCGTCAGCCTGTGGACTGGACTGAAGGGTCCCAGGTTTGATTCCAGTCAAGGGCATATGCCCGGGTTGTGGGCTCGATCCCCAGTAGGGGGCGTGCAGGAAGCAGCCAATCAATGATCCTTTCTCATCATTGATGTTTCTATCTCTCTTCCCTCTCCTTTCCTGTCTGAAATCAATAAAAGTATATTTTAAAAAATTTTGAAATGTATACGTATGAAATCAGTATGCTGTCCACCTGAAACTAATATAATGTTAAAGACCAATTATATCTCAATTTAAAAATCTGCTTGTGTTATCTGCTTACAAAATAAGCTTTATGAAGTCTGAATTTCTTTATCTTACTTTTTTTTATTAAATTGATAGGGGTGACATTGGTCAACATGAACATATAAATTTCAGGTGTGGGTTTGTATGTTACAAGATCTGTATATTATACCGTGTGCCCACCACCCAAAGTTAAATCTTCTCCTGTCACCATATATTAGGACCCCTATGTCCCCCCACCCCCTTCCCTCTGGCAATCACCACACTGCTTTTTATGTTCACGAGTTTCAGTTTTATATCCCACATATGAGTGAAATCATATAGAACTTAGCTTTTTCTGACTGACTTATTTCACTTAGCATAATGTTCTCAAGGTCCATCCATGTTGTTGCAAATGGCGCTATTTCATCCTTTCTAATGGCTGAGTAGTATTCCACTGTGCATATGGACCACACCTTCCTTATCCTGACCCCTTGTCTCTCCTTGTTCAGTCTCTGTTCACCAGAACTGTCTGGAACTGCCTGGGGTCTGTGCCTTTCCTTAGGCCTCTCTTCACCTGCAGTCTCTTCCTCACCCCTCACACCTTAGTTCCAACACCAGCTCCCTAAGCAGCCTTCCCCGAGTCCCTCAGGCCCCGATTGTCACTGTCACAGCATTTTGCCTCTATCTTCCTGGGGTTTCCAAACAGGAAGGCAAACTCGTTATCTGTGATTCTGGTAAACATGAGATTCCCAGGGCCCATCCCCCAGACATTTTGATTTCATGAAGCCAGACTAGGGCCGAGGGATCTGTATTTTTAACACAGGCTGCAGGGAATTCTGATTCAGATGCTTCTCAGGTCCTACTTTTAAGAAACTGCTTGTTATTATAGTTATTTATTTATAGCTCTGTTCTCTATCAGCCTCCACTTCCCCGGCGCCTAAAGGTTAAGAGCTCTCAGGAATCAGAACAACATATTTTCATTCCTAAGGCCCTGGTGTTTGCCCTAAGTACTGGCACACACTATGAGATGCCCAATACGCATCTGATGACTGAATCCATTTAGTCATTCTGTCTATAACTCCTTATTAAGCACCTACTATGGGCACACCATTGTTCTAGGCACCAGGGAGAAGCAACAGAAAGCAAAAGAGATGAAAATCCCTACCCTGACGGACCAAGCAATGGATAGAGAATGCTGATGACCAGATTCTGAGTGTGAGTTCTAACAACTGTCTATCAGAGGGCTACTGTTTGCCAGTTGTTAGGTAGCTTCAGGGAAACTCTGTTACTAGACATCACAGTAAATTAGAGACCAATAATACAAGAGATGATTGCTCTTGTTTCTTTCTTTTTCTTTTTTTTAAACAATGAAAGCACTGAAAACCAGAGAGGTTGGGACTGGCTGCAGATTACAAGGGTGTATTCAGTGCAGAGCCTGCATTGAAAGGCTGGCCTGTTCCAGCCCTGAGTTCTGGGTTGTCTCTCTAGATTCATTATGGCCTTGGCATTGCTGCAAAGATCAGTCACCTGGCACAGGTGATCTTACTCAGCAAAGCGAGCCTGGGCCGCCCAGGCACTGAGTGAATGGGTTACCTGGGCCTGCAGTCCCTTGAGCAAACTCACCTGTGGAACTACCTGGGCACCATGGTTCCACTGAGCCAGCAAGGTGTGGGTATATTGGCAATACAGTGCTTCATGAAAGGAAGCATGTCGTCACTCTCACGCTTTCATTAAGAGGATTGAGAGCAGAGGAGGCTGAAATGGCTTCGCTTGGGCACAAGAAATCAGAGATTAATAAAGTAAACCTTGAAAATAGTGAAGCATCTGATTTGAGCTTTTCCATGGACAAGCCCAATAACCCAGAGGAAACTATTAACATACAAATAGACAGGCTTCCCATTAAAACAGCAGCCGACAGTTCTGGAAAAGACCTCTTCACGCAGAAAGCAATTATGATGGGAAATCGAGTCCGATTGAGGCCCATTTGCAGCAAGCTTGGAAAATCAAAATGGAACCACTCATAATCGAGCAGACAACCCTTCTGTGGGGTGGTGGTGGGGAGCCAGTTCTTCATTATGATTGCTTTTATTATTATTACTTTGAGAGAATTCAACTTTTTAAGTTCCAAATCTTACTGATTTGCAGCCACTGCTCAGATGGTTACAGCACAGTGCAGTGCAGACAGATATATTCGCATACTAACAAAAAAGAGAAAGAACAAAAGAAAAAGAATCAGCTGGTGTATTATTATTAATAGGTCTTTTGGTCAGATTTCCAGAGGTTAATAGGATTTCTGGCTGAGATGCCACTCAAACCAAGAACTTCTAAATGAATAGGCATCTGATCTGAGTGTCCGCACACTCTGAACATCAGATGCCAGCCCTGGGCCCTTTGTTACCTTAAGAGTTGGAATGTGCATAGTCAGACCGTAGAGGCCTGGTTGAATCTAAAGATGAGAGGTGAGATCTAAGGAATGTGAAAGCTCCAGGCAAGGACAAAATCATCCTGGAAAACATGAACGTTTGCTTTCGAATGGTTGTGGAGAAGGTAGCAGACCAAGATGCTCAAATGAGATCATAGACATTTCAAGATTTTCATGAAAGTGCAAGAGGTTGGTGGTATTGCCCAGGAGGACATCCCAGGGACTGACTGCCATGGACCCTGGCTGTGCTTCTCATAGCACCGGGCAATGTTACCATGACACCATACTTGACTTTCACTAATGGTGTAAGTTTTTGTCTTCTCTACTATACTGTAAGCCCAGTACTTTACAATCTCTAAATATCTTTTAGGAGGAAGACCAACTTCATGCATTTGACCTAAGATATCCTACATGTGTCAGCCCTGCCTACATCTCTAGCAAAGCTTGATGCCCTTTCCCCCACTCTCTGTGCCCCAGCTAAACTGGTTCCACAGACTTGCCGTACTCCTCGAGCTCTGGGCCTTCCTCTCTGTGTGAGTGATGTACATTCCACCCAAACCTAGTTAATCTCCTATTATACACTCTCATGACATCTGCTTCTTTTCCTTCAGAGCCTTATCCATAATCATATACTTATTTGGATAACTATTTGATACATGCCTGTGACCCATCCCCTAGACTCTAAGATTCATTTAATCATGGATCTCACATCACCAGAACCTAACACATGTCTGGATTAAAGATAAATAAATGATTCCTAGCACCCAGATCAGTCCATCACCTAGTCAGGCTGAACAAGGCTCTGTTCAATGAAAAGATGGATGAATATGTGGCCAAATTGGAATCCAAGACCTGTGTCTTTGCTAATACATCACATTGTCTTCCTGTAAAAACATAACATATGAACTTTTTTTCTCCAGCTAATAATCATTTTTTAAAATATATTTTTATTGATTTCAGAGAGGAAGGGAGAGGAAGAGAGAGATAGAAACATCAATGATGAGAGAGAATCATTGATTGGTTGCCTCCTGCACACCCCCAATTGGGGGTTGAGCCCACAACCCAGGCATGTGCCCTTGACAGGAATCAAACCTGGGACCCTTCTCCACAGTCCGGCGCTCTATGCACTGAGCCAAACCAGCTAGGGCTAATAATCATTTTTGAAATAAGAAATGTTCAGGTGCAAAAAAATAAATTGTGGCCAGTAAAGAAATAGATAACTGTAATATTGTGGTTTGCAATAAGAAATATGTACATTTAGTCTTTGTCCCCACTTCTAGCAGAACTTTTAAATCTTGACTTGTACTAAGTGGTGGGGGAGCAAAAGGTGTCTTTTGTCATGTTAATGAGGTGACTTTAGGAATGCCCCAGGTCACTCAGCGATGGGGCTGATTGTCAGGAGAACCAACCCTGTGCTTGGTTCACAAATTCTTTAATACTCTTCCTTTTAGGCAGTAGAGCCTGAATCTTCTCCCTTGTATGTGGACTAGAATGAGTGATTCACTATTTTTGTTTTTTTAAAATCTTTATTGTTGAAAATTTTACAGATGTCTCCTTTGTTTCATTGTTGTTGTTGTTGTTTTCCCATTGACCCCCTCCACTCCTCATCTGCCCCTCCCAGGCCTTCACCACACTATTGTCTGTGTCCAAGGACTATGCATATATGCATATAAGTTCCCTGGTTAATCACTCCCTCCCTCCCCCCAACCCCGCCTTCCCTCTGAAATTCCTCAGTCTGTTCCATTCTTCTATGTCTCTGGATCTATTTTGTTCATCAGTTTATTTTGCTCATTAGATTCCACATGTGAATGAGATCATGTGATACGTATCTTTCTCTGACTGGCTTATTTCGCTTAGCATAATGCTCTCCAGGACCATCCAAAGGTAAGAGTTCTTTTTTTATAGCCAAGTAGTATTCAATTGTACAAATTTACCACAGCTTTTTTTTTTATCCACTCATCTGCTGATGGGTACTTGATTGTTTCCAGATTTTAGCTATTGTAAATTGTGCTGCTATGAACATAGGGGTGCATATATTCTTTCTGATTGGTGCTTCTGATTTCTTAAGATATATTCCTAGAAGTGGGATCACTGAGTCAAATGACAGTTCCCTGTTTAAATTTTTGAGGAAACTCCATACTGTTTTCCATAATGGCTACACCAGTCTGCATTCCCACCAGCAGTGGGTTCCCTTTTCTCCACATCCTCTCCAACACTTGTTCTTTGTTGATTTGTTGATGATAACCACAATGACAAGAGTGAGATGATGCCTCATTTTCATTTTAATTTGCTTCTCTTTGATGATTAGTGACTTTGAGCATTTTTTCATATGTCTCTTGGCCTTCTATATGTCCACTTTGGCGAAGTGTCTATTTAGGTCTTTTGCCCATTGTTTAATTGGATTGTTTGTCTTCCTTTTGTTAATCTGTATGAGTTGCTTATATATTTTGGAAATTAACCCCTTATGGGATATATCATTGCCAAATATGTTTTCCCATGCAGTGGCTGTCTTTTCATTTTGTTGATGGTTTCTTTTGCTGTGCAGAAGCTTTTTATTTTGATATATCCCATTTGTTTATTTTCTCCTTAGTTTCCTTTGCCCTAGGAGATGTATTGGTAAACATATTGCTAGGAGAGATGTCTGAGATTTTGCTGCCTATGATTTCTTCTAGGATTTTTTTAAGGTTTCACGACGTACATTTAAGTCTTTTATCCATTTTGAGTTTGTTCTTGTATATGGTGTAAGTTGGTGGTCTAGTTTCTTTTTCTTTTCTTTTCTCTTTTCTTTTTTTTTTTTTTGCATGTACCTGTCCAATTTTCCCAACACCATTTAGAGATTCACTGTTAATTCACAGAATGAAGTACAAGTGAGACTGGGTCAGAAAAGGGTGCTGTAGCTTCTTTCTTGATCCTTCTCTTAGATAACTTGCTCTAGCAAAACCAGCTACCATATCCTCAGGACACTCCAGCAGCCCTGAAAGAAGTCCTCATTCATGGTTAGGAACCGAGGTGTCCTGCCAACCGTCCTGTGAGTGAGCTGTCCCAGAAGCACATTCTCCAGCCCTTGTCAGGCCTTCAGATGCCAATAGCCCCAGCCCACAGCTGACTGCAGAGCTGAGCTGCTCTCCAGTTCCTTACCCTCAGAAACTGTATGAGATGATACAGGTTTGTTGTTGTAAACAGCTACTTTGGGGTAATTTGTTACTGGGCAATAGATAATACACCACCCCATGCCTGCGATCTGAAACCACAGAACTAGACCTCTGACAATGAATGAAATAAACCAGGTTACAGAATGTACCTAGAGTCAGCCATAGCTCTCTTTGAATTTGTTCAACTACAGTGTGACTTTGCCAGAATTAGACTCAACTTGTACAGAATTCTTTCCCCTTCCTCATGTATCTGTTCCCTACTGAGTAGAAAGATTGATTGCATGGGTTTGAAGTTTAACAAACCTGGGTTCAAGCCATTTCATTGCTCTTTATTATATAGGAAACTGTTGGAAATGTACTTAATCTCTCTGAGATCAGATGTTTCACCATAAAACAGAGGGTAATAGTACTTACTTCACAGAGTTGCACAATGCAGGGGCACCAGGGTTTTAGAAGGATCCATTTAGATAATGTACATAAAATACATATTTAGCACAGTGGTTGGTACTTATTAAGGACTCAATTATAGTAACCATTATTATTATTATCTTTAATAATAGTTACCCAAATTCCCTTACACCAGCAAATAGAAACTTCCTTGAATTCCAAAGGATTGTCCTTTATTAAACTTAATTCCGGTGGACAGTGTGTTGTAACAGCTGAGTGTTCTGAAAATGCAGTTCATGACTTCCTTTCTTAAGGGGCAATTAAAAATGAAGGTTTCTGAAGGCCTGGTTGGGTGGCTCAGTTGATTGGAGCGTCATCTCATACACCAAAGGTTGCATGTCCAATTCCTCGGTCAGGGCACATGCCTGGGTTGTGGGTTTGATCCCGGGTCTGGCGTATGTGGGAGGCAATCATTTAATATTTCTCTCTCACATCCATGTCTCTCTCTCTCTCTCTCTCTCTCTCTCTCTCTCTCTCTCTCATCAATGAACATATCCTCTGGTGAGGATTTAAAAAAATTCCTAAAACCAATTTCAGACCCATCAAGTCAATATCTCTGGGATGGAGGAGGGTAGCTGGGAAAGAATGGGAACTTGCATTTTTAACACGCTCCCCCCGCTGGGTATTCCAGCGTTCAGAAAATTCCTGTGGAGACAAAAGGGATTCATCTCAGAGCTGGAGGAGCAGGGCTGCTAGCCTGACTTCTGATATTCACTAGCCACAGTGAGTAAACCTTTGGAATTCCATTTCTCCTCTGTGTAAAGGAAACACTAATCTGCCTTCCCTGGCCTATAGAGCGATTGTAAAGATCACCTGAGATAATAAAAACAGTGACTGGCTATCTAGTGTGGACACAGTTTACAACATGATTATATCCACTTGATCTCATTGAAACTCAGGGCTGTCCGATGAAGTTGATAGAGACAGGACCCAGGTAGCTGAGATGACATGGCATGTCCAGGTTCAGAGTTGGTGCACAAACTAAGGTCTAGACCACAGGTTCAGAACTGAACTAAAATCAAAGTGCTACCTCCATGTGCTACTTCTGTACATCACTCTAACCTTGGTTACGCTGCTGAGACCACAGAGAAGGCTCAAGGAAGAAACTGTTTCATGTCCTAATTGCCCAGATGACAATTATACATGCAAAGAGCAATAATTATTTTAAAACAAAAACTGTGAGGCCATTGAAATACATGGTCTTAGCAATGACATTAGATAAAGTGTTAGTCTTGGTGTGGCAAATATTTCTAACGCATGCATCATTAAATTCACTCATCTTCAATTATAAACCTGATTAACTTTATTCATTTGCTTTTTCTGGGTCATTATTTTGTTTCTTCTGCCTAGGTTTAAGAAAAAAGTTATGGAAAATCATTTGTATTCCCTACACGCTCCATGAATAAAGGAAAATCAATTTTCAACTGGATAGTTTATATTTCTATTAATAAAATTAAGTGTCTGCTATTATACTACGTGGAATGGCTGGATGGGTTTTCACCGCGTTTAGAGGGTATGTCTGGGATGGTCTGACTTAAAGTATAGGGTGTGTTGTATTATTAAATAGATCTTTGGGTGCCGAAGAGGGTGCCCCTCCTAAAGACACTCACACATCCTCCAGAGTAGCTGAACGAGAAGAACACTCTGTGGCCTAGAAAGGCAACCACGTGATTAGATTCCTTGAGCAGAGAAAACAAAGCGCTTTCAAACCTGAGCCCAAACCTGAAGTCACTGGGTCAGACTCTGAACTATCAGCGCTGATTTGGGATCTGATTGATTGCTCAAATGACAACTCCAGGTCGAGAGCTTGGAATGAGGTCGGTACTTAACGAAAGTGTCTTAGGTTGGGTTTCCCCAAGGATAGACAAGGGTTTCAGTGCCAGCAGCTTATTTGGGAAGTGGTCTCAGATGCACTGGTAGGAAAATGGGCAACTTTGACAGCGAGGCAATAAGGCCAAAGTAGCGTGCATATGTGTGTAGGTTACCAGTGTGGTCAATTGGGGCTCAGTCTACTGTGCACCGCTGTGCGTCTGTGTAGGACATACTTCAGTTATCCCACCCAGGGGCAAGGAAGCTCATCTGTCATGGCTGTTCCCAGGGTGTTAAGACCCTGGCGCTTCTGACCTGCCCTGAAGTTCCTAAGAAGGCCCCAGGCAGGGAATCAGCATACTTGTAGCTAAAAGCCATCAGCCTGACTGACCACTTACAGAGTTTTCTACAACCCACAAGGTTGTGTCACAGACACATTTGTATGTGATAATGATAATGAGATACTGGTAATGCAGCAATAGCTGTCTATTGAGTGCCTATCACGTGGTGGCTTCTGTAGTAGGCCCATTACGTGTCTCGTTGAACCCACAGAACACCCCATCTCTAAGGCGTTACCATTCATATTTCACACTTGAGGAGGGGGCAATCAGAAAGCTTCAGTTCCTGCCCTAAGTCCACACAGTCGGAAAAGGAAAGCCAAACTTGAGCCCAGGCCCTTGACTATAGAACTTATCCTCTCCACAGAGCAGGTAGCAATTGCAGATCTGTTTAATGGATGAACTGAATATATACATAGAAACACTTTGCATTTCTAACTTTTGACACTTCAAAGCAGGATTTTAGTTGACCTGTGTCTGTCTTGTCTGTTTTCTGAACCCACCTCTCTCCTGCTCGTCTCACCTCCCTGCAAGGCTGACATGTTCTGTAGGAGAATGTGGATCCTGTTTAGTCCTAGCTGAATGAGTCTGTACCTTGTATGTGTGTAAAACCACAGGAAACTGACCCTGGGAATCTGGGACAGGTCACAGGGTCTCAGAGACACTCTATGCTCTATCACCGGCTCATGACAGGAACCAACGGTTCCCCTCTCTCTCCACCACACCTTCCTGCCTTTGAGGTAAGACAGTGTGCTCAACTCAGCTCCATGCGTGATCTAGTTCTTTTCTGGGCCAATTCACAACAACGCTTATCAAAGTTTAAGAAACGATGTTGGGCTCCCAACAAGGTTTGAACTATGCAGATGTTAGTGAGATAGAAAATATGAGATAATCTATTTCCTACCACAGGAAGTTTCTGCTACTCACTGTGGGTTTATGGTTGACAGAAAAATTAAATAAATAAATAAATAAATAAATAAATAAATAGATAGATAAATAGATAAATAAATAAATAAGGTTTGACATGCTATGAAATTGTGTTTTTCCTAATGCAGTCAAACTAAAACACTGTTCAGAGGAAGAAGGATTCTCAAGGGGGATTCCAATTTTAATCTCTCAAGTTTCAGCCACCAGCACACAGGGTTCATCTACTTAAAGCCATAAAAAGTTAGGAATTGAAACAGTATGGTTTGCCCATGCTCCAAGAGGGAAACTGAGGCCATTGTTTTAAATGGATCCCTGTCTAAAATATTGGCTTCTATTTCTGAAGAATGCACTTTTGAGCGTGTTTGTCCAACTCTGTAGTTCAAATTAATTTCACCCTTCAGGGATCTGTGGGCATGTTGACAGATTCAATGACAACAGTGGAGTTTTATTGGACATGGTGTTTGTCGGGGCAGCGAGGGGCTCAGGGAAGAATTTGTTAATGGGTTACGGAGACTTTCCTCCCAGGTCACTGGATCAAATCCAGAACCTGCTTGGCAGTGATTGAAAGTCATTGCCAGTTGGCAGGAGCCTGGCTGGTGGCCAGGGACATGTTGGTCCCCTCTTCCTGCAACTTCTGGAAGAAACAACCACATGACAGCAGGATACAATGGGTTTAATGAGAATACAGGAGCTGAATTACCGGTTTTCTTTCACAATAGTTTGTTACTTACCAGGTTAAACACATCTATCAATTTAATAGATAAGGGCCCAACAAATTATTCCAAGGCCTACCTCTCTCTTTTTTTCTTTTGTTGTCTTGGTATATACAAATCAGTTATTTATTTGTACCTGAATTATGATTTTTTTAAAATTGAGGTATTGATATGTAACATTATGTTAGTTTTAGGTGTACAATGCAGTTATTTGATATTTGTATATATTGCAAAATGATCACCACAATAAGTCTAGTTAGCATCCGTCACCATCCATAGTTACAAAATGTTTTTTCTTGTGATGAGAACTTTCAGGATCTACTCTCTTAGCAAATTTCAATCATGCAGTACACTATAATTAACTATAGTCTTCATGCTGTATATTACATCCCCATGACTTATTTATTTTATAACTGGAAGTTTTTACCCTTTGACCTTCTTCACCCATTTCACCTCCCATCTGACCTCATCCCCACCTATGACAACCATCAATTTGTTCTCTGTATCTATTAGCTTCTTTGTTTATGTTTCTTACCTTCTATATATAAGTGGGATTATATAGTATTTGTCTTTCTTTGTCTGACTTATTTTACTTAGCATAATGCCCCCAAGGTCCATCCATGTTGTTGCAAATGGCAAGGTTTTATTCATTTTTAGGGCTGAACAATATTCCACTGTATGTACACACCACATTTTCTTTATCCATTTTTCCATCCATGGACACTTAGACTGTTTGCCGTCCAATACCCACCTCTTGACAGTGGTGAAGTCTGATTAAAACTGGGGCAAAAAATAGGGCACGAGAAATGAAGAAAAAAAAGTTACTGCAAAAACTCATGTTGCTCAGCTGCTTATAGCTGAGCTAGAACATCTACATGTTTATGTAAAAAAAAAGATCAAAAAATCTTAAAAGGCCAGACCTGGCATTGGGAAAACACACAGGGACAAACCCCTAATAGAAGGGCTGCAGGAATAAATTTGGCAGAATTCCATCTGACCGGCTCTTAAGAGACACACAAGGCAAGGAGCCGCCACGTAGGACCCATTATGGGATGGTTGGCGCCATATTAATTTCGGCAAGGCTGTTCCCAGCTGGAACCCAATCACCCGATCACATCTCTGCAGGAGGCCATCCTTAATGCAGGCTGGGCCAGATAATGAGAACTTGATTCTAAGACTGGGAATTTCCTTATTTCAATGGGCTTAAGCCAAAATCTTTAAAATTATTTTAATGTCATTTTTCTTTTTAATGGGACATGTAAGTACTAGGAAAATTACAGGCATTAAAAGGGCTTTTTTTGGACTTTCTTTTTGTAATTGCTCTTTAGAGGGTAGAACTTTCAATGCATTCTGAATGTTTCACTCTGATGCGAGAAAGCCTCATATTCTTAGATAAGTTCCTCATATTTTCCCCTAAAAAAACTCAAGACACTCACTAGTTTGAGCTTAACCTGTGTTCTTTCCCTCTTAGCCGACAAACCCCTGGATTTCCAGAGAGGTGACAAGATTTATCCACAGCTGTTGGCCAAAGAAAAAGTGTGCTAGGACCACATAAGAGATAACATAGCCGTATTACTGATTAATTTGCAAATGACAGTACAACCTGCTCACTAAAATGAGCATTGAACCATTGAAAGTACACCTATATAAGATGGGTGCTTTGAAGTGTATGTCACGGCCTTAAGTTTTGCTGCAACAGTACCACTAAATCTGAGTGGTTCACAACCACAAGCATTTTTTTTCTCTTGCTGTCAGGTCTGCATGTTGGCTGTGGCTTAGCTGGACTTGGCCTGAGGCTCCACATGCCTCTCATTTTAGGACCCAGGCTGCAGAGGCAGCACCTGGCGAATGGCCTTCCTTTCACGAAAGGAGAAGACATATTTGTTGATGTTTAATACAATCTACCACTGCTCGTCACATAACTTGAAACCCCGTGCTATACAGGTGGTATTCTCTTAGTGACTTAGCTCACGTTTTGGAGCACCTACTCATTACAGGAACTCATTACTGTATTGAGCTGAGCAAAATGCATTCTTTATATCATGTCATCCTCCCAACAACCCTCGGAAGTATGTATTCCCATTGTACAGAGGAGAGGCAAAGTTCTATGCCTTGGCTCTAACCCTGGAGAGTGGCAGAGCCAGGACTGGAGCCTGGGACCTAGCTCTGAGCCTGTGTTCTAGTGCAGGACCCAGCCCTGTGCTGGAGACCGAGGCCGGGAGAGGAGGCGGTCTGCTGGGATCCTCAGACCAATGCACACATCCCTGTCAGCCGGAGAGGGAGGAGCCTATTTTGGAAATGATTTAAGGACATTTGGCCACTTCTGGAAACCAAGGCGGTTGATTGGGTTTGGTAATCCTAGCTGAGGTCTGAAGTGAGATGTGACTATAAACTCCTGAGGCTGACCTTATGTGCCTTACAACCGGGCATTATGAGGAAGAAATTCCAAAGTGGTAGCCCAACCACGCCATCATCCTCTGCCTGTAACCAAGGCTGGCAACACCTTTACTGTTGGGGCCCATGCCCCACATTGGTGGCTGTCTCTAGACTTGCTCCTGCTGTTTCCTTGATGTACTGGTCCACCAGATAAAGTAATCTCTGCCACTTCATCACAATGTTTTTGGTGCTCTAAACCTGTGCTGTCTGAAAGGGTAGTCACTATCACGTGTGGCTTTTAAATTCAAATCAAAGTAAAAATTCAGTTCCTTGCTCACACTAGTCACATTTCAAGTGCTAATCACCATATGTGTTTAGTGAGTACCATATTGAATAGCATACTCTATCCCCACACCCCCTCTATCGCCAACATGCTGTTTCTCTAGAGCATGTCTGAGCCTCCCCCTTGTCCTTCCTCCAGGTATGTATATCCTTGTTTTCTTTTAAAAAATAATAAAATATATATATATTGATTTCAGAGAGGAAAGGAGAAGGAGAGAGAGGTAGAAACATCAATGATGAGAGAGAAATCATTGATTGGCTGCCTCCTGCATGCCCCCTGCTTGGGATTGAGCCCACAGCCTGGGCACATGACCTTGACTGGAATCGAACCCGGGACCCTTCAGTCCATGGGCCAACACTCTATCCCCTGAACCAACCCAGCTGGGGCTATCCATGCTTTCTTTTTCTGGAGCTCCAAGGGGCCCTTCCTTTGCCTCTATAACTTGTTTCCTGAGCCCATGCAGCCCAGCTGGCACACTTATTCCACAGCTCACTTCTTCTCTGTCTGTGGCTTTCTAAATAAACTTTTGCTTATATTTGAGTCTTGGCTCTGAATTCTTTCTTAGCCAGAACTCAAGTACAGAGGTTGCTGAACCGAGGTCCAATCGCCAATAACATTCTGGTGCCCTTTGATGCTAACATTATGGTATGGAATATTTCTATGATTACTTCTGGACAGTGCTGCTAAAACCTATAAGTCTTAGTATCATTATAATGGGGCAAGTCTTCTTTCATTCTTCCTCATCTTGAAAATTGCTTTGGCTCTTTACTTTTCCAAATAAATTTTAGGGTAAGTAATCAGAGAACTCAAAACAGCAATGGTATGCCATTCTATAGTAACTAAAATGAATGAGTTATACGTAACAAAATTGAGAAGTCTGAACATAATGAGAATATGTGAAAAGATCCAGTTAAAAAGAAGTGTGTGTGTGTGTGTGTGTGTGTGTGTGTGTGTGTGTGTGTGTGTGAGTGATGCTATGACACAATTTAGGCAAGTTTTAAAAACCAAAAAACTATTCATTGTTTATAGATCACAATTATAGCTAATATTATTAAGCATTTACTTATTCCAGGCTATGTTCCAGGGACTTTAAAGGTACTAGCATTTGCTACTGTACCCAGGATTGATTTACTGTCTTCCTTATTTGACTGAGGTTTAGAAAAGTGAAGCAACTTGCCCCAGGTAACCAGCGACTTGGTGCAGAGTTGGAGCTCATAACCAGGCTGTCTGGCCTCCAAGTCTGTACTCATAACCACCGTGCTGTCCTGGATTCAGACCAAATGACACTCGCCATACATGCATGGGGATGTTTCCAGAGAGGGAGCAATTAGAAATGGGCTGTAGGTCTTTTCCTTCTGTATAGTATGGGTGTGTGTGTGTGTGTGTGTGTGTGTGTGTGTGTGTGAGAGAGAGAGAGAGAGAGAGAGAGAGAGAGAGAGTAGGATCTGAAGGAAAGATAAGGGAAATGATAACATCAGTCAGATTAGGTGGGTACCTGGATGTCTGTCATTTTCTGTTTGAGATAAACATAAAATCAGTTTTTAATTAATAAAGTGAAACATAATGGGCATATTATTAGAGGAGGTAAAGCTTCCCGGACTGGCTTACTCTCTGCGTGAGTTGCTTATGAGACTTCTGTGTTGCGAAGAGGTACCCCTTCTGATTTGCAGAGCAAGATATGAAGACCAAAAGCTTTGCTGAGGGGCAGGTGGGATGGACACAAAGCCAGGTGACAGAAGAGACAGGTGGGGAGAGTCCTGGGCAACCCAAAAGGCGGGGCGGGGCAGTGAAGCTGGAGAGGTGTCAGAAACCCTCTGGTGCTTGGTGTCATCCCCTCTCCCATTTCCTGGAAAGCTTCAGTAACATCCACATCTTCCCTGCCGTTAGCAACCAGGTGCCTTTCCCTCTGGCACGTGGAGAAGAGGGGAGAGTAGCTCAGAGGCCCGTGGTGTGTGTGACTCACTGCCGGGGTGGTGGGTGCAGTTATGCTCAGGGGACACCGAGACGGCTTCCCTTCTTGGCGCCCAGGAACCCTCACCGTGGCAGTCGGTGCTAGCAGCCAGCGTCGCTGCCCCGGAAGCCTCTGCTCACCTGCTTTCTGTCCCCTGATCAGTCCGGCACTCCAGCCTCACGCCCAGGTCACCCTGGCCAGTGGCAGAGCTGCCTGTGATGCCTGTGAGCCTCCCCGCCCCAGCCTCCCGGGCAGGGAGCCTCCTTGGCTGTCTCCCCAATGGCAGCTCGCATGTGGGGCTTCTTGCACAATCTCTGTCCTGGGAGCATACAGATGGGAGTGGCAAGGTGGGGCCTATGCAGGCAGGTCTGGGGCAGCTTACCCGTGTGAACGGCAGACACCTGCCAGCCCACCAGGAGAAGGGGAGCTGGGTTCATCCAGGGGAGGGAGGGCTAGCGGGGAGGCCAGGGGGCAACTGCAGAAAGGTCTGTCCTCCATCCTCTCCCTGCAGCTGCTCTGCACCAGGGACCCACCGCCCCCGGGGAACTGAGCCCCCTCCAAGGCCGACTTATGGCTTCTTTTCTGTGAGCTCATCGGTAATTATGGACCGGTAGGTTCTTAAGAAGCTAACACTGTGCAAGGCACAGTCTAGCTCTGGCCCTGCCACCGCCCCTCCTGGCGCACAAAAGGAGGTTTCCAGATTCTGGGACGGTGGCTGGCCTGCACCTGCCTCCAAGCCCACAGCAGGCCTGGTGCTGCTTCGCACACGCAGGCACGGCGCTGCTGGGCTTCCACACATGCCAACACACTCATCTCCAAGCCAAAACGCAGAGAAGAATGATAACATGCTAGGGGGGAGGGGGGATAGATGGTTTCCACTTGAATGTGGCCCTGTGAGCCCCATTGAGGAGTACACCACGTGAAAGCCTGGACACTGTAGGCATGATATGGGGCAGGGCTACTGGCTCGTTGAGAGGTGACCATCACAGTTCACATCCGCTGCTCTGGCCACCTGCGCCCACATGCTCTGTGCCCTCACCCAAGGCCTGCCTCAGGGTCTGGGCCTGTGGAAGAGGCAGGGTGAGCTAGTGATAAACAGCAGTGTCCGGCCCAGACAGGACCCGGGTAGGACCCATCTGAGGTGCAGGTCCTTGGTGGTTGAGCTTTCTGAGCTTCATTCCATTTATTAGGATGGAAATCTCACCTGTTTTGAAGAGTTTCCGAGATTGCAACTTCAAGAGTATGTTCGTGTGGCTAGTTCTCTTATTAAGCCTGTTAGGGACAATGAATAAAGTAATTTTCCAGTCTCATAACATCCTGCTTATTATAAAGTCAATCATGGATTGACACTGGTTTGTTTTAAATATATTTACTATTTTTTATCTTTAATTTCTTTATTGGTTAAGGTATTACAAATGTGTCCTCATCCCCCCATTAACCCCCAACCTTCCCCCCACTCATGCTCTCATCCCCCTGTTGTCTGTGTCCATTGGTTTGGCTTATATGCATGCATACAAATCCTTTGGTTGATCTCTCCTCCTTACCCCCACCCTCCCCTACTTTCCTTCTGGGGAGTGGCAATCTGATCGCTATTTCTCTGTCTCTGGATCAGTTGTCATAGATGCACACATGTGTGTGTTTTAAATCACCTCTATCTAAAAAATAAATACATAAATAATTTATGAAAGATATACTTATCTTTCACTTATTTGTTTTACATTTGTTTGTTTACTAGTATTACACAGTATGTAAATATATATATACACACAACACAAAAAACAGCACTGTGGCATAATGAGTAAGAACAGGGCTCTGAATCTGCAGACCTGGTCTCGTGATTTACTCTAAATATCTTAGCTTTGTGACCTTAAGCAAGTTAATCAACCTCTCTGAACCGGAGTTTGCTCATTTTGGAAGAGTTTGCAAAGTGGTTAAGGGCTGCAACTCTGGAACCAGATTATCTGGGTCCAAATCCCAGATCCACTACTTACTCATCTCTGTGCCTCAGTTTTCCCAACTGTAAAATGGGACTAAGATTGGTACCTACTGTCTTGTGATGCTGTGAGGATTAAATGAGCTAATAGAAAGTCATGTAATATAAAGTGCTTGAATGATTGCCTGAGACATAGTTATTAAAATCACTAGAGCAATACTAGAATCCACCATAGAGGTTGCAGAAAGGATGAGACATGGTCACGCACACAGCTCAGAGTAGACACCCAAGCGCTGCAAAAAAGGGTAGCTGTTGTTGCCGATGTTTTTATTTCAGGCCAGGAGGCGAGGAAACTGGACTGCACAGGGGCCAGGCTGTGCACCCACACACAGTGCCCTGGGGCCCACTGCGGGTCCTAAGGATATGAGTGGGGGGGGGAGGTTGGGACAGAAGGAGGAAAGAAAGGGAGCGCTCAAGTGCTCATGTCCCAGGAGAAGAATGAAGAAGGCCAGGCTCCGGCTCAGACAGAAGCTGCAGGGGCTGCACACACCATCCTCTGGGAGGCTGAGCTTCTGCTGCACCCAAACCAGGATCATTTTGCTGATCCATCTCCTGCTGCCAAATGTTGTTCCATCCAAACTCTTTGATCCAATGCCAGGCCTTGGCAATGGAGGCGGGGTGTGCCGGGACTCATGGAAGGCCCTGGGGTGAGGGCCTGCCGATCCTGACAGTAGGGCAGGCTCAGGGCCAGAAGGAATGTCCCAGAAGGGTGGGGATGGGCGGGGCCACCTGAGCCCGATGGCCAGGAAGGCAAAAGACAGATCCCAGGGATGGCCGGGCTCCCGGTTCAGGGGCTCAGACCCTCTGTGGTGGCCACAGGAGCTGGCACTGGAAGTAGGGGGAACAGCTTCTCCACTGTGGACAATGGTGCTATTGCACGGCTTCCCAGGACCACCTCGTTCAGACCTCCCCTTGCAAAGGTGAGACAGTGAAGGTCCAGAGAGTCTAGGGAATTTTCCTGAGGTCATGGAAAGTCATGTCAAGTAGACCTTTCAGTCACCTATCACGGGGTTCCTTGGCCCTGACACCGGTGCTATTTGGGGCTGGATCATCCTTTGTGGTGGGGCATCCTCTGCCCAAAGGATGCTGAGCAACATCCCTGGCCTCGGCCCACTGGTGCCAAAACACTCCCTCCCCGAGTTGTGGCAACCAAATTTGTCTCCACACATTGCCACATGTTCCCTGGGGACAAACCCGGGCCACTGGAGAACCATTCACTGCCTTTAGTACGAAGCAGAAAGGAGGGGAGAGGAGAAGAAAGACCTTGAGAGAAAAGGGGAAGAAGCCAAGAGGAGTAGCAAAGAAGAGAGAGAAGGAAGGATGTGTCTACAGTGCAAGCATGACCTCCGGAGCCAGTGCCACGGCTTTTCCAAGCTGGGACCGCCCTCTGATTGGGCTCCAGACGACAGATTGACAGCTTCGGAGCAGCTCTCAGAGAAAGGCTCCATGTGGCAGCACCACCCATCACACTAAGCCTTTCCCCAGGAAACCTGTTTGTCATCCCCTGTGCCAGCGTTGGCATCACCAATTCCCCCACGTGTCCCCAGTAAGAGAAGGCGACCAACGTGGTGTCCACCTGGGGCTGCTGTGTCTCTTGGCCAGGCCCGGTGTCCAGAGTGGATGATACCAGCTGTGCCAGGGCTTCCCCTATGCCCAGAACAGCTAACTGCAGGGACGCACGCCCAGAACGCAGAGGAGAAGACCGGCATTGGGACATACTTAACCAAGAAGTACGCGCTGCTTATCTGAAATTCAAAGCCAACTGGGCTTTCTGTGTTTGTATTGGCTAAATCTGGCCCCTGAGACAGGCAACTCAGGCCTGACTTCCGTGGCAGACGTCAGAAGAGAACTGATATCTCATTCCCCAGTCACACCTATCCCAGGAAAGTCTGACCTTTCTGCCCGATGACAGGGAGGTTTTCTCCTTGGCAAGAAAGGGACAGGGGAAATCAGCCTCTGGTTAACGTGATGCTAGAGCCGGCACTTACTGAGGCCCAAGTGCATGCCAGGGTCTAGGCCAGCGGTTCTCAACCTGTGGGTCGCGACCCCTTTGGCGGTCGAACGACCCTTTCACAGGGGTTGCCTAAGACCATCCTGCATATCAGATATTTACATTACGATTCATAACAGTAGCAACATTACAGTTATGAAGTAGCAACGAAAATAATTTTATGGTTGGGTCACAACATGAGGAACTGTATTTAAAGGGCCAGAAGGTTGAGAACCACTGGTAGGCTGTTCTACAGGCATTGTTTCATTTAATGTCGGCGACCATCTGAGGAGCCGGATTTCTGTTCCTACCTGTGCAAAGGGACTCCGCACAGACGCAGAGGCTGAGCTTGCCCGGATCCAGCCGCGGGTCCGCCGGCCACAAGTGGCAGAGTTGTACTGAACAATGGCTGGCACAGACTTCATCACTCACCGGGGGATTTAGTTCTCCATTCCTTTATGAGGTCCCTGTTTCAAAACTGAGCACCTGCATATACCTGCTATCCCAGGTGAGTCAAAATCTGAGGGCAACTATGGTAGGTGATAAGGGAGAAAGGACTTGGTCCAAGAGGCACGGGCAGAAAGAGTTTGTGTTGGCAACACCCAGCCCTGAGTCAGAGCACCGGCTCTGTCCCTGCCTGAGAGACTTTGGGCAAGTTCCCTGCCATTGTTTGAGCTCCAGTTTCATTTGCTAAATAATTGGCATAATAATGCACACTGAGTAGGAGAGTTAGGATTTAATGAGGAATGCAGGAGAAGTAAGTACTCATCTATTGGGCTATTATCTACCTCAAAGGGTTGTTGGAGAAGAATAAAAAAGATCTGAAGTGAAGACCTGCAGTAGGTGCTCCATAAAAGGTAATTATGGTTACTGTTAGCAGCACTCTTTGGAACTGGTGATTTGTTTACCAAAGCCACTAAAAAATTCTGTTCCTGTCGCAGAAGAACAGATAAATGACTCCTCTGATAAACTATCCTTTTAGCCGGGGGACTTGGTTTGCTGAACCTACCCAGGTTAAAATGACTGAAAATCAATGTGATTTGACAGCTGTGCAAAAAACAGAATTCATGTCGAAACTGTTGAGCGGCAGAGCCCCTCAGTGCTAATACAAAGCAAGACACAGAAAGGACCTGCGGTCTTTGATCCTGTTGCCTGCTTCCTGTTTGGAGTCTTCCCCACCCATCTGGCCACCCATCACAAGGATAAGATCTGCGGTCTCCTGGCCTTGATCCCATAGCTCTGGCCTGTTTCTCTGCTCTTGGGGCCTGGCCTTGAAACTCACCCCAAACCCATCCCAAACTCAAGGGCAGAGGGTTCTCTGCTGCCCTGAGCAGGGTTAGTGAGCACTAAAAAGGCAGACTAGCCTGGTCAGCATGGTACCGAGTGTCGATCTGTGAACCAGGACGTCACGGTTCCATTCCCGGTCAGAGAACATGCCTAGGTTGTGTGCTCCATCCCCAGTGTCGGGTGTGCAGGAGGCAGCCGATCAATGATTCTCTCTCATCATTGATGTTTCTATCTATCTCTCCCTCTCCCTTCCTCTCTGAAATAAATAAAAAATATATTTAAAAGGAATAATCATTAATTATTATAAAGTAAGTCCTGTTTCCCCTGCCATATCAAGTTGCCCCAGTAAAAAATAATATCTTTTCATCCCATACCTGCCGCTATAGACAGCCATCTTGGTTTATTCTCTCTCTCTCTCTCTCTCTCTCTCTCTCTCTCTCTCTCATCTTCATATGTAACAAACTACTTTCCTAATCAGTGAGCCATTTGGTCCAAACACTACTATCTCAGTTTGAACAACTCTAGATGATGCTTGCCTATTCTTTTAACGGCCGTCATGGAATTCCTATCTACCACTTAGCTTTTATTTTAAGCAACATCTAGACACACCCACCTGGTTTCATTTGCACACAAAATAGCTCATTTTACATACAGAGATTTATAGGTTGTAACTATCTATCTCCAGCCTGGAGAAAGGGCTGCACTAGACAACCCCAGGCAAGTTGCTTAACCGTTTTCTAAGGATGTGCCAGTTATTTGCAATATAATAGCTTTCGTGTAGTGGAAACTGACCATGTGCCAGGCATTGTGCTAATATCGTATTTAATCAACAATGCGATCTCCAAGCCTTAGTACTATTATTATCCCATTTTATAGATGAGGAAAATGAGACTAGGAGGGATGAAGCAAGTTGCTCAGAACAAAGAGCTAATAAGTAAGAGCCAGCATTCAAAGCAAAGCCTTTAAAGACTTTTCACTGAGCCTGATAATTAACTCCCAATGCTTTTGTGCGGACAAAAGGCCTATAAGCTGGGTGCTGGGGTTGTCCTCATTTCACTGAGGGGTGAGCTCAGGAGCCTTGGGCGTGAGGAGTTGAATGAACAGAGATGAAAGGTGCCCCTGGACCTCAGCATTTGGGAGTGGCCTGGGAGCTGTCAGGACCCAGCCTCTAGGCAACTGAAGAACTCTCTGTGCATGTGATTATGCATAAGATTGTTCAATTAATCGCATTGCTCACCTGCCCCAATGCCTGGCTTTATGAAATATCTTTCATCTTGGATCTCCAAAGCAGGTGTAAACGCTGTAATTAGTTGTAATGATTGTTGTGGGTGTTTTTTTTTTAATAGTTACCTGCCATAATGTCCCTTTGACAGGTGAGGATGCTGAGGCTTTGGGTTAGAGAGAGATTCTAAACATGGAGACTCAAGACGTAAACTAGCCAAGGTCCTCCCCACTCCCTGGGTAGCAGGGATCCAGCTCAATCACCCTGGGGCCTCACAGGAAGGGTTAGCAAGTCCTAAAGCAAAGCATGGCCTTGAACTATGCAACTCAGTCTTGGTTCTTTATGGAGGGGTTCATAGTTCTCCCCTGGATGGAGAAAAGTGGTCACTTTCCATGGCATTTTAAGGAGGTGTAAACAGTCATTCTATTATAAAGGCAAAGGGGGCTCGAGATTCAAGATGCTATGGAATCACTCAACCAGCCTCAATTTGCTCATAGATGATACAAGGGCAAGAGTCATGATAAATTCTAAAGCACAACAGCTTTGTATTCTTTTATGTGATGGTTACTCAGGTGCAGGTACAAAAGGACACAGACAGGCTCAGGAAAACAGAGTTTATTATACCCACGGGTCCTAGGACTTGGAGGCACATCCCACAGGATCACACGGACAGACTCAGGGTGGTCAGAGGCAGAAGACAGGAGCAGGGGAGGCACTTAGGCTCATCCCTTATTAGTAAATAAAAGAGCCAGGATTAAAACCAACAGCATTATTCTCCTGAAACTACCCCCTGTGCAAGAGTGAGAGAGAGGAGCCTTGGCCTTGGCCTCCCTTTTTTAGGGAGGCATGAAATGGAGATTCACTTTTGGAAAATAAATTCTGCAGAAACAAACAAGGTGGCTTCTTTGGAGCAGACAAACGAGCATCTTTCACTAATCAGACCCCTAACCCCTCCTCTATTCAACTAGGAATCGGAAAAACTTGCATTCACGTGCATCAAAAAACTACGAACAAGAATGTCATTGAGCCCTATTTCTAAAAGTAAAAGGACACAAAAACTAGGTAACTGGAAGTGGCCCCATTATTTATTTATTTATTTATTTATTAAATATATTTTATTGATTTTTTACAGAGAGGAAGGGAGAGAGATAGAGAGTTAGAAACATCGATGAGAGAGAAACATCGATCAGCTGCCTCCTGCACATCCTCTACTGGGGATGTGTCCGCAACCAAGGTACATGCCCTTGGCCGGAATCGAACCTGGGACCCCTCAGTCCGCAGGCCGATGCTCCATCCACTGAGCCAAACCGGTTCCGGCCCATTATTTATTAACAGATAAATAAATAAATAAATGGAACAGAACAGTATATAGTATGGAAAATAAACTATTTATAGCTACAGGCTCCAGCATGGATGAATCTTAGAAACATAATGAGAAGAGGCATACACAAGTTAAGTAAGACAATAGAGAGTATAGTGACATTTTTACAAAGCAGAGAAACAATACACACGCTGTGTATGGTTGAGGCCTACCTGCATAAGGAGTACAGCTTTAAAGAAAAGTATCATAAATGTTTTTAAGGATAAACATAACATTTAGGATAACAGTTACTTGATAAGGGAAAGAGAAGGGCCTTGGGAAGGAAGATTCACCAGTATTGCTTTATGGTTCTTTAAACATTGATTTATAGGCATTTTATATTCAGTGTCATACTTACATATAGATTGCATATATAATTTTGTATGTTTCTAGAAAATGCATATTTCAGGAGAGAAGCTTCCTAGCAGAAATGGCCCAAAGGCAAACTGTTTCATTCAGTGAAAGTAGATAAACAAGAACTTCAAGAAAAAAATATAAGGATTGTGTTTGGGGGCAGAGGGGGACCGAGAGGGAACTTGGGGAAAAAGGGAAGGGTAGAGAGAAAGACTGGAAGCAGAAAGCTGTGAGAATAAGTGTCTGTGAAGCAGAAAGCTGTGAGAATAGGGGTCTGATTTCCTCTCTCCTCTCTCGGGAGATACTCTCAATTGCTGTCTCTTCTTACTCCCTCTACAATGTGTTTAAAAGGACCCGTGGACAAGGGAGAAGCGGGAACCCACCCTCCCCAGAGTGTAAGGCTCATGCACTTTCATGCTGGCAAATACAGAGGCTGGCCAGAGAACCGGACTCAGAGTCAAAACCCCATGGTCTGATTTCCACTCTCAAATCTCAACCTGCTCGAGGTCTTCATGCCTTAGTCAGTGGGGGACAAGTGGATAAACTATGTATGAGATAAGCTGCAAAATACCGGGCCTCTCTAAAGGCCTTGAAACTGTCACACACCCAGGCTCCTAGCCGGTTTGCTCTGCCTACGCAGACCTTGCCTCCACTTGCTCCCTACTTTCCACATCACACGGGTAGCACTTTGCCACATGTAAGAAGACTTTCTCACTTTGGGAAGTTAGAGTTTGAAAAAGGTAGAAATAATTTTCCCCTGAACATTATGACAACCTGCAACAGAAAAATCTCCTAATAAAAATTAAATAGAAAATCATCTGGATATCACTAAGATCTGTTATTGAACATCTTAAAACTATTAAGTTTGGATCATGGGCTTAACGTTATTTTGAATTTGTGTATGAGTTAGACACTTTGATGATGATGATGAAGGTGATGATGATGGTAGTTGTAGTTGGTGATGTTAAGAGTGTGTCACACACACACTGATGGAGTCACGTATGACCCCCTATTTATTTTCAGAACAATATTTTGATGTCAGTACTATCATCCACTGACCAGTGGTCACTGGGGGTTACACAAGAACTTGCCCAAGAACACTCCATAGTTAGGAAGTAGCTGGGCTGGGATTTGACCCTTGATCAGTCTGGTGTATTATATCCAGGACCTGACATATTATTTTCCAGAGATTTAACAGCCAGGAGAGTGTAACAGCCAAGCTGAGAATAACCCTATTTTAGAAAGGGTTTCAATTTATTAAATACAGTCACCTACTCAGAGCAATTAATTACTAAGCATTTGTGAGCCGCCTGCCTTCAGCCCCAGCTCTGCAAATGTCTGTACTTCAAGAAAGCCAGGGATGGAAGAAAATAGCAAATCCATTCTGATTCTGCTTGCCAAGCCACAGAGCTCCCTCCAAAAATCGAGAGCTGTTACTATTGGCAAATGGCGCTCAGAACCTGATGGTGCTTGATTGGAGCGGGTCTCTCCTCAGCTGCCTTGGCTCTGAGTCCTCTGAGCTCCTCTGGGTGACAGTGGTAAAGTCCATGTATCTGTGTCCCTCATTTCAGGCCCGAGTGAGTCCTCACCACACAGCATTGCATTGGGTCCCCAGAGCAGCTCTGGATATTAACGCCTTTCATGGGCCCCTCACGAATGAGAAAACGGGGACCAGAGAGGGGCAGACACTTGGCCAAGATGGAACAGCTCTCAGGAGGCCAGAGGAGTTAAGAGCTCCTGCCTGCTCCAAGGTTCCCGCCATTGACAACCTAGCTCGCAGTCTGTCCGAGGTAGGGCTTTTGGTTGTCACAACGGGATGGGGGCTGCTGCTGGCATCTGGGTAGAGGCTAGGGGTGTGCTAAACATCCCACAATGCATAGGACAGGCCCCACCCTCAAGAAAGAACTTTTCAGTTCCAAATGTCAAGGTTGCCAAGGTTGCCAAGGTTGAGGAAACTTGGGCTAAGTCTGGTGTTAGGGGAAACGGAATGGGACAGAGTTAAGCCCCTGTAGAAAAGGGACCCTGTTAATAGCAGCCTGCCTGTTTATGGCCTAGGCTCCGGCCGGCCTGGCTCTTAGTATGTCCTGTGCCCTCCTCTAGCCAGGATGATTCCAGACACCCAGAGACAGCCGAGAAAGCAGTCCCCTTCCCAAACCTCTCTCAAGGGGCACACAGCTTCCTGGAATGTCAAGGGTGGGACCTCAAGGCTGGAGTGGAGATGGCAGGGAAGGGGGTGGGGTCCCTCTTTCCTAGGCGCATCCAGTGATTACAAATGGGGCACCCAGGGCCCAGGTTGCAATCCTAGGGGGACGACGTCCTGCTTCCTAAGTGTCCCTTCTTTCTCGGTGTCAAAGGCGAGCAGGAGCGTGTCTGGGAAGGGTTAAGTGTGTATCTTCTCCCCTGGCCTGTCTCCCAGGCTGAGTGAAGGCTGCTTCATCTCATATGGATCTGAAAGACAAACGGTGCAGATTGGAAACAGCTGTAGGCCAAGCGAGCGGGCCACATGGCCACCGTGCCATGCGGAGGTTTAGCTAGATGGCTGCCCTTTTGTTTGACTTTGGGGGAGCAGCACAAATAAATACAGTAGGTTCTGTTTAAACCAAGGACTCTGATCAATAGAGGTTTGTATAGCTTACGACCTACAACCATAAACAGAAATTTGAGGTAAAAATCCACAAATCCCAGATCAATTACCAGATTATTTACCCTTTTGCACTGCTAATGTTCCAATCTGCCTTGCATATTAAATAGCCGGGGAAGAAAAGGATTTTTGTTGCGAGGAAGAGGGAGGGCTGTGTGGATTTTATTACTCGTGGCAATCAAAGCCGGTGCCATACGTTTTCTATATAAACCTGGCTTCGGTGAATTGTGCAAATCGGCTCAGACAAATCTGAAATTCCAGGACGTTTCAGCCGATGTTACCAGTAGCTTTAATAATCTCTTTTTTCTTTTTTTTACAGGGGTCTTAACCATCTGCCACAAAACTGTTATTGCATTGTGGTTTGCCATAAGCGAAAGTACATATGTCAGGGCTTCAGGCCCCAGGCCCTTGGCAGCTTGAATCCTTGAGAAAGCCGCCTGCCCTGGGTCTCTTGGACTCAGTTTCCCCAGGCGCAGGCTTGGGCTTGCACGGAGGGTCCTCACCAGCTCCGTGCCGTGGGCAGGTTGTTTCAGCTCTTGAAGCCTCTGTTTTCTGGTCTGTAAAATGGCAAAGAAATGATGCGGTTGACTTCCGGGAGTTGCGATGAGAATGAGAGGATAGGCGGCCTGTAAAGGAAAAGCATAGCCCATGTCTGGCACGCCGGAAGTGGCACTCCTCAGCGCCATATTCTCAGTGCTCCTTCTCCTCTGATAGCCTAAGTTTCACCATATCTGTGATTTTGGGAATGAACTCTGATTTCCAGGGCTTGTGGGGAGAGGCTGGGAATGAGGAACAGGGGACGAAGGGAGAGCAGCACGTAGGGCCACTAGGAAGAGAGAGGAAGCATTTTCCCAGCAGCCACCCTAAAGACTCCAGCAAGCAAAGTGATGAGCGCCGTTAGACCACCCCATGTCCCCTCCCGTCACCCACAGAGGTCTTCTGGCTTGGATACTTGTTCCTCTGAATCTGTAGATCTTCCCCCTGAAAAGAAAGGGCGGATTTCCGGTTGTCTCCCCTCCTACCTTGCGCCCCCCCCCCCCCCCCTCATGAGAGGCCTCTATGAGATTCTGGCTCCAGCAAACACAATTCCCACATCACCTGCGAGACTAGAAGTCCCTCTGAAGTCTGGGGACCTATGCCCATCCTGTCTACCTCTCATCTCCAGTCCCTCTGAGGGACCCAGAATAAGCCTCAATACACATTTGTGGGGCCCTCAGGACCGCCCAGGAATCTCACCCTTCTCCCTCTCTCCTGGATCATAGGTGCTGTTCCCCTGTTATCACAAGGCCTCCTCTTTGCTCCCCAATCTGGCCTCCAAGCCACTCACAGAGGATGTGAGGACCTACCCTGTCCTCCACGCTTCTCTTCCTTTCACCCATAATAGAGTGACAGAGAAAGCCATCTATGCCCAGCACTGTGTTGAGAGCTTGACGCATATACAGACTCCTTAATTCACACAGCAACGCCACTTTATCCACATTTTACAAACAGGGGTGTTAAGGAGATTCTTCATAGGATGAAGGTGGCAGATGAGAATCTGAGCAAGGTCCTCCTGATTCTTAACCATCAGGTCGGTGGTTCTCAAACTTCGGCAGTGTCAGAATTACCTCAAAGGCTGTTAAGAACGCAGGTTCCGGGACCCCATTCCAGAATTCCTGACTCAGGAGGTCTGGGTGGGGCCTGTGGATGTTCATTTCCAAGAAGATGTGAGGTGATGCTGATGCTCTTGTCCAAGGACCATTTTGAGAAACACTGCCCCTAAGTATACTTCTCTTTGGCCATGTCCCCAGCACCCTTTCCACAGAGGAGCAGGGGAAAAATCGTCACTGCACAATCTAGCCTTCCTAAATTCTGGATATCAAATGGGTGACCTTTGCATCATCAAATGGAGAAGTTAAATCAATGACCAAGTTTTGTCATTTTTCATTTGCATTTTGCTGAGAGAACCAACTTAGTATAGAATCAACGGTGTCCTATAATTCATCCTCAAGCATAATATATAAGTTGAACTGAAAGTGAAGGTCTCATTAACCAAGTCTTGTGAAACCTTTGTTGGATTAAGGAGTGGGAGAGGGGAGGGAGGTCTAGGGGTGCGGAAAATTCTTCTAAATTAACCAAGAGGTCTAATTATAACAGAAGCTGGCTGTTTCTTTAAAGGAAAAGCAGTTTCCTGAGTTGTAATTATTCTGCATATAACACGTGGAAAGTAA
>NW_005356042.1:11644281-11647375 GCF_000412655.1 Myotis brandtii
GGAAAGTAATGTGGTGGGGGGTGGGGGGGGGAGGAGGACTAGAGACTTGCATTCCTTAGTAATGAACTACATAAGCAGTAAAAGGCCAAGTTAGAGTATTTTTTCCAAACTTTTACTCAATAAATATCCTGTCTCCAACGTATCACAAATTCCAAATTAGCAGCGTGTGGATTCATGAAATCCATTCATTTCTCCATTCATGCATCCCACAAACATTTATTGAAGCCTCTACTCTGTGCCAGGCATCTGCTGGGTGCGCTGGGCCAGCAGAGGGACATGGAGTGTGTGTGCAGTTCTGGGATGCTGATGGTAAGAGAAATAAGATACAGGTCATATCCTTGAGGGACAGCTGGAGACAAAGGGTCATGGAGGAGATGTGTGTGCTTTTGCAGGTGGGTGGAAAGCTTGGGAAAGGGGTTTCCAGACAAAGGGAATAGCATATGTTCATAGAAGCTCTAGTCAATTTTGTTTGCAATCCATCCAGGTCCCCCTTACCAGGTCACTGCATGTGGCCCCAGCTGCTGTGCTGACTGCTAAGGGCTCAACACTGTCCCCTTTTCAGCCAACTGAAGCCACCTTGCCAAGAGGGTACCCCTAACCCCCTTCCTACTAAGGGGGCAGCCCATTGACTAACTGATGGATATAGGGATATCTTGCTTATCTCCTTCCCCTGCCCTGTCTTATTCCCTTCCTCCTTCAACAAATTAGGTACCTCAACCTGCCTCAGGCTCTGTTTCTGGGGAACTTGATCTAAGAAGGAAGTGTAGTGGCTAATGTATGGTCTCTGAAGTCATCTACTAGCATTTGTTATATGGGCTATGAAATTTACTAATTGTAGGATTCTGGATGTGTTACTCAACCTTGACCAGAACTAATAGAAGCCCAATGGATACAAGAGATAGATTCTCCCACCCCCCATTTTTTCTTTGCTCCATCTCTTTTAAGGAGCACCATCATGTGCTTGCATGTGTGTATTTACACACACACACACACACACACACACACACACACACACGCGCACACACACATGCATACGCACTTACCAGAGCAAAACTGTTAGCTATTACCATATTGTGCTGAAGCTGAACAAAATTGGGGTACAGTTAGGAAAGACAAATAAGGCAGCAGATAGTAGGTAGACAACTAGCAGCGTCCATTATACTATCTCCACAACCTGAGTGGGTTTCCTGACTTCTAACCTGTGTTCAGCTCAGCATCCTGGCCAGGTGAGTAAGGTTTAAAAACCACTGCATTCCTGAAATGGTTCTTGGCTTCCAAAGTACCTCCCAAGCATTTGGAAATTGTAGCTCTGAGCCCTCCTCTCAGTAATACCATCTTTCACCTACGTCCCACCCGAAGCCCATCATTAAACTTCTGAGTTTGGGCGGAGTTGTCAGCTCCAGGAGACACTACCTCATAACGGGAGGGCCACGACCCACCTGTCTGCCCATCTCTCAGAGGCTGCACCACCGTGGAGATTTGTCCTGGGCAGGCCCAGCTTGCTTCCAGAATCAAGGAGAAGGCAGATGGAGCTAATCATGTCAAGACCCTTCCGGGCCCTTGCACTTAGGAGCGCCAGGAACAGGAGTCAAAGTCAGGAGACCAGAGGACAGGAGAAGTAACAAAGGATTGCAGTGACTCTAGAGATCAAGGTATCAAGAGAAGGTGGAAATATCTCCTGGCAGGGCTGCCTGTAGGTGTCCAGTTTAGTTAGTAGTCTGCACTGTTAACCCTGAAGTTGGGGTCTGCACCCTGGGACAGCTGGATGAAATTCAGATGACCACTGAACCCCTTTATTTATATATGATGTGCATGTGGGCCTGGGACACTGGACTTTTCCAGTGTGAAGGAATTCAGCTTGCAGTGAATTCTCAGAAAGGTCAGATCCACTGTACTGACATAAACTCCCCAAATAATGAAATTAAAGCCCTCACCTCCTTGTTCATGTTCTGATGGCTTCTCACCCCCAACTGGGTTATATTAGCAGCTGTATCTCTCAGCTACAGTCATTTATGGAGCCGAGCCCGGGACTTTGGGGATGCTAAGGACCCCCAGGTGTCCTGCTGGAGGGGTGGTCCAGCCCCCACCTTGTCTGAGCCACCAACAAGGAGTCAGAGAAGCTCATTGCTGGACTTGCACGTGATTCAATCTTTTGCACGAGGGTGAAACTAATTAGTGAGAAGCCTAAACTCTGCAGCCAGCCAGAGCCCCATTTCTCACTCAGCAGGGCTCAGAATTCCACCCTCAAGTCACATGGGGCAGCTACGCAAGTGTGGTCTGAACATCAGACTGTTCCTTACCAGTTCAAACCAGATAAATATAGAGATGGAAGGCCTGCATTTAGGAAACTTTATAGCAGCTTGACACAGTACTTTTTGTTTGTTTAACCCAATAGTTTAAAACATGGGGCTTGCATTTTTATATGTCCTATTCCTTTATTTCTTTTTCTAAGAATTCACTTTGGTTGTATTTTATAAAACCATTAGTCTGAAATAAATATAGTTTTTAAAACAACAACAACTGCTTTTCACAGTGTTTGTGAAGCACTGATCAGCGAACCTTTGCGAGGTTACTGTCCTGGCACCTCGGGCCCCGGTTTCTAGGACATCTCTGTTGGACCGAGGTGTTGGGAGGCAGAGGATGGTCGAGTCTGAAGCAGAGATCCAAATGTGGAATTTCTTTAAGGGCTCCTGTAACCTGAAAATTCGTGCAATTTTCCTTCCACAATATATCCACTTTTGTTTTAACATAAAAATAGATTTACTGTTTTTCATTCTCTTAGTTTCCTTCAAGTCATCAAGTAAAATTTCAGCCCCAAGGAGATGCTCAATGACTTTTTAGTTTGTTTGTGCCTGTGCAAAAACACACACGTTATGTGTGGCTTTTGGTATCATTTGAAACAACAGCCTACACCCTTGGGAAATAGTAGCTTTTGTCATTTCAGGAGGCAGCTTTGCACCAGATATCCAACAGCATTTAGGTCTCAGTTTTTTATTTCAAAGCAACTGAGTGGAAGAACTATTTTTTCCCCCAAAAAAGCAAATGTAAGTTCAATAGTTTTATACAAATGTGGCTTTCAATGCATTCTTAACAT
>NW_005356042.1:11647403-11696392 GCF_000412655.1 Myotis brandtii
TATAATAGTTGACGTAGGTTTACTGCAAAAGAGCAAACTCTTACATAGTGTTTACTATGTGCTAGGGGAAATTCTGGATGCTTCTTCAACATATAAGCCTTATAGCAATCCTTTGAGATAGGTGCTATTAATGTTATCTCCATTTTATAGATGCATTACTGACTCACTGAAATGCTAAGTCACTTGCTCAAGGTGACATATATAAATAGGTGGTAGACCTCCTGCCAGGTAGGCATGCTGGGAGTAGAACTTTTCCAATGGATTGTGCCTCCCCAAAGCCATCCAAATGGGACCATCTTAGAGGCTGTGTCAACTGAATAACTACTAATGCATGTCAACTGAATAACTACTAATGCAGGAGGAGCACTATCCTTGCATTTGACGCAGGACCAAAGAATTATAGGGGCCCTAACCGGTTTGGCTCAGTGGATAGAGCGTCAGCCTGCGGACTGAAAGGTCCCAGGTTCGATTCCGGCCAAGGGCATGTACCTTGGTTGCGGGCACATCCCCAGTAGGAGGTGTGCAAGAGGCAGCTGATCGATGTTTCTCTCTCATCGATGTTTCTAACTCTCTATCCCTCTCCCTTCCTCTCTGTAAAAGATCAATAAAATATAAAAAAAAAGAATTATAGGGAAGCCAAAGTTATACGTGGGTCTACATTGGACTGTGCTCAGATTAAATGGACTGGGTTATGAAACTAACAAATAGACTAGCTTTGAATCCACATTCTGCTATGCGTCTGCCACCCAAGTGATAGTCTCAAGTTGGGTCCGCATGGAGAATTGTGTTTGGGGCTGTCGAGTTCAAGACACCCTGGCTAGAGCAATTTGCTGAAAAATTTGGGGCAATTTTATAACCACAAGGACACCCCATCAATTCCGCTAACTTTCTTGGACATGCTTGATTTGTCATGGTGTGAAGATTCTGCCTTTGTGAATTATCCACACGCCACCCCGCATCAGCATTCGATTTGGTGTTTCAAGCAGGCCATTTGGTTTTGAAATTAGTTGGAGAGGATGCGATGTAGGGGCCATGTGAAAAGATATATAATCTGTCTGTGCTTATTAAAAACAAAATTGCTGTGTTCCGATTACCTGCACGTGCCGCTGAGATGTGCCCCTGTGAAAATGAGCTCCGTTTGCAGTCTGATTTTGATTTGCAGGCTGTGGAATTAGATTTCGCCTCATTGGCTTTGTTTCTCCCATCATTTGTCCATTCATCTCACCAAACGTTTATTGAGCACCAACTATAGGCAGGCCCCATGCTGGGTGCTTGGGGAGAGGAACAGAAGAACATCTGAGGATGAACAAGCCCTGGTGTCTTTCCCTGAGGAGTTCTCAGTTTTGTCAGGGAGACAGACATGTAAACATACAATGATAGTGCAGGGTATGTGTAAAACCCAAACCAACACCTATTACAGATCCCAAATTAATCATTTTCTAGTAGCTTAGTTACTTTGGTTATTACAAATACCAGTTACACTGCCTGAGAGACAGTAACTGAGCTATAATTTTATTATTTGTCTACAACCAAGGTTGAAATAACCAATTGGATGCTTAGATGGCTAAATTCAGGGTGATGGATAGAAATGGTAGGTAGCATTTGCTTCCTTGACACACTCATGTCAAACAAAGCCAACAAAGGATCAGAAAGCATTTCCCTAATGCACCTGCATTTATCCCAGGAAGGATAACCCCTCCATCAGCCCCAGGCTTCACCAAGCACTTCCACATCCATAACTGAATCACCTCTGGGCAACAACCTTTGAAGACAGGCATTATCATCCTGGGAGAAGTTAGGGCCACCCAGCTAGTTAGTGGTAGAACAGGGTCTCTAACCCAGGTCTTCTCTTTCCCAAAACTGTCCTGCCTGGTTCATCCTGCTGCCCTAATTATTTACTGAGCACCTTTTGTGCATTCAGCTTTGGGTTTCACTGTATGATTGGATGGCCTAATTCCAGTATCTAGATGCTAGGTCATCTACGACACCCAGTCAGGCATTTTATGACTGTCAGTGAGTGGCCATTCTATCCCCACGAAAGGATGCCCTGGCACAGCAACATTTATAATGAACCCAGGTAGGACACATAGAATCTTTTAGAATCAGCTTTCTCTGGTCCACTCCTATTTCACCTTCCTGGACTCACAACCTTGATGTTTTCCTTATTATTTACAGGAAATACTTTCTGGAATAATCATCAAGATCAGTGGTTCTCAACCTGTGGGTTGCAACCCCTTTGGGGGTCGAACGACCCTTTCACAGGGGTCGCCTAAGACCATCGGAAAACACATATATAATTACATATTGTTTTTGTGATTAATCACTATGCTTTAATTACGTTCAATTTGTAACAATGAAATTGGGGGTCACCACAACATGAGGAACTGTATTAAAGGGTCGTGGCATTAGGAAGGTTGAGAACCACTGTTCAAGATAGTCACAAAAAAACACAGACTTTTTTTATTTTTGGGGGGTGGGGAGGCAGGAGCTTGACTCAATGGGAAACTCAACTCAGCTTTTTGAAAGTCAGAGTGGCCTTTGTGTTTGGAAATTAACTTTTCACAGCACCCGAGGGGTAGTTATTACTCACTAAGTACTTTTAGGAATTTAAACTTGATCGATTAATTGATGGTAAAAATTATATTATGTAAATGCAAATTCACAATTGAGCTTGGTGTTCACAGTGGCCTGAAAACATTTTAAAAGGCCAGGTTAGGCCTGAGGAAATTGCAAGTTTCAGTCTTTGCTATTTAAAAAAGGGGAAAAAAGAGTGAGAGAAAGAAAAAGTGAGTTTCCAACAAACTCAATAATGAAGACCAGAATTTTTTCCTTTCTTTTTTGACAATATTGTCACAATCTGTTATCACAATCTAACTGTACCATAGAAACGCTAATGTAAGGAATCAGGCGAGCTTTTGTTCAACCCTTTTTGTTAGAAATTCTGCCCTACAAGGCTTATCAAACTTATAAAGCTCATAAACACTGGGACCCCAAACAACTTAGGGAGATAGACAAAAACTGAAAGAGAGGAAGGAAAAAAAAAGAATGGTGATAAAATGAAATTGAAGAGGGTAACACAATAGAATCTGGAGCCATTAATTTTTATAGCTGATGCAGCTACTAATATTTTATGAGGTTTGGAAATATGAGCATAAAAAAACACCCTCATATCTGCCCTTGTTCTCTTTCTGTTGTTGTTTTAATATGAAGATAAGCCCATCATGTCCGTGCCATGAATATGCCCTTATTACAGTTAAACACCCGACTGTAGTGGAATCCATTCTGTTCATTGGAATTTTTCCAAATCAGTCTCCTTTCATTTTTGTTTAGTTTGGTTTTCCACCTTTCCCAACAGAAATTCATGGACTACTTCACATGTCATTTCTTGCCCTTGTTTCTTTTTCTTTCTTTCCTTTTCTTTTTTTTAAACTTATCAGAGCTTATTTCCAGTTAAATCGCAGCAGGGATTGTGTTTACTAGCTTTCCTGGACGGTATTGCCTGCAATGTCTCCATTTAAATGTAGATTTGCACTTTACACTAGGGAGGGAGGTGAGAGTCTTTCTGCTGCAGAATTAACATCTAGGTGAAAATATGAGCTTGAGATAGAGGCCATGTTTCCCTAAGCAGGGCTGTGTGAGTGCAACTCCAATATTCGGAGCCATTTATTTCCAAGTTGCCTTGTACCCCCCAGAGAAAAACAGTGCCCAACTCAGATCTATGTACCTATAGAGGCCACAGCATCAATGAAAGGCCAAAGGGTAGCAGGGACACTAGTACAGATGCTGCCCTGATGCAGTGGGGGCTCTGCCCCTGACCTCTTGGAATTAATGACAAATATGATGAAAGGGCATGTTTGAGAACTATTCATATCTTTTTTCATTGTTAGGAGCCCATGTCTACTATGAAGAAGTAGAATAAAGATATATACATTGTACATAAACTTCAAACATGTGTAGACCATAACACACTTTGAATCTATCCCCACCCCACATACACCTTTTTCTTTTTCTGTTTTTTTTTTTTTTTGGCTGAACTGTGGTAGATATATATGAAATTCATTTTAAAAGCCGTTAATGAAGTTCATGCCCTCTCTCCCATCTGCCCCATTTTATTGAGAGTCCATTAGAGAGAGGGCAAAATTACCATAAGTAGCCGTACTCACATCTATATTCCTTATACAGTTCTTTCTTCCTTAGCTGTTGAGAGACAATCCTACTCCCAACAGACATTGGCCTGGAGTCCTTTGTGCCACAGCAATGATTCGTTGGAGCAAGTGCATAGCTTTGTCAAGGGCTCTTCAAATATCCTGCCCCACTGCACCCATAAGGAGACGTGTATTTGTAAAATTATACATTTATGGCTGAACTGTGGTAGATATATATGAAATTCATTTTAAAAGCCGTTAATGAAGTTCATGCCCTCTCTCCCATCTGCCCCATTTTATTGAGAGTCCATTAGAGAGAGGGCAAAATTACCATAAGTAGCCGTACTCACATCTATATTCCTTATACAGTTCTTTCTTCCTTAGCTGTTGAGAGACAATCCTACTCCCAACAGACATTGGCCTGGAGTCCTTTGTGCCACAGCAATGATTCGTTGGAGCAAGTGCATAGCTTTGTCAAGGGCTCTTCAAATATCCTGCCCCACTGCACCCATAAGGAGACGTGTATTTGTAAAATTATACATTTAGTTTTGGTTTAGCAAACACTTGATAATCTACCTCTCCTATAGTCCCAAATAGAGGCCTGCTCATCCCATGGGAATGGCTCCTAGTTTTAGTTATATATGATACTTAATTCGCCACAATGCACAAGCTGTGTGATTTTGTTCATGTTACTTAACCTCATTGGGCCGCAGTTTGCCCATCTGTAAGCTGTTAATAATAATAGTACTTGCACCATGAGTTATTTGGGGGATTAATTCATTTAATCCATGGAAAGACCTTGGAATGGTGCCTGACACAAGCAAGTGCTCAATAAATGTTGGAAATTAACAGGTCTGCTCGCGCAGATACGTAAATATAGAATCTCTCCTAAAGAGTTAAGCAGCCAGAGGGAAGAGAGAGAAAGAACTAGCCATAGACTAAAGTCAAGTATCATCTAAATTTCTGGATATTCTGATACAGGAAAAAAATGGGGGGAAAATAGTTTCAGGAAGTATGGGTCAGTGGTAAGAAAATAAAGTCAAACCAGCAGAGCCTGCAGCAATGGGAGAGAAAGCAGAGAATGGCAGCCATTTTAGTGAAGACCCCACAGATGCCTGACTTAGCTCCAAGGCCCAGGCTCTCCAGAGAAATCCAGGACTAAACACAGTAAGACCCCCTTCCCACTCTGACAGACCAAGAAAACCATCACTTGCACCTCATCTGGTCTAAACACCCAGTTTACAAATGGCTGTTGCTCGGCATCTTGTGTTATAGATGCTTTATGTTTATTTAAGAACTCAGTTTCAAGGAATGTTTTCCAGACGTGTGGTTCGCCGCAATAGACAGCTGTTGATATTCAGATCCCATGAGCATTCTAATATGTTTAAAAATTGCGACACTTTTAAAACCAGATGTTCTACATAAACTGCACACAAGGGGGGGAAGAGAACAAGAAAGGAAGAAAGAAAGGGGGAAGGAAAGAGGACGGGCAGACCTGCTGCTGGGCATAACACCGGCGCTCCTCAGGCTCACAGAAAATTCACAGCAAATTGAATTGAACCCCATAAGGCCGGTTTTTGGGTTTTCTTCTGCAATAAAGATGAAAGGAAAATCATCGTAACCAAAGGGAAAGGTTTGTCCCCAGTGAAGACAAGCGAGAGAGCTGCCGCCACAGCCTGCGTGCAGGGCAGCCACTGATGCTGCTGTGGTTCAAGGTCCTTTGCCCTGGCTATTGTTCTGGGAAGAGTGATCCCCAACTCTTCTGAGGTTCTGTGTGTATTGACCGCTTTTATAAGCAACCTCCACTTTTCTCCTAAGCATTTCTTTGTGTGGAAGCGGGCCTTGTCTGTGGTGCTGATGTAGGTATGTCTGTATGTGGTGCTGTCACACATTTAGAAGTGGAACTTCTAGGGTCAAAGCACCTGGGTTCAAATCCCAGCTCCCCTATGTGCTGAGCACACTCGGGCAAGACACTGTTTCTAAGACGCCATTTCTCCCTCCATTAAATGGAGACCACAGTGGTACCCACCTAACATGGGAACTAAAGCATTTAAGACACTGCTTGGTACATAATAAACATTTAATGCCTTTGAGATACTTTACATGTTAGATATTTTTTTTTTATTCAGACCATTTCAGACTAAGTTGCTTTGAGACAGTTTGGCAACTGTACATTCTCGCCTGGGATAATTGGATAATTGAGGGTGTCCTCAAGTCAGTCTTGGAAATCACTAATCCACACAATTGGAAATGACCAGTTTGGGAGGAATGGAGTGGTAGTCTGGTGTAATGGAAAGGCGGCATATTCAGACAGCCCTGGGTCCACACCCGGGCTCTGCACCTCACGAGCTGTGTGGCCTCCCCGACGGCCTCTTCCCCCTGGACCCCAGTTTTCCAGTTTAATGGCTAAACATTGACTTTTGTTTAAAATCCATGACCTGACCCCAACTTTCTCTTCCATCCTATCTCTCACCATCTCACCCCATCCTATCTGCACATTGAAATGAGTCAGTGCTTATCAAACACCCCCAACTTCTTCACGATTTGGTCTCTGTACTTCCTGTCACATTGTTGTCCGACAGTCTCTTCAGTCTTCATGTCTCAGCTTAGACTGCCTTTTCTAGAAAGGCCCTAGTCCTTTGTGCTCTCTTAATCCTGAATGCTTACCCCATCCCAGCCTAGAGTTCCCTGTATTTTCTTTTCCTACCGAATTATCTCTCTGATTTGACTGTAAGGGATTTCAGGGCAGGGGTGGTGTCCTATTCACTGTGGTGCCTCAGCAGCCAGTGCAGTGCTGTTCCTGGAGAATTGAAAATACTTGCATGCATGAATAAATGGATGGATGGGCAGATGGAAGGATGACTGGATGACTGGGTGGATAGATGGATGGTTGAGTGGATGTGATGGATGTCTCGGGACTAGAAATATGGGTTTCTGACCTAGAAAGATTTTTTGTTGGTTGGTTTTGAGATCCAGCATCTGAAATTGGCCCATAAAATCAATAGTGACAATGAATTAATTACCAGTACAGACCTTTTTTAGTTGCTAACTGGACTTTATCTTTGGTAAGTTCTCTGTACTTCTCATGGTGGCCTGCTGAGCTATGGCAGATCTGCTCTGCCTACTTCTTCAGCATCATTTCTCACCATTGGCTCTCTTTTTCTCCGTGCTTCAGGCTCATCTGTATTATCTTTGCTTCTCTACATCTTTAGGGTCTCCTTGCCTATGGTCTCTTAGGTCTGTTCTCCACGTTCACCTGTCTGACTCCTACTCGTCTTTTTGGGGTGACCTTCAATGTAGCAACTTTAAGTGAGGTTTTCATAATTTGTTCCACCTTTACCTTTAGTCTCCAAACTGGGTAAGGCCTCTCTGTTATTTGTGCTTACAGCCCCTTCTCCTGCTCAACATAGCACTTATCACAAGTCTAATTATGTAGGAATTGATGTGATTACTGGCTTAACATCTGTCTCCTCAACCACAGTGTAAGTTAGAGGAACCAAGAGGAGAGTATTCATTGCTTTAACCCTAGGGCATTGCTGGGGCCTGGCAGAGAATATGTACTTAAGAAATGATGCTTGCCATTGAAATTCATATGTGGAGAGTAGAGGTATACGAATTCCCTACAATTGTTTGCAAAGTGCCATATTGCTATTCAGTTGGCATGAATGATATCATTGTACCAATTATTTGTCGCTTGGGCCCATTCTGATTAGTCAGATCTGATTGGTTACTTTAAGAGATGGTCAGTATCTCAGATATTATGTCAGATTTTCAAAGGGGTTCATAATAGATCCCTATCACCCCAAATGAAGTTAAGATCCACTTCTCTGGAGTCTGTAAAGAGCCCATATCATGGAATGTTCTGGCAAACCATCAGGGTCTCTGCCCACAATCCTGGGCCATGTGTCAGCCTATGTTTTCCATCTGTGCCTGCTTTGTATGCTTCCCCAACACAAGGTCCTGCACAGCTGTAAGTTACACATGAAGGCTATTCTAGGGTACTTGAAGTCACCCATGATTCATCTCTGTGGAATGAGTGGCTCACCAAGAAAGACATACATGGCACAGAACAACATGCATAGCAGTTTCTCTCCTATAAGGAATAAATGTTTCAAAATGCCTGGGGGAAAATGGATCTCAGTGATCCCCATGGCAAATGTGAGCATCTGCCTCAATGATCACAGGAGGAGAGAGATAGCCAAGTAGCTACCTATCTCTTCCTAACATGAGCGTATGCAATGCCAGCCCTGCCCAGATGCCCTATCACACATGTCTAAGAAAAGGGTCAATACTAATAAGACAACGTATACTCTTTAGTATGAGCCAGACACTGTGCTAAGTGCTTGCTAGGCATTCCTAATTGATTACTTATGTAAATCTTCACAACCACCCCTGAGCTTGGTAATCTTGTTATCCCCATTTGTGTATGATCAAATAGAACCTTGGGGAGGTTAAGTAACTTTCCGAAGGTCTCTTATCTCACAAGTGGTGAGAGCAGCATTGAGCCTGGGGTTTGAGTCCTGGACAAGTCACACTAGTTTCCTAACCTCTGGGACATGGCCTGGGGGAAATAAACTTTAAGCAATTAATAACATTGGAAGAGTGCTAAGAAAGGAAAGCAGAAGTGGTGTGAACCCAAAAGCTAGCTGAGGATATTGGACGTTCAATCACTAAGAAGACACACCATGGATGGTGCTATTGATCTTTTCAACAGAAAAATAGAAGCCCATGAAGTCATGATCAATGAAGGTCGTGGAAGGGTCTTCCACCACACTGAAAGTTCTATAAGCTCCATGAAAGCAAGAATGGTATTGGATTAATTTATTTCTGCATCTCTGGTGCATAACTCAGGGCCTGGCCTACAAAAGAGCCTCAGTCAATATTTGTGGATGAATGGACGGAAGTATGGACGGAGGTCATAGATGCTCAATAGAAGTATAATATGAGGCTGAAATATACTGATCACAATGAACAAAAGTTGGAAAAAGAAAGGGGGAAACAAGGAGTAGCCCTGGGAAGTATGGACAGAGGTCATCGATGCTCAATAGAAGTATAATATGAGGCTAAAATATACTGATCACAATGAACAATGATTAAGTTGGAAAAAGAAAGGGGGAAACAAGGAGTAGCCCTGGCACCAGGGTAATGTGACACTAAATGGAGGGTCTCTTAAGATACTGGTACCATCGTTTATCCAATCAAGAACGCAAGTAGTGGGAGGGGATGAATGAGAGGCCATTAGTCACTATACAGATTTGAGATGAAGATATAGAACCTCATCATGGTTTAGCAATTTCCTCAGAGTCAAGACACACACAGGAAACTAAGTGGGAAGGCTGATCTTCTGTTACTAATAATTAAGGTAAAAGCTTCCAGAGACTGGTGGGTAGATGAGCCTACCTACCATTTGGAGTTTAACATCAGCTTTCAGATTAAAATATTGTTATCACATTCACAATGCCTGCTAAACACAATAGTTGCTTACATTCTTATACAGTATATGGAACTGATAATACAAGTGATAACATGTTGTTAAGTGAGTAGTTTAAACAATAACATCTTCAGATGTAGCAAATTTCTGATGAAATTAAATGACCCAAGAAGGTTTAACATAGACAATTTAGGACTTGAAAAATACTAGTAGTAGCAGTTGGAGTAGTAATAGAAGTAGTAATAGTAATCGCTGCAACATTACCAGCAGTAATAGTAAAACAAACAGTAACTACTATTATTTAAACCTCCAGTAAATAACAGGCCTGAGAAATATGATATGTATATGTGTGTGTCTAGAGAGACAGAGAGAGAAATCTTACTTAACTCTCACAGAATTCATAATATATAGTTATGGCAACTACTATTTCTTCCCCCACCCCTTAACAATGGGGAAATATAAGCACACTGAGATTAAGGTTCTTGCCAAAGGTTACATGGCTAGTAAGTAGCAACACAGAATTTGAATAAATTTCTGCACAATACCAAAGCCCATGATCATTCTACAGTTGCTATTGCCTTGACACATGCTGGAGTTTTGGAAAATTTCAAGAAAAGGGAAAGCTTTCTGACAACTCAGCAAAGGCAATTATGAACAAACCAAGACCATGCTTGGTAAATACATATGTCTGGCTGGAGCGGACTGTGAATGTTGGATAAGGTTGACTGGGTCATGGAAGATCTCAATTACCAGTGGATGGGGTCTAACTGTATCCCCTTGGCAATGTGGAACCTCTGACCCACTCTGAGGAGCAGCATATTTTGTTGAGAATTATTTATTGGACTGGAATGTTGGGAGAGAGGACGGAGGAGGCAGAGAGGCCAGACAGAAGGCTGTTGCAATAACTTCTTGGAGGAGACTCAGACTTGTCTTGTTATCCTATCATGTCCAAGTCATTGGCGTCAACTCTTCATTAAAGGCCAACGCACCATTTGATATTGCCTCCCTCTTTAGCATTTTCTTATACCTTCCACCACCCTCACTAATGACACTTTAGGCCACTGATTTTAGTCATTGGCTACATATACTCCTGCCTAATTCAAGAGTATCACACATGCAATCTTTGTTCCATAAAAATATTCTCTATGTTCTTCAGAGGACCAACTCCTGTCCATCTTACACAACCTTCCAGCCTCAGCATCAGCCCCACTTCCTCGTGGAAAATTCCCCTGACCCTTCTGAATGCCTGCCGGCATCCTTCCCTGTATTCTCATCACACCCTGACTTTTGCTTTCACCTCACTTAGCATCACTATGTTAGTTAATTAAATAAGTATGAAGTTACTTAATTAACCTCCCTCACTCCCTCTCTAAACTGAACCCTTATAATGTCAGGGCTGATGTCTCTCTTTGTTGTCATGTTCTGTTTTTATTCCTGTGAAACACAACACCAACAACTGGCCCATGGTCTGCACAAACAAATATTTGCTGAATGAACATGGAGAGCATTCAGGATGCTCCGCCTAAAAGTGTGGGGTTGGATTAAGTGGGTTTGGATGAGGAAGGGTGTAAGGGTGGGCTTGTACATAGCCTTTTGTTGCACAACCAGCTATGAACAGCTGCCAATCTTAGCAGCAGGAAGTAGAAACTCAGCAATTAGCATTTCATCGACCCACTAAACTAAACCAACTCCAAGGACAGGAAGCAGCAACACCCAGGGCATGTGGCTTGCAGAGGACACCTCTGACCACAACTGCAGCCATATCTATGCCCTTCAGATCCTTGCCCATCTTGACCAAGATAGCCATCCCTATCAGAATTTTCATCTCTGGGTGGTAGAGACGGTCACATGTGTGTTAAAAATTATATTAAACAACCAGATTATCTCTTTCCCAATATCCAAATAAAGATACCCTATCAAATCCAATGGAGAAGAATTGTATTTCCTGAGTTCTTGCACGATAGCACTGTCCATTGCCTTCATATTTGAGTGACAGTTTGACTGGGTATAAATTATAGGGGCCACAGTTCAGTGGCAGAGTCGGGCCTGGAGTTAGTTGATCTCTAAAATATCACATGTGCTAGAACCTTACTCAAGGGTCCACTATCGCTTGAAAATTGCTAGAAATGCAGAGTCTCAAGCCCCACCCCAAACCTGCAGAATCCCTCATCTGCATTTTTACAAAATCCCCAGGTGATTTCTGTGCACGTTAAGTTTGTGAAGCTGGTTGGTGTCTTGAAAATACTAGTGTTGCCTATACTGTGTGAAGAGTGTCTTAGGAAGATAGCTCCCAGTGTGAGAGAGAAAGTCCATGACTGTATTTGAAGCTCCAGAGTTTGTTCATATTTTTCAAAATGTGAGTCCTTGTCAGCTGAGATTTACTGCCTATTTGAAGGGGAGAATAGCTGCTTGAGAGAACCTGCTGATCAATAATTCAAATTAAGAAATCCCATTTTTAATGCTCACACTGCACCAGAATGACGGCAGGGCCCAAGTTGTAATCATTGCAAACTTCAGCCATTAGCGATTCCACTCTGTTGCTGTAGCCAGGAAAAGAGAAAGATGAGAAAAACCACTCTGCTTCTGTTACGAGATGGTGCTTCTTCGCGACATGAGCAATGGTTTGTATTTTCCTGCAGGAATCTTTCATTGTGGGCTGTGTCATAGCCTGAAAGACTGTGTACTGGGTCTTTGTTAATGAAGACGAAGACATGGGGCTGAGAGTAGAATATGAAACTACAGACACAACAAAGTGTTTTCTGAGGATCCAAATAAGTCTAACGTCCTAAATGTGATTTTGAGGTGTTCAACTCTCTTGGGCTGTGATTTGTTTTCTGAGAAGACAGTTCCAGAGAACACAGCCGTCCAGGGCATCATGAGAAATGTGAGTTACATCGAAGGAAGAGCTTCCTCACAGCACCAGGCAGAAATCAATGAGGGGCTTGTCTGTGAGCATCTCAGCTTTGGGAACGTCTTCATACACGTAGCAGATGGCCACGTGCTAAGAAGGACATTCTCTCAGGAGGTTGAAGGATGCAGCTGGTGATCTTCAGAGGCATTGGCCAGTTTTTCTGGGTTGTCGCCATGGGACAAAGCCAAACTATTTTGGAAATTAAATAAAAAGTGTAAACCTGTGATTTGATGTATGCAACACACACAGATAACATCTCGCATGGGACTGGGTACATTGCTGCCCCAAACAAACTCGGGGTCTGTTAGCAAGGCAGCAGAGTACTGGGCCGGCCACAGTTGGTGTGTCATATCAGGCCGATAATTTGATCTGATAGTCTTCACAAATGAAGGTAGCTCTTTTTTCTATCAGTCCTGTAGAGGCCCTAAAAGTGCAGTGACGGCAACCTCTTTACTGGTGTTAAACTGAGCAGCCTCCTTCGGCTGCCAGCATCTCTACTTCAAGGGCTAGCCACATCTCCCAAAAGCAAATGTTTTGAAAGCTTCGTTTCTCATTGATAAATCGTCTGAGCAGAGACAGATTGAATTATTTATCTGAACTCTGAAAATTAGTATGGGCTATTCTCAATACGGCTGTGGTCCAATTTTAGAAAATGTATTTGTGGAGCAATAAATAACAATATTAATCCCAGACTCCTTTTATTGCAGTTTGATTCATTCATTCAACAGATCTGTAGAGGGCCCGGATTATGAGTGCTTAGCTTAAGTAGAAAGTTATGGACATGGTAACATTTCTAGAGTAGAAGCTCAGGGGAAGGAACCATGCCATCCTGGACCATCACGATATCCACAGAGCTTAGTTCACTGAATGGCTCATGCATTTTAATCTGTTTACTCAATTAATGAAGCATGCGGTGTTATCTTCATGTGGACCATATTCTTGTTGGGGGGTGGGAGTGCATATGGGAAATAAGCAGCTATTATAATACTTCATAGAATTGTCAGATCCGATAGGGTGGTCTCCTGATCAGCTTTGGGGGAATCAGGAAAGACCTTTGGAAGGAAAGACTACGCTGAAACCTGAAAGATGGAGAGGGATAAAAATCCATGGATTGCCCTGGCCAGTTTGGCTCACTGGATAGAGCATCGGCCTGGGGACTGAAGAGTCCCAGGTTCGATTCCGGTCAAGGGCATGTACCTTGGTTCGGGTACATCCCCAATGCGGGGTGTGCAGGAGGCAGCTGATCGATGCTTCTCTCTCATCGATGTTTCTAACTCTCTATCTCTCTCCCTTCCTCTCTGTAAAAAATCAATAAAATATATATTTTTAAAAAATCCATGGATCTGAGTTGCACCCCTACTTTCCCACTCATCCCAAGAGACCTCCTTCCTATTCATGTGACATTTGGGGAATATATATATATATTTCTTTGAAAAGGTAAACAACTCAATATAAGATTTTAAAATTTACTCCAAGTTCTAATAATTTGTGCGTCTGTTAAGTTGAATGTGTCTGGCTTGAATAAACATCACGGCAGCCTTTGTTCTGGACCCTCAGGCTGCCCTCGGAGTTTTTGCAGAGGCTGCCTCGGTGGGTGGCTCAGAGGCATTTCTTGCTGCCAGCAAATGTGTTTCCATTTTGTGCACCTCCCCGTTTCCCACCTCAGCCTTCGCAGCCTGGGCATCTGGCATGCCCTTATCCAAGCAGCTTCTCCTTGCCGATAGCCCAGGTGGGAGGCAGCCCAGGCTGCTTGCACAAAGCTCCCTCCTGGGGATGCCTTTATGACGTCCTTGGTTGGGGAAGCTTCTCGGAGACTTCTGTGTGGGAGGGAGTCATAATTCTCTCCAGATGAAGGAACATGCCCAGTGTGAGGAAGACTGTTGCCAGGAATGGATTCACCAAGTGGATGGACTCCTGACTCAGCTCCAGAGCATCTATCTCATTTACAAAGTCTTCGTGGACCTTTTGGCCTAGAGGAGAATGGCTTTGCCTGTTCTGACCATGCCTGTCTACACTCCTATCAGTGCACTTATGAGACTGTCACACTTGCTTTGAGCTTGCCTGCTGCTTCCTATGATTTGGTGAGCTCTTTGGCTCATGCATTCATTCAACCAATATTTATTGAGCATCTACGATGTACTTGGTGAGCACAATGGTCAGAAAGACAAACACAGCAGTTCCTGTCCTGATGAATATTATACATGGGGAGGGAATACAGTCAATTAAATACATGATTGTAATAAATGCAACAAGAGATAGAGAAGGGCACTCAGGTGATATGTGCTGTGGAGATGCTTAGCATATATATCAAGTCAGGGTGGGCCCTCAGCTGTAACGTGTAAGTTGAGGACAGTAAAATAATGAAAGAGACTTTGTCTCATTTGTCTTGTGTCTCTAGAGCCCAGTAAGATGTCTAGAACCAAAAAAGTGTGTTAACTGGAAAAGTGAGTGGCTTATTGCTGAGATATCTTCGGGGTCTTGCTCCCCCTGTCCACCCATTGGTTCGCTGGTTCACTCAACCCTCACCATTCCCCTCTCTTCCAAGCAGCCTCCCACCTGGCCCCTCACCTACACTCCTGCACCGCACACACTCCCCTCCCTCTGCAATGTTCATAGTCTTAAATCACCAAAAGGGTCTCATAATCCCCCCACACAAATCATTTCACACTTCCCCATGGCTCACCAGGTGGATCTCAAACTCTATGCCCTTCCTTGTTGAGTCCGCTATTTCCACAACATAGAACTTCACGTGGATTCCTTAATTTACCACACTCTTTCATTCTATTGTACCTTTTACCTACTATTCTCTTTGCCTCAATGCCCTTTCCGTTTTTCCTCACCGGATGAACCCTAGCATGGTTGCAGAACTCATACATAGAACTCCATGTTAGTTATGTTTTCCCCAACTTATCTCATTTATTATGATGGTTGATGAGTCCTACATCTCCAGTAGACTGTGGGGTCTTTCTCAAGAATGGGAATGCTATTTCATTAATCTTTGTTTCCCTTTTCCCTGGCACTATGTATGAAATAGAGTAGGTGCCCAATTCATGTTTCTAAAAGGAATAGAGTATTTTCACTCCCTTCCAGAAATATTCACGATAAGACACAAAATGTTTTCTAAAAGTGATAGCTACCATCACAGGCAATTCTAATAGTTATTAACTACTGGAAACGTTTTCTATGAGCAGCAGCAGAATGACTGTACTTGGCTTTTGTTTATACTCTACATACTACCCTTCAAAATAAATACTCTGCTTAGCAATATCTTGTCAGGGTTTCTTGTCTAGAGAAGACTTTCTAGGGACCTTTGAGGAGCACCAAGACAAATGGATACATTTCAAGAGTATCTTACAGACATTCTTTTTCAGAAGAGCATCTGTAATAGACAGCTTTTGCCAAAGGCTTTATCCTCCAACAGTCTGCTGGAAAACAGAACAAATCAGATTTCTTCTTTGAGAAGAAGACTACAAATCAGTGGGAAAAAGCAAGCCAGCTCCACCCTTGCTACATGAACAGGACACAACCCCAGAGCAAAGATCACTTGCAAACCTTCCCATTAATTGCAGTATTTTCTTAATTAGTCATCAAGAAATGAAAAGTTTATATAGTACTGTACTTAGTATCACTGTGATCACTTTACAAGGTTGATTTATCATTGTACCTTCTGCAGAAGAGTGCTTACTGCTGAGCCAAAGGCTCTCATGAACGTAAAGTTGACAATAGCCACAGGAAATTAAGCAGTGTCATTGCCGTAGACACCATCCCATTCATCAAGTTAATATTAGGGTTCCATGAACAGAATGTTCTGGGATTAGTGAATCTTTTGAAACATGTGGTGACTCAACAAAAATATCTTTGATAAGTGATATAATTGACCATCCATGACACGTCTTTGCCCAAAATTCCCAACAAGGCAGCGAAGAAATTGTGTTTCTGATTTCAACCCTCCCTCCTCTGGCTTTACCAAGTGTTATTTGTAAACAGTACTGCTGCCTATTTCAAATGGTGATTCAGAAGGTTTTGGAAATGCTTTTCAGTGAAATTAGAAGGAAATAAGGCATATTTGATGTTACTTAAGGAGTCAAATTTTACATTGTTATATTGTCTCCCCTTATAGAGACTCGAATTCTTAAACCAGTGGTTCTCAACCTTCCTAATGCCGCGACCCTTTAATACAGTTCCTCATGTTGTGGTGACCCCCAACCATAAAATTATTTTCGTTGCTACTTCATAACTGTAATTTTGCTACTGTTATGAATCGTAATGTAAATATCTGATATGCAGGATGTATTTTCATTGTTACAAATTGAACATAATTAAAGCATAGTGATTAATCACAAAAACAATATGTAATTATATATGTGTTTTCATATGGTCTTAGGCGACCCCTGTGAAAGGGTCATTCGACTCCCAAAGGGGTCGCGACCCACAGGTTGAGAACCGCTGGCTTAAACACTTAAAGATAATCTTGAACACTGGAGTGATCATTTCCATCAAATTCCAAGGATTCACCCAGTCCAGTTCTGCTGGTGATAGTGTTAATAATATATCTTTTAAAAGTTCCAAGCATGAATTATTTGCAACACAAGTTTGATGGTAATAGCATGCATCATACATTAGTTCTTGGAGCTGAATAATGAATAATGGAGTGTGGGTCGATAGAATTTGGATTTCTCCAAATCCTTTTCCCTTTGCGCTCTCCTGGAGAAGACAGTCTTTCTGTGACGTTAGTCCCACTGTGACAGCAACCCAGCTCAGTTGCCTTGCTTGAGGAAGGAGACACAGCAATGCCTCCTCATTTCAGGTTTATGCCCTCCGTCCAGGACACCTCCCCAGAGCCCCAGACAACAGTTAGTAATTAATTGATGAGAGTTGTTTCCCAGACACATTGCTAGAACATGTGCTCTAATTGTTGCACAGGCAGGAAAAGTTCTAGTGGAAGAGAGGATATTAGATAACGTTCTCTTTGCCCAAACAAATGCAAATCAAAAGTACACCAAGACAATAAAGAATTCCCTTTGTAAAGCACATCTGGAGTCCCCTCAAATGATCAGGATTTTCCTGCCCCTTACTTCCCACCTCTTCTTTCCCCCTTCCCTGTTTCTCTCTGCATCATCTTACTAGTTATCTAGGTTAACAGATTATTCTCCTAGGCTCCCATCAGACTTTTCCACTAGTATTTGCCCAGTGCCTAGAATAATGAGTGATGCATAGTAAACACTCAATACATACTTGTTGAATGACCTGAATATATATTTGGAATTGGATGAAAGTCCTACCAAATGATAACATGTGGCCCTGGCCAGGTGGCTCAGTTGGTTGGCATGTCCTCCCATACACCACAAATGTTGTGGGTTCAATTCCCAGTCAGGGCACATACTCAGGTTAGGTTGCAGGTTCAATCCCAGTTTAGGGTATGTACAATTGATGTTTCTCTCTCACATTGATATCTCTCTCTCTCTCTCTCTCTCTCTCTCTCTCTCCATCCTCCTCCTTCTCCTCTTTCTAAAAATCAGCAAAAACATATTGGATGAGAATTTTAAAAAATGATAACACGTGAGTCCCCACTTCTGCATGTGCTGATTCTGATAGCATATATTTTCACAAAGAGGATTGGACTGGTTCAGTTAGGCACTATTGTCTTAGCTGAGCAGAGCTCTGACACCAGCCTCCCCACAGGCCCACAGCTCACCCATAGCCTGGCCGTACTTGGAGGTGGGACATTTTGCTTGTCTAATCCTCTGTGACCTGATGAGTGAGACTCATGGCATCACATGATAACTTTTACATAAGAAACAATCTCAGGTAATTTCTGTACGGGCATGACAAGCATTATGTATTCTGGACACCTCATCAGTATTCATCATCTGTTTTGTGCTCAGCACCATGCTTGGCCCTACAGATATGAATAGAATAGAATGGGAGGTTAAAAGATGTGCCCTAGGCTAGAAGGAAGGATTAGAAGAGGTCACAAGGAAATTTGGGGGGCGATGGGTATGTTTGTTGTCTTAATTGTGGTCACAGTTTCATAGGTGTATACAAATGTCAACACATCAAACTGTACACTTTAAATAGATGCAGTTTATTTTATATCAAATCATCTCAATAAAGCTGTTTAAGTAAGAAGATGCCCTCCAAAATGGTGAGGCAATTGTTTACAAGGCGTGGCCATTCCTTGGAATGTCTATTTGGGACAGACGTTTTTATACCTCTCCCATTTCACAGTATCTGTCTGAAAGTTGGAGCAGAATGATCTTCATCTGAAGTAATTATAACTGGGACTGAAGAATGAGCCAAATTAAACAGATGCAATTTAATGGGGAACAGTGTGAAACTTCTTTGTGACTCAAAAGCTAATGACACAAGTATGGAACTGGGGAGAAACGGCTTCACACGAAAATACATAGAAGAGATAGAGGATGTTTAATTGACAATAAATTCATCAGCACACTGTGATTGCCAAAAGGGGAAAGAGACAGTAAGACTTTGGGATGCACTATCTGGAAGGGAAGAGAGTGTTCTGTTCTCCTTCCGAGTTCTTTACTCAGCTGGAATATCATGTTTGTTTCTGGTGGATCACACATTAATAGGAACACTCGGGTAGGATTTAAGAATGTCTAACCCAGAGAGCACCTTCAATGATTAGCCAAGAACTAGGGAATAAAACTTTGCAGGTGCCAGGCATTCTGCTATAAGTCTTTAAATCTGCAGAGCAAGCCTGTAAGGCAGTGGTTCTCAACCTTCCTAATGCCGCGACCCTTTAATACAGATCCTCATGTTGTGGTGACCCCCAATTTCATTGTTACAAATTGAACATAATTGAAGCATAGTGATTAATCACAAAAACAATATGTAATTATATACGTGTTTTCCAATGGTCTTAGGTGACCCCTGTGAAAGGGCGTTTGACCCCCAAAGGGGTCGCAACCCACAGGTTGAGAACCGCTGCTGTAAGGGAATGTGGGCTCACCATGTTCACCACATTGTTCTGACTCTCCACCCTGTAGGAATATGGTGGGATTGCACTTGAAAACCAGGCATAGCCATGTAACTTTCTTTGGCCAATGAGTGTGAGTCCCAATGATACCTATAATTTTTCAGTGGAAACGTATAACAATACAGACCCATCAGCAGGGTCACTGAGTGAAGACAACATAGGTCAAAGCCTGGCCCTAGCCAGATTGCAATGGACATGAGCAAATACGAAATCTTAGTTATGTAAAGCTACTGAGATTTGGGAGCTGTTTGTTACAGCACTAAAACAAAGTTCACCCTGACTGATACAGAGAGTAAACCGTGTCTTCATATTTCAAATGAGTAAGGAATTTGCCTAAAATCCTACATCCAGTCAGTCAGTGATGTGATGTGAATTCTGAAGAGTTGGCTCCAAATCACATGCACTTGATCATTGATACTCGCGGGGGTTAAATCTAATGGGAAATCTTTGGACAGAAGGAGTAAAACTAGCAGTTAGAAGGGATCCAATTTCTGGCTCAATGTACGAGATTGCAACTAGTTATCTGACAATAGAAGGGGTTGTTTGGGAGGTTTTTATCTCCCCATCTCTGAAAGTGTCGGAAGCCGATCGACTTCTTTTCTAGGATGTGATGATGAGAATTCGAACATGAAGAGATGTTTTGACTAAAAGACTTGTTAGTTTCTTCCCAGCCCCTTGAGTGTGGCTCTTCCACAAAATACCACGTGCGGGCGCGCACGTACAGTGCGATTGAAACTTCGTGGCCCATGCACAGAAGTCGGTATTTTGTGGAAGAGCCAGTATTTTGTGGAAGAGCCACACTCAAGGGGCCAAAGAACCGCATGTGGCTCTCGAGCCACAGTTTGCTGACCACTGCCCTAGGAGAAAGTGGTAGCTATGCCCAGGGGGCATTTCATAAACATGTATCAACTGCAATAAGTATTCTTAATGAGGGGGGGTGGTAGGCAGCTCCTATTCAGCACCTGGTAACTGGTAAATTAAGTCAATGCTGATAACCCAAATAACCTACTGAAGTTCCTCAGAACCTAGTGGAGTGCTCAGATATTAATTGCAGGAAACAATTTGTCTGCTCTACGTGGTAATACTGCCTGGAGCCTTGGGTCAATCAATCTTTATTTTCTATTATCCCTCCAAAGCAAAAGAACATTTTTATTGTTCTATTTTGTCTAGGATTACCCACCGCCCCATCCCTACCCCACACCAGGTTAATAAATGCCAATGTTCTGTTGTGACCTGTGATTCTCTCTGCATCTTAAATTCCACTTTCCGTCTGTGGGACACTAAGACCCATGGCTCCCCCAGCCTGAAAATCTGAGCCACATAAATCATAGAGCAAGGAGATTTTTATGCAAAATAAAGCACTTTCCATGCTTTTCCCCTTGCAATGATTACATGATTTTCCCCTGAAACTGAACAATATGTGTTTCATAAATAGATCTCTCTCTCTGTAGGCAAACCTTGGAAATGGATTATTTGTTTGGTTTGCATTTTGTCGTTCAGCGTTGCAGCTACCAGCAGCCAGTTCTCACAGGCACATCTCAAAGACGAGGAATGGGAAGGGCTGGGAGTCATCAAAGAGCCAGTCGCTTTCCCTGGGACTCGCTTACTCCGAGTGGCACACTGTCTATTAGAACTTAGATCACAAGATACTCACAAAGCCTTGAAAAGAGTTGACTTCTAATCCCAGGGAGGTGGTTTTTAAATTATCAGGGAGGGACAACAACAACAAAGCAAACCCAAAACAAAAAAGAAATAGTAGTAAAAAAAAAAATGTGTTTTAACATCTGAAAGTTCATAGCTTTCTAAGCAGATGCTTATTTTTAGTAACTTCATGTCACTTCTGAAAACAACAAAGTTCAATATTTGAGAGAAGTCACCATTCTCGGCTGAAGGTGCCAAGCTGTGGGATGTCAGCAGCATTTTTTTAAAATCTTTATTATTGAAAGTATTACAGATGTCCCCTTTTTCCCTCATTAATCTCTTCTAGTCCCTCCACCCCAGGCCTTCACCACCCTATTGTCTGTGTCCATTGGGTTATGCATATATGCATACAAGTTCTTTGGTTGATCTCTTCCCATCCACCCCACCCTCCCTGCCTTCCCTCTGAGGTTCCACAGTCTGTTTGATGCTTCTATGTCTCTGGATCTATTTTTTTAAAATATATTTTTATTGATTTCAGAGAGGGAGAGAGAGAGAAACATCAATGATGAGAGAGAATCAATGATGGGTGATTGGCTACCTCCTGCAAGCCCCACACTGGGGATCTAGCCCACAACCTGGACATGTTTGACTGGAATCAAACCCGGGACCCTTCAGTCCGCAGGCTGATGCTCTATCCACTGAGCCAAACCGGCTAAGGCTGGATCTATTTTTGTTCAGCAGTCTATTTTGTTCATTAGATTCCACATATGAGTGAGATCATGTGATACTGATCTTTCTCTGACTGGTTTATTTCGCTTAGCATAATGCTCTCCAGGTCCATCCATGCTGTTGCAAATGGGAAGAGTTCTTTCTTTCTTATAACTTGTCAGCAGCATTCTTTTCAGGGTGATACACCTGAAAGAAACAGACCCGGCGGTCACTTTGAAAGAGAGGGCACACTTCATACCAGGGTTCTGAAAGGCATTTGTTCCCCATTTCACAGAGAGCACCTCCCACCGTAGAGATGGAGATGGAGACGGGCTCTCCTGGCTCTCTCACAGCATGTCCAGTGGCCACGTGAGAGCCACGGCTCCCTGCCCAGATTGTCTAAAGAAACCAGGACAAAGGGGCCTCAGCAGAGTGGACACAGCCCAGCAGGGAAGTCCTGACATCACACAAAATAGAGACAACCTCATTATTCTGGAATGCGAGGAGCTTAAGTGAGAGCAGAGTTGAAATGGGCCTTTGTACCTTACCGACATCCGAATGAAGCCGGTGAGTTTTCAAGTATCCTGAGGTTATGGTAAATGATTTCATCCCTCTGCCGTATGTGAAATATTTGATGTGAATTATGGATTTGTCGATTTTAAATTAGGTTCTATCTCTTAGGAAGGTAGCATCGCTTCAGGACAGGGGGTTCTGGTGTCCGACGGTCTGAACTTTGATTTTGCTTTTCCTGCTTGTTACCTATGAGGGATTTTGCACATTTTCTTCTTTAAACCTGTTTACCTACCTTTAAAATAGGAAAAGACTGGATTATTGTCAGTGTTTGTGCAATTCCTGACATGGAATAAATGACAATATACTCATTCTGATCACACCACTATTACCATCATTAGGAAAGATTCCCACCCCTGACCATAGCAGTTAGGCCTCCCCCTCATCTCCCATCTACAAACTTTGAAGAGCAGCTAACGCATCTATGCCTGTTTCTCACACTCAACACACAGAACACAAGCAATGTGCGGGAATCATTCATTAGGTACTTAATAAATGAATGAATACTAGGACACCGCCTTCCCTATCATTTAACATTGTAAGAGGTATTTTATTTGCTGATTTACTACCATGTCTTTCTGGGCAGCACCTGTATGCTGGTTTTACTTGGTGTCGTGTCCACCGGCTACACACAGTGCCTGGCATACTCTAGATGCTTAATAAATGTTTGTGTGGGGAATGAATGGAGGAATGAATAAATGAGTAACCCATGGGGTGGCTCAATGAATAATTGATGTTTCTGGCTAAATAAAACATTTGCCATCTGATGACTTGGGTAAATTGGGGTATGTGGCAAAGAATCAGTCATTGAACTTGTCTCTTTATAAACCATGATTTGGGAGCTGTAATAAACCCAGAGTTGTGCATGCATGAAAAGAAACCTTGGTTGTAGACTTTCCGTAATGATTCCATACGTCTAAGTTCCACCTTGATTTGAAGGTACTTTTCTTTAAAGTATGTTTTCTTCATTCCCCATCTCCCTCCCTCAACCCTCCTCAGGTTCAGACCTGTAAATACCAGCATTCTTTTTGGTAAATTTTTTCTCAAAAAATATGAAATGGTGGGTGTATAATTCATTTCACAGACACAATTCAGGCTTTATAGAAATAAACATCAGGGCATTACCAAGTATTGGCAAGGATGTGAATAGGATGCTCATCTGTTGATGGTGAGAATCGAAAACAGTAAAGCTACTTTGGAAATCAGTTTGCAGTTTCTACTAAAGTAACCTATCTTATCACTCAATAAGGAATACTACCCACTAGAAATGGGTTCATGTGTCCAAAAAATACATACACAGTACACAATAATGTTTTCAGATGGCTGATTCATCTTAGTCAAACAATAATAAATGTGGTTTCTCCATACAACGGAATACTAGATAGCCATGAAAAAGAGAAAACTACTGGTACAACAATACTACTTCCAATTAGCCTGGAAAAATCCCACAGATATTTTGTTGAGTGAAAGAAGTCAGGCACCAAAGAGTGCATACAGCATAACTTGATTTAGAGAAGCTTGAAAAATAAGCAAAGCTAATCAGTGATGATAGACTTTTACTAGTGGGTGAGGGGAGGAGACTAAACTGAGGAGCACAAGGGAGCTTTCTGGAAAGCTGGCAATGCCTTACAGCTTGTTCTCACGGGTGAGGACATGGGTAACCTGCATCACCAACCTGCATAGGCCAGACAAGTGCACATACGCACACTGCTGTAGGCACAGCATTCCTCATTTAAACAATGTGATGGCAACAAATGTCAGGACTCTCTAACTGTACCAAGATCACCTGATTCTTTATTCATTGGTACATTCTTCTTATTACTTTTTTTCCTTATTATTTCTTTTTAAATATCAATGACTAGCTTTGGGTGGTTTCCTAAGTGTAATATTAATAAAGTCAGTTCAGCTACTCCGACACTTGTAGCAGGGTTCCTAGGCATTATATTAATAAAGTCAATCCAGCTACTCCTATGCTTGTAACAGAGTTCTCTCAGCTTGTAGCAGGGTTCTCTCGGCTCAGAGGACAGGTGCTATGGAGTGGTGGTAAGCTTGGTCTCAAGAGCCATGGGAACTGGATTCACATTCCAGCTTTGCTGTGTACCAGCTGTGTGACCTTGGACACATTACCTTAACCTCTTTAAGTCCCAGTCTGTTTATCTAGGAAGTGGGAATAACATTAGTCTGCTATAATAGGGATTACATGAGAAAATATATGTGAAAGTGGTTAGCCTAGCACTTGGCTCAGAAAAGGGGGACTTGTCATAGTATTAATAGTATCAGAAGCCGTGGTTGTAGCAGTAGGAAAAGCAATTGTAAAGGGCAGAAGAGCATTGCCCTGAACAGACCACAGCCTACATGGCTGGGTTTTGAGCTGAAGACGTCACAGGAAGGGGAATATGAGAGCTGGGAGAACTAATGACAGGGTGGCTGTATCACATCAGGATGGAAACCTCCGAGTTTGGTTTGGAAAAAAGAGGACATGGCCTGCACGATATTGGTTCCTGAATCCGGAACACCCCATACTTAGGGCAGGACATGTATCCATGTTCCTGGTGTCACCAGAACCCGAAGTGAAGCCAGATGTGCCATGCCCCAGCCTGCACCCCAGCCTGTGGCTCAATGGGCAGACGTATCACGTAATTCCCTGTAATGGTTCCCACTCAGTGGGTTGCCATAGGGCAGTGTGGGATGACTGTAAAAAAGAACCAGGAGTTAAACCTGGTGGAATCCGTGTCTGGTTAGATCATTTAAGCTCACAATTACTTTCCGTCACCACACTGGAGCGTGTCTGGTTGTTCATAATGGGAAAAGTGATTTGCTCTGGCATCCACATGGAGAAGGCTGTGTGACTCACAGAACCAGGCCCAGCTCAGGCAACACAGTGTGCCTGGGTCTCTGCTGGGACGAATTCCGTCTGAGATGTTGCCACGCTTCCTAGCAAAGCCTTTAACACTCAGAGACAAGAAGGATATGAACTTAATTAGGGCATAAAAGATGGGTTGATCATTTCCCCAGCAATTCATACCAATGTCAGCAGTAATGGAAGCTGTCATCTGTTCAGCACTCATATGTGCTAGGCACTCTATGTGTAGCATGTCACCCTGACCTCACACCTACTCTGTCTAGGTACAGTTATCCCTATTTTCAAAATGATGAAATGGAGAGAGATAGGGATGAAGTCAAGCTTATAAGCAACAGAGCCAGAAATCAAATTCTTTCATGCCTGACTCCCAAGACCGGGCTTCCAAGTGGAACCTGGTAGGATATTTGAGGGTCTGAATTTAATTGGCTGTGTCGAGGCTCTGTACTCAGCATGTCCTCAAGAATAATCATGGTGTTCTCCTCAAAGGACCTGTATCTGGATCAGGTCAGTTATCCCAATTCTATTTGCCAACTTTCCACCCTCAACCCAAATATCGCATCCATTTGGGAAGGATTGTATGTTCATGGTAGCTCCTTGCTTTTTCTAAGGAAGTTGATCACATGGATCACATGGAGAACAATCTTGAGAAAGACTTGCAGTCTGAATAACTCAGTTTTTTCAGGTTAAATCTCACACATATTATCACTCCTCAAAGACCTCAAGATGAAAAGAAGAGATGTGAAACCTTATTTTGGCTCTACCAAAATGCAACACACATCCAAACTCACTGAAGTGCCACATTGGTTGGAGCTTGATGGCGGAGGCCAATAAATAAAAGTAGCTACTATTGGCTATCATGCTTAGCACCTAGGATGTATTCAATGATCTATCTAGTAATATTTTACTGGCATTCTGTAAAGGATGGGTATTAGTTCCCATCTTCTATACATGAGCCAAATGAATTCTTATTAGGATTCAGCTTCCAAACAAAACTCTAACCCACAAGAGAGTCTCAGAGGCCACTGTTTTGCATGGAGGGGAAATTTCACCATTGTTTTGGGGCAGCTAGTTCTCCTGGACCATGTTGAAGCCCTCTTGCCCCATGGAATCTTGGGCTTATTTTGCCTTCCAATCACAGGATAGAATCAAGCCCTTGAATATAGTATGGAATACTAGGAAAAAGAAACCAATGCAAAAGCATTTGCTTAAGAGAAACTACCACGTCTCCTGCGGTGGAATCTCTGCCTGCCCATTTAGTGACTGCCGAGAGTCACTGTGCCTGGCTAGTGTGTGGTGTTCTTCACCAAATCACCCCGAGGACAGGCAGAAGTGCACTCACACACAAGTCGTTTGTGCAGAGAAGTGTGGTTGCCTAAGCTTGTGGCGACTGTGCATTGGGAGACACTTGAAGTAGAATAAATGGCAAGCATGGGTGTGTTGCAGTCACATCTCCCGGATTTACATCTGCTTAGAATATTTTTAGCTCAACACATTTCTTGTCACTGAAACTGAGAGCGAGCTGTCACATATAATTCGAGATAGGGCCAGGCCTGACTCTGTTTCCTATTTTCCAGCAGCCAAAGGCCCACACTTCAGGACTCATTTGGGTGATTATGGAAAAGATGAAGTCATTGCAGATTTCATCACCAGAAAGGCCTGCCATGTCTTGTAAGTGATTCGATATTTACATAGATCAGGCTTTGAAAATAATGAACTCCCAGGAAATATGAAGTGGACATGCCTCCCTCCATCACAGAGAAGTAAATGCTCAATGTAAGGAAGGATCTAAGGTAGTATTTCCCAAAGTGTGTCCTGTGGAAACCCAAATCTGGATAACTTCCATGGAAAGTCGGTTCTGTTACCAAGTAATGGATACATATTAATGCTCCATCTTAGAGGTCCCCAAAGTACATCAGCAAACCAAACAAAAGTCCAGCAGTCATGATACCTTCATGTCAGGGTTTCCTGAAAAGTATTTGCTCATGGAAAAAAAAAAAACTTTTCAAGGAACATCAAGTACCTGGAGGGACTTCTAGGAAATAATTGGCCAACAAAACAGCTTCCATTGTTGCAGAGGCCCAGGACAACATTTCGTTCTTTGTTTCTCTTTTAAGACATTTCTTCTCGATCTGCAAGTCCTCAGAGATGTCTCCCAAACCAAAGTCCTGCTGAGTAGATTCTAGTGGGTGATCATTATTTTCAGAGAAGGAGCTGAGAGGCTGGAGGAAAATCACCTTCAAAAATACAAGAGACTTATTTTGTCATTGCCAATTGTCTTAGCCTACGTGGGCTGCTATGACAAAAATACCACAGACAGGGGGGCTTAAATAACAGTTCTGGAGGCTGGGAAGTCCAAGATCAAGGAGAATCGGTGTCTGATGAGGGCCCACTTGACGCTTCCATAGAGAGCTGTCTTCTCCTTATGTCTCCTCACATGTCAGAAGGAGCTAGGGAATTCCCTGGGGTCTCCTTTTGGGGCACTAATCCCATTAGTGAGGTCTCCACCCTCATGCCCTAATCACCCCAAAGGCCCCACCTCCTCACATTGGAGATTAGGCTTTTACATGTGAATTTTTGGGGGAGGGGACACACATTTGGTCCATAACACCATCTGAGTTAATATCTCAGAAGGAGCAGGGCACTAAGTGGAGGCTATCAAAACTGGAACTTTACGGCCCCTCTGAAGGACTCTCTAAATGTAGTAATGGGAATAGAAACTTTTATATAGAGACTGTAAAATTAGGGAAATGTGAGCTGAATTTGAGAGGGCCCAGATTGCACTCAGATTTTGTTGGTGTGATTTCTTTCCTAACTTCCTACAACCTCACATCTTAACGTTTAACATGAGGATAATATGATAATAACAATAGCATTTGCCCGTGTGAATCTCATGTGGATAAACTGAGACTACAGATATCCTGGGCCTATTCTAAGCCTTGGATAAATGTTGGCTATCAGAACTACTTGTTATTCTTGTTATTCACCAGTCTTTACATAATCATGTGCACTGAAACCTTTTAAACAAGGAAACAATTATTTTATTCTAGGGCAGTGAAGAAGGGGCAGCCAGATTGAGGGGAAGAGGGAGCCCAAGATGTGAGAGGTGGTGGTGGCAGCCCTAGAGAAATGAAAGGCAGGCAGGCCGAGGGGCTGGGAGGTGTGCTGGATGGAGAAAGGAGAGCACAGAGGCAGCCCGAGGCCTAGCAGCCACATGAGAAAGGAAAGGACACAATTGCAGCCAAAACAAACTTGTAAAACATTGCCACGAAATGCCACTGAGCTGCTGCGAAATGCTGGGCGTACCTTCAAGGAAAGGTAGAAACAGCTATGCCATTTGGGTGCTTCCTTTTTTTCCTTGTATTTCTCATTTAGCTTTTTTTCCCTTTTAACAAATCTTTGCTACCATCTGGGTGGACAAGTTTTTCAAGGATAGACAAGCCTCTCCATTTAAGCCTGAAAAAATGGGTACTGGCCACCTGCTCAGAAGGGCATGAGGATGGGGTAGTAGGTGACAAAGTCCGTGCTTGACTCGTTTATTAGTTTCCTAGAACCGCCATATGAATTATCACCTTAAAACAAGAGATGAAATCAGCTCAGCCAGTGTGGCTCAGTGGTTGAGCATTGACCTATGAACCAGGAGGTCACGGTTCGATTCCCCGTCAGGGCACATGCCCGGGTTGTGGACTTCATCCCCAGTGTGGGGCATGCAGGAGGCAGCTGATCAGTGATTTGATCTCATCATTGATGTTTCTGTCTCTCCCTCTCTCTTCCTCTCTGAAATCAATATATATTAAAAAGAAAAGAAAAGAAAAGATGAAATCAAAGTGTGGGCAGGTCATGCTTGCTCTGAAGATTCTAGGAGAGAATTCTCCCTTGCCTGCTCCTGGACTCTAGCGCTCCTGGCATTCTTTGCCTCATGGCAGTGTAGCTCCAACCTCTGCCTCCATCTTCACTTGGCCCTCTTCTCTGTGTGTGTCTCTCTGTGTCCTCTTGTCAGAAGGACACTCCCATTGGATGTAAGATCCACTCTTATCAAGAATGATATCATCTCAAAACCCTGAATGAATTAATCTGCAAATAGGGTCACATTCTGAGGTTCAAGGTGGACAGGAATTTTAGGGGGACAGTCGGTATTCAACCCACTCCAGCTTGGTAGCATGAGGTAGGACTCACTGAGGAGGTTTTAGATGGGCCAAAAGAGAGGGCTCAGTGGGCACTGGTCACTCAGTGAGGAAGAGCAGTATTGAAACAAGAGGAGGAAGTGAGTACACCTTATACTAAGTGTCTTCAATGACCTCACTGAATTCTCATGATGAACACAGGGGTGGGTGCTAATGTTATCCCTGCTTTGCAGGGGAGGAAGGCTTGGTGATGCTGTGGAACTTGCCCGTGTTTATAGGGCTAATTAGTGGCAGATCAGCCCTTGAGTGCAGGTCCATGTGCCTCTGACACCCATGCTCTGAAACTCTGTGGAGGAAAACAGCACCACATAACGATTTGGGGGGCCCTAACTCATGCAAAAGAGCAACACTAAGTCTTTAATAAACTTCTTTGTTGGCTGCAGAAGACAGGTAAGGTTGTCCTTACCTAAAAAGCTATTTCTTTACTCAAAAGTCCTCCCCACACACCTTTTTTCTTTTCCACCGCCTCCAACAAATACCCCTATATCCCTGCTATCTTCACCACAGGCCGGGCAAAAATTTATATAATCAAGAATATTCTTGCCCAGCCAGCATGGCTCAGTGGTTGAGCATCTATCTATCCATGAACAAGGAGGTCACTGGTTCAATTCCCATTCAGGGCACGTGCTCCATCCCCAGTAGGGGACATGCAGAAGAAGTCGATCGATGATTCTCTCTTATCATTGATGTTTTTGTCTCTCCCTCTCCCTTCCTCTCTCTGAAATCAATAAAATCATATAAAATATTTTTAAAAAAGAAATAATTTTTAAACGTAATATTCTCTAATTTGGGGTGAGTCCTTAACAGCCTGTGTGAGTAGCGCCATGGCAAAAAAAACAAGCAACAAATAAACCAGCAAGTGCAGTGTGTCTGGGGCAGGTCATCTGGGCTCTAGGTTGGGGCTGTCACTAAGGTGTGATGTGAACTCTTCCAAGTCTCAAGTCTCCATGACCTCAGGTGAAAACCAGGAGCTTGGAGAAAGGATTTCTAAGGTCTGGCCCAGCTCCTACTTGCTGTTGCTTTCACCCTCCCAGGGCTGTGTTATCTCCAACAGGAAGCAATCTGATTGTCTCAGAATGAAAACTGACTCCAAATTTTGTCTGGCCCTGCTAGTCACAGGCCTGCTTCCATGGGGGGATCTTTCCCTCAGTCTCTGCTTTTTTCTTCCCTGCAGAAATCTTAGGATCCAACAAAATGCATAATCACTTTGATGGAGAATCTTGCATTTTAGTAGGATATTGACTTTCTTTATTTATATTTAAGACAATTCCAGGACAATGTAGTCACCCCCCCTCCCCCAGCTCCACCCCCTGTCTGACCCTTACACAGACCTTAACAACAGGCAGGAACCTCGAATGAATTTGCTCCTTCTGGTCCTTCAGTCTGAACTCAGGCCCAGGTCTCTGAGCTGTTGCAGGAGGAGGGCACCATTTTTTTTCTGAGTCGACCTAAATGCACACTGATGGCTGAAAAGTGATTCTCCTTGCAAGTACCACGTGTTGCCTCATCTCTATAATAGACTTTCTATTTTATTTGTTGTTGAAAAATGACGTGTACCTACCCTTTCCCCATCTCCGGAGGACTTGCTGCTCCTCAGTCATTAGGAGTTGGTAGGGGTCCACTCTGTATACAGAATTGCCCTGGGCATTCTAGAATAAGTAGAGTCATCTAATAAAAGAGAGACCGGCCTGGAAGGTGGAGTCAGAAAGTAATCACTATAGTTGTTCTTGCAGCCTACCTCATCACTTCCCCAGGATGGGCACATTGGGAAGCCAGGAGCTGGGTGGATCAGCCTGGGAAAGATTTCTTGGATGCTTCATACTAGTTATCTTTAATCATTTGTTTAGAAAATGAAATGGTGACAAGAAAGCAGGTAAAAGTTGGGCCTTCTTAACATCCCTTTGGTCTAGCACTCTGTCGGTTTGTGGATTGAAGCACAAGGGGCTACAGACAGGTTTGGTTAGAACGCTCTTTGATCTAGATAATAATGCATGTAGAGAAGACAACCTGACAGTCACTGATTCATCATCTACTCACTAATGTACTGATCTGTTTACTCAAAATGTTTATTGAGCATCTACTATAGGGTATATCATATGCTAGGCTCTGAGTCCATCATATAGGACAGGGATCCAGAAATATTTTCTGTAAATGCCCACATGTTATCAGAGAATTGCACGGGTGGAATTTCTCCATTGCTAGTGGGAGTGGGGTTCTTGGGGCACTGCTGGAATAAGCCTTTCCAGAGGCCCCCACAGGAGGATGAGATGTGGTAAAAAAGCTTTATTTGTGTCAAGTTATATCCCTTGGTTTCTCAAATCCCATTTCCCTTAAACCAGCTGCAAAAAGTACAGCGGGGGCCTTAGCAGCGCTAGAAGCAAAGCCAGTGTCCAGAGTTTCCGTTCCATGGGGGAGCTGAGCCCTGAGTCCGGCAGAGCATCAGGCTAGCTGTAGTCCATTATTCCATTGTGTGTGGGGTCCACATAGCTGTGGGCCATGTAGATCAGTGCAGAACACGAGAGCACAGCTCCTGCAACAAGAGTCCCAAGACAGCAAGAGGACCAAGAGAGAGGAATTCCTTTGTTTAGGAGTTTAAGTATCAGATCTTCCCTCCCTTGAAATGGCCATGCCTATTCTGGCCAGTGGCTTGTACCAGGTGTGACTGACAGACCAGCACCTTCCCTGGCCACCCAGACCTTACTAGACATGTGTCTATTGCCAGTCTCTTCCCTCAGGGTCTGTGGGAGACAGACCTGGAGAGTGTTAAACTGCAGCTTCCTGACAAAGCTGTACAAATGACATGCCTGTATTACCCAGCCTTCCCTTTGCTCCTTTCCTGTTATTAATAATCAGGTTAATACAACAGTATCATAGAGATTAAATATTTTAGGCTTTGTGTGCCATACAACCTCTGTCCCAGCTACTCAGCTCTGCCATTATAGTGTGAAAACAGCCATAGGTGATACATGAACAATTGGGGATGACTGTGTTTCCAATAAAACTTTATTTATAAACACACATTGCAAACTGGATTTAGCCATGGGCCATAATTTGCAATGCCTATAGATGAGTGGCAGAGCTCATATTAATTGGATAAGACATATTTTTGTGTCCTTAATTGCTGTGTGCCTAAGTAGGATAAACAGAGAAAAGAGGAAACCAAAAAGTGGCAAGAAGTGAAAGTTTCCCAAAATAGCAAACACTTTAGTTGGGTTTTGAAAAATGGATAACAGTTCATCAGGCTAAGGAGAGAACAAGATTTCAGACACAAAACAACGTATATGAGGGCCCCTATGTGTGAAAGGATGTGGCATCTTCTGGGATCAGGAAGAAGCTCTTGATGCATTTGGAAAAATTGTAGAAAGAAAGAGGCAAAGCAACTACATTTCTATAATGAGGCTAATGAAGTCTGGCTTTTGCTAATTGCATCAAAAAGGAGAGAATAATCCCAAATCCAGGAGCAGAGACCTGTGATTCCAGCTACCAGGACTACAGTGTCAGTCTTGATAATAATCTAATGTACAGTTAGTTCTATTCCAGGTATTATACTCAGACATTAATCCATTTTTAAATTTAATCCATCTGAGGACACTATGAGGATAGTATTATCAGACCCATTTTATAAATAAGGAAACTGAAGCCCATATTGATCATGCAATTCATGAAAATTCATATAGGTCTTCAGTGACAGAAATGGGATTTGAACCCATGTCTGAGTGGCTTTAAGCACTAGTTCAGCTGTTCTTTATGTTTAATATGCACAATAAAACTTGGGGGAGTCATTTAATGCAAATTTCTAGACCTGCCCCCAGAGGATTTTGAATCTCTGGTGTGGAGTGGGGCCTGGGAATTTGCATCTTAGCAAACGTTTCCAGGGGACTTTGATGAAAATGCTTCTAGGGAACTAGAGAACTACACTCTGTACAAGAAGTTACACTGCGTCCTAAGCTCACATCCAAAGTAAGGTGACCAGCTATCTTGGTTTGCACATAGAAAGTTCCTCTTCCTGGGGAACCTGGGACAACTGGTCACCCTACAAGCCTCTCTCAGGTCCACACATGTCATTCCTAGCACAATGCCTGGCACATGGTAGACTCTTGCAAAATACTGGTGGAATGAATGAATGAATAACCACAGCTCATCAAGGAAGCCCAGGGTTTGATTGACAGGCTGCCCTGAAGCAAGAGATTTAAGGAAATCTTCAAGGGCTAACTCAGAGGGACAGCTTCTCCAGCTTCCCTGAAGAGTTAGTCACAGACCCGGAAAAAGTGATGCCTCATCATGTTCCCATTTGCGCTTAAGTGTTCAGGCAACACTTGTCCTTAATGCAAGAAGGAAGGAGAGAGAGGCAGGAGTAAATCTTTTCTGTCAGGATTGCTTTTCCTACCTTTCCACTGCCCTTTCCCCAGACCCTCAACCCACCCCTTCCCCTTCTGCAGGGAGGACTGTCCACTGAGTGGTGGGGGTTGCAGTGCTGGGAGACCGGATCCTGGCCAAGCTCTGTCTCACATCTGTCGGTGACCCTCCTTGCCATGCCAATGACCTTTAGGACCTGAGAGATGGCACTGGAAATTGGGGGGATTGAACCCCTTTCCTGTTGACCTCACAAGACTAGCTTGAGGTGCTTGCATGTGGACAGGACTATGTAAACCCAGCAAGTCTCAGGTAATATATTTTTATCTCAAGTATCTATCCATTCATCACTCATGAATGGGTGTCTTGAAGTCCCAAGTTCAGAGCCAAGCATGGCCCAGGCTTTTGAAATCTCACTAGTTCAGAACTGTCAGACTGTGGGGGAGACAGGCCCGTAACAAATAATCACATACACAAAGGTATAATTACAATCATCACAATCATGATGTAGTCCACCAGGAAAAGAAGGGTTTCGTCAGACCACATCATATGGGGAACTGGCCCCGTCTCCGGGTTTGGGGAAGGGTTCCCTGAGGAAATTATACTTCGATCCAGAGGTTGAGTCGGAGTTAGCCGGGTGAAGAAAGAGGAATGGCGTTCTAAGGCGTGGGGACAGCATGTACTAACACACTTTACCAAGGGCAGCGAAACTTTCTAACATCAATCGTTCTTCTCTTTCCCTTCTTCCTCTCCTCTCTTCCTCCCCAGTCTTTTTCTCCCCTCTCCTCGCCTCATCCCTCTCCTTCTAATGATTTTCTTGTTTTCCTTCTAATGCAGTTCATGTATATATTAATCTATTTGCTGTTGTTGTTAAATAGAGATGATCCCTGGGCGAGAGAAGGGGCTCCCGATTCACATTAGTGCTGTGTGCTTTTCTTCCAAATTTCCATCTAAATATGCCCCAACATAAATGTCAGCGTTCAGTGGTGTGAAAGAAAATACAAGGCCCCGGGGACACCTCATTATATTGCAAATCACTCAAGAACACGATTTCTGCTCCAGACCTTGCACGGGCCCCAGCCCTCTGTGGGCTCCTGGTGGGCCCCAAGGTCTTCCCGGGGCAACGCAGCCACCGTGGAATCCGTTCAGCTTGCAGATTCGGTAAAAGGTTCGGGAGACACTTCCCGGGAGTAGAAACAAGGGGCATCTTCTATGAGAAACAGAACTCTTTTCACATCATCCGCTCTGCTTTGTGCTACATTAAAGTAAACCTCCAGCGTCAGCTTCTGGGGCGAGCCCTAGGACTCTTCTAAATGTATCGCTTTCACGAAGACGTTTTCTTTGTTAATCAACGGGGCACCGTGGATTTGCCGCTCCGGTATTGGAGTACAGGCTCTGCAGTTATTTATTTACCAAGAGGGAAACAGAACAGTGCTTGCATTCGCCACTCCTAAGTGTATCGTCAGTCCTTCTGCGCGGTGTAAAATTTGTAGTCATCTTCGACAGCTCTCGGAAATAAGCGTTCCAAATATATTCGCCTGCCGAACGGAGATGTGCTGATGCCACTCCGCACAATTTTGCAACAGAGGATGGGAAACAGTGGATGTACCTGGGAGGAAATGAATCTTGGGAGGAAAACAAGAACCTGGAGCCTTTGTAAAACTTCAAAAATAGCAGGAATCGCAAAGGTGCCCCTGGGCAGGGCCCACTGGAAAGTGCCACCAGACCTACCCACTGAAAAGCACCTGGGTTCATCACTGCAGACTTCGGGGCAGGAGAGGAGTTCCCAGGACTATGAGAGCAGCGAACTTAAAAGGACTCAGGCTCCTGCAGGATGGTCAACCAGTGGGCCCACTAGATCTTCCATCCATACCCACTGCCTGGCAACGAATACCCTTCTCTCTCCTCCACCAAAATAAAGGGGAAAGTCCTGACACTGGCTAAGAGAATGAGATTCGTGTTAACTCAAGCGATCTGGAAGTCCCCAAACCTTCCTGCCAGGTGGGAGAAGCTTCGTGAAAACCAACAGGAAACGAAGCTCTGGTTTGCAACCATTTCACCCTTAAGAGGAATGTTTGCTGGAGCTGGAGGGCACATGTCTGCCCAACTCAGCATTCACTAACCCCTTACTGTGAGCCCAAGATTGGCCATGGTGGAAATATTTGCACCAGGAAAACTGTTAGTGGCTTCAGGACTTCAGGTTTTTTGTTTTGTTTTGTTTTGTTTTTTATTGGTTTTTTACAGAGAGGAAGGGAGAGGGACAAACTGTTAGTGGCTTCAGGACTTCAGGTTTTTTCAAAGTTAACTTGCCAGCACCACATGCCTCCTATGCACACTGTTTTCCATTCTTTATCCCCAGATATCTACTTATTCATTCATTCAAGCCCTATTTATTGAGCCTTTATTACCGGTGGGCACTCTGGAGTTCAGAGAAGTGAGCTGACTTGTTGGGAAATGCTTGGGGACAACCCTCTGTCAGGCACTGGGGATGCAGGTGTAAAAGACAGACAAGGCCCTGCCCTCGTGGACAAAGTTAACTTGCCAGCACCACATGCATCCTATGCACACTGTTTTCCATTCTTTATCCCCAGATTGCATATCTACTTATTCATTCATTCAACCCCTATTTATTGAGCCTTTATTACCAGTGGGCACTCTGGAGTTCAGAGAAGTGAGCTGACTTGTTGGGAAATGCTTGGGGACAACCCTCTGTCAGGCACTGGGGATGCAGGTGTAAAAGACAGACAAGGCCCTGCCCTCGTGGAGTTTCCATTCCTTCCACATTTCAATCTGCATGTGTTCTGTAGTTACTCATTCATTTTCTGTTTCTAAAAGGGACTTAAAGGCATGTAAGACTGCCCATCAGAGCTCTGGGTCAGGTGAAAGAAGCAATGTGGTCACAATGAACTAATGTCCTCTTACCAAAAACACAGGGACAACCCTCTGCCAGGCAGTGGGGATGCAGGGGTAAAAGACAGACAAGGCCCTGCCCTGTGGAGTTTCCATTCCTTCCACATTTCAATCTGCATGTGTTCTGTAGTTACTCATTCATTTTCTGTTTCTAAAAGGGACTTAAAGGCATGTAAGACTGCCCATCAGAGCTCTGGATCAGGTGAAAGAAGCAGTGTGGTCACAATGAACTAATGTCCTCTTACCAAAAACAAGGAGATTTTTTATGGCATTGGGGGAGAAGATGGCTTATCGATCGTTTGATTTCCCTTCACATTACTGATTATCAAGAAGCATCACAGATGAACCCCTGGAATAGGAATTCCAGCTCCCCCTTTCTTTATTTTTTTTAAAAACATTTCCTTATTGATTTTAGAGAGAGGAAGGGAAGGTGAGAGAGAGAAACATTGATGTAAGAGAGAAACATCAATCAGTTGCCTCCAGACCAAACCCGAAACATGGGTATGTGCCTTGACTGGGAATCAAACTGGCAACCTTTTGGTGCACAGGATGACGCTCAACCAACTGAGCCACACCAGCCAGGGCCCAGTGCCCACTTTCTAGATGAGAAATCCCAGGAGGTGACCTAGCAGAGGCCAGGTTACTCCTGCCAGAAATGGAATAAGAGCAGACATTGTTGCCAGAGACCCCCCAACTGGGACTGCATGTTCTCAGGTGCTTTGTAAATAGGACAGGGCTTTCCAAGTGTGGTAACTGCCATAATTATTAGTCACTAGCATTTTTATTACTACTGCACTTGAAAATAAAAGCCTATGACCTTATGACACCAAACACGAGCCTAGAATTCCCTTTCTAGGAGAAAGAACCCAGGTTCATTTTTCAGGAGTGGTGCCCTCACATCCACCTCCCATCTGGTCTCCTGGGCAGTGGGATGAGGGGCGGGGAGGGGGGTTGGAGAGCCAGGACTTGCAGTGAGCGCCGTTCTCTGCAGTGTCTGAGATGATCAGCAAAGAAGATTCCATTGGCTTCCCCGATCCAGTCTCCAGGTTTTAGCCAAATCAGAGCCATCACGAGACCCCTGAACCAGAGATGAGCAACAGCTGCTGGACCTCGAGGCTTCTTGCCCCATCCGCACAGTTAACCACTCACTCTTCCTAGCAAAACAAAATGTTCCCGTTTATAATAATTTTTTTTTAAAGAAAAGTCATGCGAGGCATTAGAGTGGAGCTGAAGCTGGTTGTGTTCAAAAACTCCAAAAATGATAACAAATGTTTTTATTTTATTTCATTTTATTTTCCAAACCATATGGACTTGCCAGCTCAATGCATCACTGCTTGTTTATTCTAGAGCAGCTGTCGGCACCCTGATAATGCTATAGCATCGCTCCAGTGCAGACTGCCAAACCACAGTATATGGAAATCATCTCACAAATTGAAAGGAAAAAAAAATAAAACCCCATTTCAAGTCAGATTCCAGCCATGAACTTCTGCAAGGAAGGGGGTTGGGGAGGGGGTGTAGACTGCTATAAATAGCCTTAACATTCAGTATTGTTTTAACCAGGAGAAAGTGTGACTCGTCTGGTTAATCACAACTAGCATTTGACCTTTACAAAGGTACCATTCATGTTTCATTGCCAAGTGCAACTTGGTGTTTTCTTCTTTTAATTACTAAACTATGATTCAGAAGTCAGCCACAAGAACGCAGTTTGGAAACTCGAGTCCCTATAGGTTTTAGGCGTTTTTATGTATTTATTTGTTTTGACCATGAAAAAATAACTACTCATGACAGGGGTGACCAGCCAAAGATACACATCTTGTCCTGCTGTCCTAGAATCACCCGAAACTTTTATTAGAGTCAGTTGACCAAGGCCAGGCCATGTGTCCTACATGGGGAAGAATAAATGAAGCGAAGGATCTCACCACAAAAAAAGTCCTGGGTTGGGAGGACGCAGGCTCTGTGAGAATGGTAGACTCGTGCACTTCTGTTTGGCCTCTGTGGAACAAAATCCTACCTCTGGAACTTCCTTTGTTATAGTGCAAACAGCTGAGAAGAGGATTCGGCGGGAAGGGGAAGAGAGATCACAAATGAAGCCTTCGGAAGGGGTAGGCCCTACACATTGTCTCATTTAAGCCCTACTGGACCTCAATGAGGTGGGCAAAATTATTCCCATTTTACAGATGCAGGGACTGAGGCTCAGAGTGGGGAAGTAACTTGTCCAAGTTATTGGTGGTTGAATTGTATCTCTCAAGCAGATGTTGAAGTTCCCTGGTGTCTGCAAATGTGATCCTATTTGGAAATAGGGTCTTTTCAGAGATAATTCAGATGCAAGTTAAGATAAGGTCATCCTGGAGTAGGATGCCCCCTTAATCTATTTTGAGCGGAGTCCTTATAAGAAAAGAAGAAGAGACACAGACAGACATAGATGTGCCCAGCAAGGCCATGGCATAAGGACACATGAGGAGAATGCCATGCGACAATGGAGACAGAGGTAGGAGTGATGCATCTACCAAAAATTGCCTTGCTGGCATCAGTAGAAGCCAAGAACAAACGGCATGGAACAGCTTCTCCCCTGGGGCCTTTAAAGAGAGCAGGGTCCTGCCAACACCTTGATTTCAGACGTTGGCCTCCAGAACTGTGGGAGAATAAATTCTTGTTGTTTGAAGCCACTTTGTGATAAATTGTCACTGCAGCCTTCGGAGACTAACACAAAGGGTTAACATGATTTGGATGCCTTACAATGGCTTCCCATCCTTTGTCAAAGTGAGAAGCACTCAGTGCAGGAATTCCAACACACTTCAAAGAATTCCAAAGATAAATGGCAAACACAGGACAGGATAGTGAAGGATTGGGGGAGTCGCTCCTGGCCTCCACTTAGGACTCATGTGTTGAACGCCTTCTTCATGCCATGCATGCTACCAGGGGCCAGGTATTCAGAGGAGAGTAAGCCATGGTCCTTGCCTCGGAGGGCAATGATGATGCTGGCATCATTACCTGCAATGTATGGATGGAGTCCCAAAGAATGGAGACAGGATGGCAAAGGAGATAGTAGGAGCTTAGATGCCAAACTCCAGCACAGGCTGGAGCTGGAGACATTTACTTAGAGCAGGAGACCTTTAAACAAGTGCTCGGTGGCTCTGTGGGATGAGATCAGGCAACACAAAGAAGTGGCCATTGAGGGACAACTTTAAGTACGGAACTTTGGCAGTGATGTCCACACTGGGGAGTCAGGGGACAGGAGAAAGGCTAAATGGTGCAGAGACTTATGTGGACAAGAAGGGGACATCTTGGGCCTTCCTCCCAGGGGGGCCTTAGATGCCAGTGTGAGCAGCTTCGCGGAGCTCTGGTCGCCCGCTGCAGGTTTTGAAGAGAGGACAGGCAGGCAGGGTGCCCGAGCTGCTTCTGAATGACTGCTCTAGCAGGAGAGGAGCCCAGGAGCCCGTTGCTGGGTCCACACTCCCTTTTGCACAGTGGCTTTCTGAGATTAGTTCATTTCTCAGGAACCGGTCTAACCGGTTCAGGTGCTGGGGATCTACCATCATTTAGCCAAACCTGTGGGCTCCCAAGCCTTGATATATGCACGTGCTGTTCTCTCAAGGGACATGACATCATCTAATCACTGACAGAGGTCATTTTGATAAAGTGCCCCATCATCTCATTTGGCAAGAAAAATCCTGGCAAGAAGAATCCTACCGAAAAGAAACCCCAACTGAGTTAGGGGGGGAAGGAGGGGCTGGTACAGGGTTTAAGGACTGAAGAACCATTTTGCTCACATGGAATTTTCTTGGGGGCTCTTCAAAGTCAACATTCACTTAGCAGTAAAGTGTATTCTTCATTGCATGTTGCCATTCTGGTTTATTCTGGGTTTTAGGCTTATACCAATTAGTGTGAACACAAATTTCCAGGCTTTTCAGTGTGTTTATTGTGTCTATTTTATGCCATTTTATGGAGTATCTATTTTATGTCAGGCACTATGTGAGACTCATATCATTCTGAATATTTGTACGTTTTTTCATTTAGTTCTAATGGCAGCAAGTGCTATGATTCCTGTTTTACAGATGAAGGAATTAAGGCTCAGAGAAGTTCAGGGCCTTGAATAAATTGAACTAGCTAGGAAGGGGCAGAGCGCAGGCCTCGAATATTGGTCTCTTGATTCCAACTGCTATGTTTTGATCTACTATGTTACCTTTCCAAAAGATTAAAAGATAAAGGATAATGTCTTTTATTTTAGTTCCTGGACCATCAAAGAACAGGTCCATGATCTATTGATTGGCTTACAGAGAGGGAAATCCTCTGGAAATATCCTGCTTCTCGGAATCCTAGCTATTGCCAAACACACACACACACACACACACACACACACACACACACACACACACACCTGAGCCCATAACAATATCCTCACCCTTGGAAAGGGCCCCAGAAACAGCATGAAATCAAGGTTTCAATCCTTTAACCCTTTAACCTACGAAAATATGATGCAGCAGGTCAACATCCTCACAATGTGTTTCTGATGGTGACAGTACCTGTATATCTCGCCCTACATAGTAAATGCTTTGATGAAAGTTGTCTGAATTAATTACTAGTAAATCCGATGTGATTTAAATTCACTAGTGGAACTTCTATTAAAACTAGTTCTACAGTATCTTGGTTTGTAAAATAATTAGTCCTCTTGTAATTTGTTCATTTACAAATTGTGATTTTTTTATCCAGAATTATAGGAAAGTTGTGTCCTTCCATCTGTTCAAGGGGTGATTTCTTTTTTTTTCTTCCCATCCTCAGAAGCATCTCTGACTTAAGGTTTATCAATCCCTAAATATTAAGAGATGTAAAGCTTCTAAATCTCCATTATGTGTTTAACATAGCTCTTTAAAAGAATTCCCTCCAGTTAGGGTATGCATTCCAAATCGTTGGGTCTCAGTTTTGTCATCTGAAAAAATGGACTAAGTATTCTTTTCAATAGCTTCTGTTTCTGATAGTCGAGTGTCTCATATCTCCCAGGTCTCTGAGACAGTTTGTGAATGTAGAGATGTCTAGCGTGAAGCTAGAAATGATGAAGAGAGTCCTTCTTACACATACACACACACACACACACACACACACACACACACAAATGATGAATTCTAACTTAGAAAGAGAAGGGACAATAAACAAATTACTGAACCCATTTGGTTTATAAAATGTTTTTTTACACAGACCACTACATCAAGCTGTATGTAATTCACTCATTGGAGTCCTCATTGAGCACTTCAGTACACTCAGAGAGAAGAAAGGAATCCATGGAAATAGCAACTACTAGTATTAAAAGAGTTCATCCCCTTTCTACAGCTCTACTCAACCTGACTCCAGATGGAGGCTGAGGGGAGCTGATAAAAACTGCTTTTGGGAGGAGGAAGGATGGTCTTCCCAAATGCAGACCAGACCACACCTGCCCCACAGGATGTTGGTTTACAAGCTGGCCATACTGACAGCCGACTTCCCAGATGCTGGGACCTTGCCACCAAGAAGCAAACACTGGGCAGAACACATGAAGATTTAGCTTTGGTCAAAGTTGCTGGATGGGCATCCACATACTGATCAGATCTACCAAAGACTGATCCAAAATGGCGAAGGCTTGAGTTTTATTTAGTTCTTTAGCTCGGCCCAATTTGTATGTCCTTGTCATAGCTTTGTCTTTCCTATAATGCTAAAAATAATAGTTAAAGCATAACTCTACACTTTACTGTTTCCTTCAAAAATTTTCTGGCACTCTCTAAGTCTTCCTTCTCTTATCCTTAAAGAATGCTTAAGGTTTCTGAGGATTAAATAAATACACATTCAGCACTATCCCTGGTCCACAGAAAGCATGCAGAAATCTGGATGCCCTTGTTTCTTTTGTTGTAGTAGTGGTGTTGGCAGTGCTCATGGTGCTGATGGTGGTGGTGGTAATGAGGGTGGTGGTGAGAGTGATGTTGGTAATGGCAATGATGGAGGCGGTGATGGTGATGGTGATGGTGATGGTGATGGTGATGGTGGTGGTGATGGTGATGATGGTGGTGGAGTTGGTGATGGTAATGGTGGTAGTGATGGTGTTGGTGGTAGACAGTGGAAGGTGTTACTGTGATATACTTGGAACTAAGACATAGACTCAGTCACTGTCCTTGATTCAGCTTCCACTGTCCTATTGGCCTCTACAATCCATTCAAACTCTAATCATCATTCATGTCTTGGTGTTTCCATCTGATATAAGTCTTATCTTGCCATATTCCTTTCTACTTATTCCTCTTCCCAAATTGAATTCTCCAACCCCAGGCCCATTCTAATTGCCTCACTGAATCGCAGCACTACTCATGGCTGGGTACCACTATGTATTCTCCTTTTCGAGTCATTCTGGCTCTTTTTATTTCTGATCTTTTCATGCCAAGGCCACTGGATCCTAGGAGGACACTGGTGTGAGAGAGATCTAGCTACTCCTCTTGGTTACCTACAGTCTACCATGACCAGCCCTCACTGGTATGCTGGTATGGGCCACCTGCATAATGACTGTCAGTGTCGAACATAAGCATTTTACATTCCCAGAGGGTCTCTAGCCAACTAGAATGATGACAAACATTCTCTGCTGCTGCAGGTAGTGATCTCTTTTTGGCTCCTGCTGCATCACTAAGCTCCCCATGAATATGGGACCCCTGGCTGAGAACACTTCACTTCATAGGCCGAGGGAGCAGCCAGTGGTACTTAGGACAATATGATATTTGAGACTGCAAGCTTTGAAGTCAGAGAGGCCAGGAATTACATCTCAATTCTGACTCTATTGGATGACCTTGACCTTGACAGGTTATTAAACTCTAAATATCAATTGCCTCATCTATACAGTAGAGATTCCAGAACCTACTTCCCAGGGTCAGTTAAAGATTAAATGAAACAATATATTTAAAGTGCTGAGGTTTGCACCTAGCATATAACAAATGTTCAGTAAATACTGCCCACAGTTATTCCTCCTTGGCTTAAAAAATATAAAGTATAATCCAGCAATACCTTTATTAGGGGTCATTCCTCTTATCCAGCTTCACAAAGATGCTGAAGACCAAGGTGACTTCAGATGAAAGACCCGGTAGTAGAGGCCCCAGATGAAAATCCTGTGACCTCTCAGCTAAGCAGAGGTACAGGGAAAGGTACAGTACATGGAGAAGAGATCTAGAAAAATAAGAAAATTAGGCCTCGCTTAAATTACCTTTACCCAGCATTAATCACAATGAATGCTGCATGAGTTCTATTTTTATACCAACATTAGAGGTCAAAGCCAGTGGAGATTTTGAATTTTTTTTCTACTCCTCAAATTACTCAGGACTCAAAGTGGAAAAGATGACCTGTTGGTTTGCTGACTGGATATTTTAGGCAAAGTCATGAAGTACTGACTTTTCTCTCCCCAGGACGGAGTAAGGTGATGCTTTGTCAACCACCTGGCTAATTTCATTGCTGTTGACAGTTGATCCTAATAATGTGGTCAGCAAAGTAGACCTGGGGCTCCTATACGATCCACTCTGGCTCCTGGATTTCCCATACAGGCTGTCTCCATTGATCAGGTATAATCGAATAATGGCTGAAATTCTGCTTCTCGATGGGCCCTATAGGTCATTTCTTTATGACATGACCAAATTGGCCATAGCGCATTCAATTTGTTTTAATGGCCAACACAGAGGCAATTAAGCGGATTGACTGTGCAGCAATCCAAATTGTCCATTAAGAAGGTGGCCAGAACAACTGGACCAAAGGCCTGTACACCCCCCACATCCACTTATTTTGGGATGTCTAGACTTGGCTGCGCCTTTAATTTTCTTAAAACCCCTGTTAACTAGTTCTGTTTAATGTTGACACCAGAATTCTTTAGAATGAAACAAAGCAGGTTGGGGGGAAAAGGGGATTTTTAGGATGATCCTGAACTTTCTGGTCTGAGTGAGGTAGTGGGAAGTAAGCACCTCATGTGAGCTCTGAAGATTTACAGGATATGAGAAATTAAGCGCATTGGTACAGATTGTTACTAATACTCATTTTATAAGGAGGGATTTATCTTTCCACATTAGTAGCCACTAAGGTTGTGATCTGTCTCTATAATATGAATCTGAATTTGAACAATTGACAATTGACTTCATCTGTTTCTACTTTGCTAATTCAATCTGGGAAGGAAAACTACTCTTGTAGGAATTTTAAAGATGAAAAACGCACCTGTTATGTTATTGAATACAATTGATCTTTGAGTATGTGTGTTTAGATATATGCATTTGATTGCTTTGTGCAAATATTAGAGACACTCTATATAAAAAGGCTTGTGTCTGCTAAAATGCTTTCACCTAGAAGTTTAGCAGTAGACTAGTTATGCCAGTGGAAACATCTGCATCTCTAAAACGGACTAAATGATGTTGCTCTTAGGATTGTTGGAAATAGTTTGGAAAAATCTATGCAGATATTTACTCTTAGTGTTGCTGTAACTATTCTTAGTATAAGCATTCGTATTAGTATTTAAATACTCCAAGATCCCTCTAAGACTTTGCATATCCTCAGAAAATAGACAAAATATATATATATTAGCAATCCTAGGTGCTCACCACATGCCAGAAGTTTTACCTACAACACAAAAACTATCCTATGTAGAAAATATTTACATTCCTGTTTTGCAGCTTATGCAAACTGAGGCTCAGACCTCTACGAGGTCATGGCTTGTGGGACTTGGGTGCCATCCTACTTTTCTCTGAAGCCTTACATTTTTTCAGGCTGAGTGTCACCTCCTCACTTTGCTATTGCCCTTCACCACTTTGGAGCATATTGTTCTCCAGGAATTCATGCAAGAGAGAACTTGGAGGATGGAGGATCGGGGAAGGTCTATTCCAGTTGCTCCCCCAGTTTGAGGAAATGGTTAGAGCTAGTTTCAAACACCTGGCATACAGTAGGGGCTACGTAAGCATCTATTGAATGTGTGGGTGAATCCCTCCTCACACAGAGAGAGGGTTGGAGGGACAATGTTCTCAGGGCCTGGTTCCTGTCTTGGGCCCCAAGGAAAATCCCAGAGGCTCCATGAAAAACTTGAGCATATGGATCTTGGTCATGATAACACTTAGCATGTAGAAGACTAGTTATGCCCATGTAAACCATTATACTTCTTGAGGACATAGCTCCTATTTTCTTTCAATTTAGAGAGAAAGATTAGTTTTGTGGCTCTAAGTTAATACCTTCCCTTCTGCCCTGCATCCTAGCTCCCCCATGACCCATTCGACAACCCCCCAGTGGTCTCCATTTATGGTCTATGGCAAATTTAATAATACCTGTGAAACATGAGGCATCTTATCAACTCTCCTCTTTTCCTATGGTGACACAATTAGCCAGATGATAAAACTCTTTAAAATGAAAGAAAACACTAAAAAAATATTGATTTTGTAGGGCTGTAATATTAAATGTACCATTCCAAACTAAAGTGGGGACTAATTTAGAATAGATGCATAAATCTAAAACTATCAGTGTGCAGTGACATTATTTTTAAAAGTATAACAAAAATTATATATATGGAAGCTTATCTATCATTAAATTACTCAGTTTGGATTTCCACTAATAAAATATAAGGACTCGTTATTATATTAGGCAAGTCACTCCTATTATTAATTTGTTAGATAAATGGCTTCTATATCTTGGAACTTTAAATGAAATGGAATTCACTAATCCTAATTGCTTTGCCTTCTACCGGAATTTTTTCCCATTAGTTCAGCATGAATTTTTCCCCTTTTCCACTTGAAGAGAGGATCCCTCTTCAACTTAAAGCCTGAGGGTATACTTCATGGGTTTATTAATTATCAGGTATTCATTCAGAGGGGTTAATTAAGCAATAACTTTCTGTTGACTGTGGTATACAAAGAATAAAAGGCTTGACTTGGCCTGCTGATTAAGCACCCAGTCACTGTGCCTTCATTTTCCTCCCTGTGGTTGGGGGAAATAAAATCTGTGACCAGCTCTGGTCTTGGATTGCTGAGCCACTCAGGAGGCCAATTAAAACCAGTGTATAGTTACAACTCAGGCCACCTTGAGATCATCCAAAAGAGAGAAGGGACTTCTGCTTCTTAGGACTTCTGGGGGGAGACTGTTCCCAGAGACTTCTCTAATCATCACTATTCTTGCATTTCAGCTCAAAGCTGTAACATTTGCATTTTTCCTCCTTTCAGCCAATTGTTCTTTTTAACCTATGGCTTCAAAAAGTCTTTGGGGTACTTTTGAGCCAAGATAAAGAATGGTTTTCTTTCTAGAAAGTTTGGTGAAATTAAAGTAAGTCAGTGTGATAACTCCACACACTAGGCAGGGGCGGAGATAGTCATTTGGATTTTTTATTGATAAATTTTATTTTCAGAATACATCTATTTAGGTTCATGCTCAGTGGTTGTGGTTCCCAAAGACAAAGTAGAGGCAGAAGCACACCATATGTGTAGCGGTGGTGGGCTTTTTGAGGGCTGGCCAACAGCTCATCAAGCAAGAAAAGAGAGATGAGTTTCCTCTGACCTGGCTCCATAACCCAGCTTTGAGGAGGGAAGAAAATAATGCAACTTTATGGTCAGGGTCTTGGAATGCTCTAGAACAGCAACCTTTCGGACCTCACGGACCACCGGTTGGCGACCACTGCTCTAGGATGTTCCTCTGGGAGGAGACAACAAGGGAAGCTCATGAAAAACCTATTCCATGGAGGCTTCTAATGCTCAAGCAAATGCCACCTGACAATTAGGTGCTGATAGGAGAGAATGGGAAACTGCACCTCTAGGCTGGCAGCCCCCTCTTCTCCTACTCCGTCTTCCAGAATTGTTCAAACCAGATGGTACCTTACCTGGGAGGACATGTAGCATATAGTGTAGTGGTCACAAGCATGCATTTGGCATGATTTGCACATGGGTTTGCTCATTTATTATCTGAGTGACAGTGGGCAAGTTATTAAGCTCTCTGATACCCCCACACATATGATCTCACTTTCTCCATGCACTAGTTGATGACATGGGTATTTCTCCATATAACAAATGAGGAAATAGAGGAATACAGAGGTTAAAGCAAATGATCCAAGGCCACACAGCTATGTCAGAGGTTGATATGAAGTCAAGTAAAATGGTTGTAAAATCCTTTGTACAACACTGGTCCTACTAAACCAGTACCTGATAAATGTTAATGGGTCCTTCTTATAAGTCAGAGACTCCATGAGTCCCTGGTTTCAAGAGTCAACCCTCTCTCTAAGGCTGTGTCCTTCAGCAAGGCCTCCCCATTCCAGAACTGGGTTGGAGAGGCTGAGGAAACACAGTTAATGTAGTGAAGCATTATAAACACAGTTCTGGAGGGGCTGAGGAAAGAGGCCACAAAAGAGGCCACACTCAAATGTGTTGAAGCATTATAAACACAGTTAATGTAGTGAAGCATTATAAACACAGTTAATGTAGTGAAGCATTATAAAAATGGTTCTGTGCCAGTCTCTAAGTTTGGAGCATTGCTTGCCTTCAGGAAGCTGACAGTCACCTGGAGAAGTCAGGGAGGCTACCCCACTAGTAGGTAACACCATAGTTTTGATCTGTAACAAGGGCCAAGAGAAAAAAAATTGTTTAGGGCAGGAGAAAGATACAAATCCCTATAAGAACCAAGGGGAAGGTTCTGGACGGATGGTGCTCACACCTAGGGTCTCTGTGGTACACAGACCTGGGGGTCCCTCAAATGAGCCCTCAGTCCTCTCTGCCCCATCCCAGGCCTATGGGGAAAAGCAAGCCTCAATCCAGCATTTGGGAAAACAAAGGATGAGCAGTTGTGACCCAGAGACTACGCATGTTTTTCTTAAGCAACCACAAGGGACAGCCTCTTTGGTGAGCGCACTTACCTTCTCAGCTGCTTCCAATCAAATCTTGCGCCACCGAGTTGGTGCATCCCACACACTCAGCAAGATTCTGCTGAGTGGAGAAATTAGAAAAACAAAAAAACATTTTGCTCCATACCTAGAAAGTGTGCTCTTGGGACTTTGAAGGACAGAATCCAAAATCAACAAGAAAGTATCAGAAGAAAGCAATGAAAAACTGAAGACAGCACCCTGTCTCGGGCCATGTGTTTTGTTTTAAGTTTATGGTGTTGTAGTAAAGGCAAGGAGAGGAACTGGTTCTTCAAGTCGGTGTGGGCAGAGAGGCAGGAGAGGGCTGGAAGAGGACATGCAGGGAGCTGGTTGAAGAGAGCTGAAGGAGAAAGAGAGAGGAAAGGAAAAACAAAGACTGAATTCATTCTCTCTCTCTCTCTCTCTCTCTCTCT
>NW_005356042.1:11696520-11697795 GCF_000412655.1 Myotis brandtii
ATATATGTATATGTAGTCATATATTTGTGTGTAAATACATAATATATAGTATAAAATCAGTGCTCATGATAGGAACTTTGAAAACACAATTTAGTGGAAATTTTAAGATATATCATCCATGCCCTACCTACATAACATAAAATGGCTTCCTTTTAAAAAATGTTTAATTGAATTTATTGGTGTAGCATTGGTTAATAAAACTATATAGGTTTCAGGTGTACAGTTCTATGTCATCTGTATATTGTATTGTGTGCTCACCACACCAAGTCAAGTCTCCTTCCATCACCATTTGTCCTCCCTTTACCCTCTTCTACCTCCCCCCACCCCGCTTTCCTCACCCTATTGTTGTCTTATGTTTATGAGGTTTGTTTTTTGTTTGTTTTGTTTTCTTTGCTTAATCCATTCAGAACCGCTAGAACTTTTCTGGGAAGTGGAAGATGGTCAGTGAGGAATGAGACCATTTCTAATGATATAGTTGAATAGGCTGCTGTTTGGTTTCCATACCTCCCTGTTCACACACACACACACACACACACACACACACACACACACACACACAGCCCCTGAGTTTGAAATGCTCCCTCCAACAAACAAAAATAGTAGTAACCCTCTCTCCCTGGACCTGAATGACTTTTTCAGCTCCTTCCTAGAAGCAGAATGCCCTTTGGGGATCTGAGGCAGAGCTTGGTGACTTGAACACCCCCACACAGTGCATAGGCCCTTGGGAACAGAACACCGCAACAACACCCACCATGCGTTCAGTGTCGTTCAGCTGTGCACCTCCGGCTACGTCCTGGAGCCTCCAGACTTGTTCACACCTGCTTATCGTTCTAAAACACAGAGCAGGCAGATCTGCTCCTATCAGACTCTTACAAAAATGGAAAGGAAAACTGCTGCGGAACAAGTCTTTGATGTGCCCCACCCAAGCCATTCCAGACAGCAGACGTGTAAGGGGTCCGATGGGAGCTTTGATTTGGTTTATACTCAATAAAATGCTTAAATGCTGGCGTGCCCTCCTCCCCGCATACCAACTCACACCAACATAAAAGTGAGGCCTAACAATCCCCTTATAAATACGAGTGAAAACGATCAGTTAGGTGAGCCACCTCCTGTCATCCAATGCTTCCCAAGGCCTGAGATTAGAATCCTGTAAGGTTCAATATCTGCATCTATAAAATGGGGCAAAATACCAGCTCATAGTACACTAGGAGGTTTAAAGAGACGAATAGGTGCAAGTTTCCAAGACGCCTGGGACGTAGGTTTCCCCAGACTGTG
>NW_005356042.1:11699182-11777368 GCF_000412655.1 Myotis brandtii
CATGCACAATATTTATTTTGAAGTAAAAAAAACAAAATGGGAACAAATACAATATTTGTATTTGCATGTGGCCCGTGGGCTGTAGTTTGAGGACCCCTGCTGTAGAGTTTAACGGTCCAGTGGCAAAGAGCTAATCAAGTTGGATCAATCACAGTCTCTCACCTGGGAGGATACTGGAAGGGGTGTCATTTGGTTGCAGATGGTACCCCGTGTAAGAGCATGTAAAGTAGATGTGTGATGGTCATGTTTATGCCATTGCATGGTGACTCTGGGAGAAGGAGGTGATGAAAACCTGGTGCAAACCCACTGAGAGAAGTCATGAAAAGAAATAGAGAGGGAAGGAGAAGAAGATAGAGGGAGAAAGGTATCCTTACATCCCAAAAACTTTCCTTCTGTTCCTGGTTTCAAATTCATGAGGCCAGGTGCCTGTTCTACCCACAAATCCATGAGATACTCCTTAATTCTTCATACTATGTTCTGTGTGTTTCTATATATGTCTTTGTATTTTCTGGATCAAGTGGGTGTTCTTTCTTATAACCAAAAGATCTCTTAAGACACCAGTTCCATGAGAAATGAAATCTACCAGTGGCAGACTCCCATTGAAAATGCAGGGACCAGGAAAAATTATAAGTGGCAGTAATTCATATGCTCACCTGGAACAGTTCGAGTCCTACTTTTGCTAAGTCCATCTTGTCAGATCATCCACTAAGCCTCAAAGCTTAGATAATGGAGGCCCACTAGCTCTGTAGACTTGGAGACATCAAGTAACCATCCTGCTCGATATCTTCAAGTCTCGATTTCTTCTAAAAATAGGTGTATCCACCACATCACATTGTGGGTGGGGGGAGATGAAATGGGATAATAACTAGAAAGTAGCTAAAACAGGCCTGAGTGTACAGTAGATGCTCCAGAGATAATACTCTATTCCTTTCTACAAAGTGAGACATACACACCTTTTCCCAGAGGTTAAACTATAACTTAACAGATTTTATGTAACAAAGTCAAAGAAGTGAGGAGAACAGAAATAAAGGATGTCAAACAGGTTTCTTTCCTGCAGTCCTTTTCAGAGTACTTAAATGCTAGTGTGCATTGTGAACCTCTCAAACGGGGCGGTGGGGGGTGGTGATAGAGTTGCCACGTGTCACTTAAGGTTACAGAACCCTCTTACTCATGGAGCATCCATGGGCCTGGTGTTCTACAGAACACACTCTGGGAAATTCTTGGCTCGGCCTGTCATTTTCAAACTGTGCTTCGTGGAGCGTGGTGGGCCTGAGGGATAACTTTCGGGGGTTCTGCAAAGAGGATGTGGATGATGGTGTCCAAGTTGAATAAAGCTCCAATGCCTTCACCTCCACTGGGAGATCTTCCCACCCTACATCATGAACTAAGGATTTGAGTTTATAAAATAAATACCTAAAAGAGCCCGGCCGGCATGGGTCAGTGGTTGAGTGCTGACCCGTGAACCAGGAGGTCACAGTTCAATTCCTTATTAGGGCACATGCCTGGGTTGTGGGCTCCATCCCCAGTAGGGGGCATGCAGGAGGCAGCCCATCGATTATTATCTCATCGTTGATGTTTCTATCTCTCTCCACCACATCACATTGTGGAGGGAATGATCTCCCTTCCTCTCTCTGAAGTCAATAGAAACATATTTTTTTAAGAAAGAAAAGATGTACATATACTTAAAAAGCACTGACCTTTATCAGAGCTTACCAATTCAAAAATAATTGGAAGAGGACACATTCACTATTCTTCCCATAGTCAAAAGAAGGATGTTCCCATAGGATCCTCTTTTCCTAATTACCAAGTTTATTTTTATTCTAAAGCCAGGTTTACTGAGCTATGATTTATAAACAATAAAGTTAGCCTTTTTTGTGTTCACATAGAAATTTTGAAAGTATACAGACAGTCATCTTATTTAAAATATAGAATACAGTCCAACCTCGGTTCTCAAACATCTCTTATCTTGAACAAGTTGGTTCTCCACTAAGTTGTTCATGGAAAAAAATGTCTCAGTAGTGCAACCAAATTTTGAATTTAGACCTGACAACCCTTTCATACTGACACCTCAGCATGACACAAAGCATCTCTCAGGCATCAAACAAAGGAGAGAGTGCTTTTGTTGCTAAAGAAATTGACTAGCACAATTTTAAAACATAAAGAGGCCATCAAGAGTGGTGATGTTGTTAAGGATGTGAAAGAAATGAAGATCACAGGCAAGTGAAGACAGAGAAAAACTGGTTGACTTGGATAAACAAAAAAGCAGTTCTTGATGACAACATTTCTGTAGCAGAGAAAGCGAAGATGCTGCCTGCAGACCTGAAAGATGCACCCCTGGGAACAAGTGTTGAAAATGATATAGTTTAAGGCTAGTGGGGGGCGGTTGTATAAATTTAAGAAAAGAAGTGTTTGTTTATAGATTAAACAGGACATTAGACATGTACTGTATATAAGAAAGGTTAAAGGTGTGGGTTCCTATTGTTCCCATCCTTGTCAGCACTTGGTATTGCCAATTTGATTTCTTAAGAAATTATTTCAGCATTCTAATAGATAGCTAGTGGTATCTCATTGTGATTTTAACTTGAATTTCCCTAATGACTAAAGATGTTAAGCATCTTTTCATGTACTTTTTTTTTGGTCATTTCTATCTTTCTTGGTGAAGTATCTACTCAAATATTTTACCCATTCTTTTAGTAGGTTGTTTTCTTATTATAGTATTGAGTTTTGAGAGTCTTTTATAGATTCTCAATAGAAATCCTTCATCAGATATTTATTTTGCAAATATTTTCTCTCAGTGTGTGGCTGGCTTATTCATTTTAACAGTTTTTTCCAAAGGGCAGAACTTTTTGATTTTGATGAGGCCCAACTTATAACTTTTAAAAATGAATTGTACTTGTTGTGTTGTATCAAGGAAATATTTGCCCAACCCAAGGTTTTCTCCTATTCTAAGGCTTTTTGCTATTTTATTTCAGAAGTTTCACATTTAGATCTATGATACATTTTGAGTTAATTTTACATATGGTGCAAGATATAGACCAATGTTCATTTTGCATAAGGAAGTCCCATTATTCCAGCACCATTTGTTGAAGAGACCATCCTCACTGCTGACTGGTTATTTATACCTCTTTCTTTAGCTATTTTTTAGCTATTTTCTGTAGCTCGCCTAGGGTTTACTGTATACATCTTTAAGTTATTGCAAATACGTATAATAAAAGACACAACACTAAAGCTCCAGTTCTTCTCTAAGGTAGGCCTGTGTGCCTGGGCCTGAAGGGTGGGTTTTCTGGAAGTCCCTGTACCTACCAGTATTCCCTCTGGCAGCCAAAGTCTGCCTTGCATCTGGGGTGGGTCTTAAGTGAGACCACTTTCCTGCCCCTCTCTGAGCAGATCACTATGGATGTTGGTATAAGATACAGTTCCCAGAACTCTTTCATTAACCAGATGTAAAAGGAATGTGTCTTTTTTCCTCCCCCAGCCTTAATGGGTCTTCACCTGTGCCCTAGATGCTGCAGTGTGCCTCCCCTCTCCAATCAGCTTAAGGGGTTAACTCTGTAGGGGGAGGGGTTCAGACAGGCTTCCTGCCCCCCATGGTGGCCACTGCTCCCCTCTTCCAGGTCTGCACTCCCAAAGGAGGCTCAGGATGGTCTATTGTGAGCACCTTGTGGAAGTCCCTGTTAAGAATCCTGTGAGTGAGTGAGTGAGAGCTCCCATTGTATCTATGGTTCCCAGTGGTTTCATACTCTCGCGCCGGCCTACACTCAATCTTGTGCAAGTCACTACAATGTTTGAGATGCTCCTGGTGTTGCTTCTTCCCATGACCTGCCCTGGGAAACCTGTGCTCCCATCCCAACCCCCTTGGCGAGGACTGTGTTCCCTTGAAAATTGGGCTTGCTTGCCCTGAGAGCTACCATTGTATCTATGGTTCCCAGTGGTTTCATACTCTCGCGCCGGCCTACACTCAATCTTGTGCAAGTCACTACAATGTTTGAGATGCTCCTGGTGTTGCTTCTTCCCATGACCTGCCCTGGGAAACCTGTGCTCCCATCCCAACCCCCTTGGCGAGGACTGTGTTCCCTTGAAAATTGGGCTTGCTTGCCCTGTAGCTTCAACTCTCTCATGGATTTGAGAAAAGTTAGTTCATCTGCTTTTCCTTGTTGTTAGGGCAGGAATAATACTCTGTCCAGCTTTCCGGGGGGGTGAGGTGGGGGGTGGTGGGGAACACCCTCTCTACACAAAGGTTTTAAGCTTCCAGCAATATCCCCTCCTCTCTTACACACATACAGGATATAGACCAGATCAACAGGTTGCTTTAATATCCAACCAGTCATTTGCCAGACAATCAATAAGTATTGATTGATCTTCTTGAACTATTTGTTGATATATAAACACATGAATCTCATTTTTTATTCTTCAAATACGTTTTTCGGCTGGCAATTTATGCTTGTAATTCTTTTAATACTATTTAATGCTTGTGTCTCTTTGCTTTTGAAGTACAGTAAAAAAAAAAAGTTTAGCACTTGTATTAGTTTCTTAGGGCTGCCATAGTATGGACATACTGACTACCACACACGAGCTGGCCTAATAGAACAGAAATTGATTCTTTCACAGTTCTCTAGACCAGTAGTCTGAAATCAAGGTGTAGGCAGTTTTGGTTGCTTTTAGAGGCTCCTGAGGGGTTCCCTGCCTCTCTCCTTGCTTCTGGTAGTTGCCAGCAATCCTTGGTGCCCCTTGGTTTGTAAATGCATCCCTCCAATCTCTGCCTCTCTCTTCACATCGCCTTCCTCACTTCCGTGTCCTCTCTTCTTCTTATAAGGATGCTTATTGTGGGATTGAGGATCTCTACCCCAAATCCAGGATCATCTTGTTTGAGATCCTCTTTCCAAATAAAATCACCTTCATGAGTTCTGAACCTTAGGACTTAAACATACCTTTTTGGGGACCCACAGTACTAGCAGTGTATGTTTACTAGGTCACACATCTTGCATTGTTTTTATAGTTGTAAGTTTTGCATTCCACTGAGTCATTAAAACGAGCCACCAAAGAGTCATCATGATTTGAATAAATTAATCTGCATGCAGGGATTAAGAAGAACTGAATTCATAATTCATTTCTTGGCTAATCCATTTACCAGTTGAGAGACCCTAGGTAAGTTAACTAGGACTCTGTACCTCACTTTTTCCATCTGTTAAATAAAAGTAACAGTACCTTCATTCTCTCAATGCTGTCCTGAAGATTCAATTAAATGAGACCATGTAGGCAGAGCAGCGGCATATACAAAGCTCTAATAAATGCTGATGACCTTTCCCTTTGACCTCATATTGCTATTCATTAAATCCACAACCTCTTCCCACACGAATTGATTATGTAATGCCTCATGGCATTTTTCTGTTCATACAAAACTGAAAGCAAGAAAGAAGCCTAGGATGGAGTCAGGAGAAGTAGATTCTAACCCAAACTTCACTACCACCCAGCTGCTTACCTTGACTTACTTCTCTGGGCCTCTGTTTCCTTAAACACAAAACAAAGTTCTCCAAAGTTAATGGGCATCTCCAACTCCCTTACAACCCCTCTGATACTGAATTTACATCTTGGCTAGTAGAATAAGTGTCAGGGAAACTTCCAGACTTTCTTCTTATTTATTCCAGACTTTCGCACCATTCGTGATGCATTGATCAGAGTAAAATCAACACAATCCAGAGATAAAAACAAGACCTCCATTTTCCAGGAAAGAAGACTTGGGTTTGGGGGCCAAGCGTACTAGTATACATGAATATGTGTGTGTGTTCTGCCAGGCTCAGTGGATAGTGTATTTAAGGCTTGTCTCTCCCAGAGGACCCGGCACCGCCCCAACCTCACTCTCACACAGACCAGCGTTTACAGCCACTCCAAACCTCCCAAGTATGTATTTCATAAAAGTAAGACCTGGTTCAAATCCCCTGTAATGTCTCCAATGGGAAAGAATAGAGTCAATAATCAGGACTGTGTCTGTGTGTCATAAATTCCCCAACCCCCCATTCCCTCTCCCGGCTAGCACACGCAGGCGCACGCACACACACATAAACACAGCCATAAATATATACACTCCCATTTAATAGACTGGGGAATCAAATTACAGTTACAGTGTCATAAAGCTGACTAATCTGCAGGGTGTGTGCAGAAGTCTGTGTGTGTGTGTGTGTGTGTGAGAGAGAGAGAGAGAGAGAGAGAGAGACTTACAAGCCTTCTTTACTTGAGGTCTTAAGTTCCCAAAGTATGCATTCCTCTGGGACATTGAAGCAAGCTCTCCTCATAATTGTCCTAGAAGCCTCATACCTGACTTGGGGCTGGCTGATAATTTGCAAACCAAGTGCAACCTAAGAACACAGGGCCCCTTCTTCAAAATGTATTAAGAGTTTCAAAACAGCACCAGCAGAGCAAGAAACCTAGTGTGAGATGTCCTACGTGCAAGGCCTGGTGCGATTGTGCAGGCCACACTCCAGGAAGCCATGAGCTAGGCAATAGCGAGCCTGGGGCAGAGCCTTGCAGCATACAGGATCTGTCACACTGAAATGTGGTGTGGACGTGGGTGGTATTGGGGAAACCAAGTGGTCTCTGGAATGAGGGCAGCCTGATTTGAATCCTGCTAGGCCGCATAACACTAAATAGTCACTTTGAACACTTCCAATGGTGACAGGGCGACCCATTTCCCAGAATGACTAGTGATATCAAATGCAATAAGACATATAAACCCTCTGGCCAAACCATGGCACACAATAGGTGTTCACACTGCCTCTCCTTTGGGCACAAATCGATCTGCATATCTGTTCAAACAAGCAAACAAAAAAGGTATTAAAAGTGAAGCCCTTGCAAGTGATCATTTGGGGATTAGAGCCAGGGGGATTTGAAAGCCTGGCACACCTTTCTCAAGCTGCCTTCTCCTCTATCTCCGAAGGGGTTTCTCCCTTGGGTGGGAAGAGGTAGCCTTCTGAAAAGGCCCTCCCTTAGCATCGGAGTTTGGGCACTGACGTGAACATCAGTTGAGAGTGGAGACAAGTTGCGAGGGAAGAGGGGGCAACGGAGAGAGAGAGGAAGAATGAAAAGTTGGGGGAAGTTTGAAGATGCCCCGGGTGTGCTTTCTGGGCTGGGACTGGGAGCTTTCGGGCCACGAGGTTCCTGGAGCCGGTGCCGGCTCCGTGGCTCCGATTGGACCGCCCTCGGCGGTTGCTACGTGGATGGACCAATGGCGCGCGAGAAGCGTCGGGCTCCTCCCCTCCTCTGGGTTGGAAGCTCCAGCGGGGGGTGTGGCTGCAGCGCCTCTCCCCTGGCTTTTTTTTTTTTTTTTTAAATAAGGAAGAGCCGGGACAGAGTTGGGGGCGCAGCCTGACCGGGACCCGACACCTCCCTGCGCCTCGCCTGGGAGGCTGGGCCTCTGAGAAGGTTCACCTGTCGGACTAGTTCCTCCTCTCCGGGCTCCCCGGGCCCTTCTGGCTTTGCACAGCCTGGAGGTGTAGGGCGGGACGCGCGGGTTGTTTTCTTTATTTATTTATTTTCCTTCCTGGGACATGTGTGTCTTTTATGTTTTAATAACTCTGTCAACTCGGTGAACTTGAGCGAGAGCACCCGCTGCTTCCCTTGCCTCCCTTCTTCGCCCCTGTCCATAGCTAGCCTCTGAGTAACTTCCAAAAGCTGAATCCCTCCTGCCTCTGCTACATCCCCCCAACACACACACACACACACACACACACACCACTTCCAAAAGTTGAATCCCTCCTGCCTCTGCTACATCCCCCAACACACACACACACACAGCCTGGAGCATTGGCATTGGAGAGCACGTTTTCTCGTTCCAAAATAGTCCTAGGTTTAGAATATGGAATTGCCCAGGAGACGAAGTTTCTGGGAGATAGGGAGAGAAGGGAGAGGTATGCAGCACTGGGTACTTTGGATTAATCAAAAACATCGTGAATACAGTCATATTACTAATAATTGTCATCTGCTGTACCAGACACTGTGCTAAGCAACCGCCATGCTTCATTCTATTTAAAGCTTGTTATAGATGAGTAAACTGAGGCACAGAGCAGTGACATGCTTGCTCCGGGTCTACAGGTAGAAGCAGGACTCGAACCTGAGTATGCTCCGGCTCCAGAACCCTTGGTTCTGTCCATGTTCCTGTGTTGTTGCACAACTCTAAGGTAGCCCATGTGTGGGGGTTCTTAGATGCCCCATCTGGGCAGGTGTCTCAGTGGAGCCCATGTCCCACTCCAGGCTGCGCCCTGTCTCATGTGCTGCCAGCAATGCTCCCAATGAGCATGTTTATGAAGCCAGGCCTCTCCTAGCCCGTCACTACATCTAATACTTGCATGTTATGTGGATCTTCCTCAAGGTTCTTCTTTCCAATTCACCTTGTTATGGCTTCACCACTGTGGTGGTCAGTCTGGCGGGCCAAATTGACCTACTTGCAGGTGAGAACAATTAGGAGCAGAGAAGCAGTGCATCCGGCCCAAGGTCACACAGTAACAGTGGAGGACCCAAGAGTGGACCCTAAATTTCCCCTCCACTCCCTAGCTAGCTTTTCTGCTCTCCAAGAATGCCTATTACCTATAAATTATGAATTTAAAACACAACAACAAGATGTAGGGGTTGGGAAATGCAGAAGGAAAGAGAGAGAGAGAAAGAGAGAGAGAGAGAGAGAGAGAGAGAGAGAGAGAGAGAGAGATATCTGTGAGAAATGAAATTTATTCTACTTTTTGTTTGGAGACGGCCTGAGAAGTGGGCCCTGAGCTGGGAGCAGAGTTGACTGGTGGAGGAGCATCTGCTGGCAAGGCTGGTTTCTACTTGGCAGAGGGCTACCTCCCATCCTAGCCCTTGTTCTGAACCTGGCACCAGAAGGAAGCCTGTCTGTACTCAGTCTGCTGCTGCCTAATAGCTCAGCAGAAAAGCCCCAACTAGCCGTCCCTCTTCCATTTGCAGCGGGAGAGGACCTGGGCATACTCATATCTTTCCTAACAAAGAAGAAGCCTAAGAGGTGTGTCTTTTCTGATGACTTGAAGGAGGTGCGTTGGAACTTCATACCCAGTATTACCCAGCCAGTGAGAGCCTTTCGAGCTCCACCCAGCCCCAGACACTCCCTCCATCCCAGAAAGATAGCACTGTCTCCTTCCTTAAATCCCCTAGATTAAAAAGCCTAGCGGAAACCCTGCTTCTAATCTTTCAACATAAAGTTTATTTTCTAAAACATTTCTTTAAAATCTATCGAAAATAAAATTGGGATTGGAGGAAATCAGATTATTGTGTTTGTAGAGGCTGATAAAATTACTGGCTGTTGTCCCAGTGTCCTATCTTCTTAGGCAGCCCTGACTTTTAAAAAATGTTTGCAAAGTAGCTTTCTTCCTGAACACTAACCTAAACCCCTCTTGTTTCGGCCTCCCCTCCCTCCTGAGCTTTGTCCAGTCAGCTACCTACACCGTACTTCGTCTCTCCTGCTTTCGGTATTCTTTTTAGCCAAGAGCCCTGCAAGTTCCCTTTCTCTCTTCCACAATAATTTCCCTGAAGTATGCTCTGCCTCTGTGCTGGGCACTGGGGATTCCTACCCTCCTGTTATAGTCAAGTGGGAGAAACACTATTACCCAAACCCCATCAGACACTCAAACTTACTGTTTTCCATGTTACAAAGGAGACATGCATACATGACATAATCACAGAGCATGATAAAGGGGCTTCCATGTCATTTGGAGCCATCAAAACAGTCTTCATGGATGAAGTGAGGTTTGAGCTGAGGTTCCATGGATGGACATCGTGCTGGGGATGAGAGTGGATAGGAAGGAGAACCAGCATGGGCAAATGTCCTCTGTTGGGTCTGACAACCACGTTGTCAATCCACCATTGTGGTTCAATCTATTTTCCATAGATGGGAAATTACTTTTCGTTGACACTGGTAAAAATCAGCTACTCTAAAAACATTGATCTTTCCCTTAAGACAGCGGTTCTCAACCTGTGGGTAGCAACCCCTTTGGCGACCCTTTCACAGGGGTCACCTAAGACCATCCTGCATATCAGATATTTACATTACGATTCATAACAGTAGCAACATTACAGTTATGAAGTAGCAACCAAAATAATTTTATGGTTGGGTCACAACATGAGGAACTGTATTTAAAGGGCCAGAGGTAGAGAACCACTGCCCTAAGAAAAGAAATTGAGACCATATGTTTGCCTGGTCTTGATAGGTGGGTGTACGGCTCAGCAAGGGGATAAAATCAAAACATTTTTCACTGCTTCCATAATCAGGGAGTGGGAACACCAGAGCCCTACCGAGTTCTGCCTTCACCGGGTGTATCTTCTATTAAGAAATGTTAAACTTTCAGTGCCTGTGAACTGAAAGAGTTCAGATTCAAATGCCACCTGGGTTTGTTAAGTGCTGCATAGAAGCCTGGTATTTCCTAAGTATGACCCCCTGGGAAACCTTACAACAACTTTGGGAGATAGAACTTTTCAACCCCTTTTTGCAAATAAGAAAACCAAGGCCTAGGAAACCCTTTGGTCCTGACTCCCAGTGTGTGCCATGGATGCAAACTAGGGACTAGGATAAGGTATTCTTTGACAGTGCACAGAACGAATGTTTTATGTCACAGGCTCATGAAAGATCAAGTTTGGACAGTATTTCAGAGCAACTTTTTTTCTTGTTAATTCTTACACAGTGCTTGATCTGTAACATCCCTGACATGTCCCCCCTCAACTTGAATCTCTCCTCTAATACAGAATTCACTGCCTTTTTGATGAAGCCATGTTGAATGTCAAATCTTGATTATTCTAAAAAGCTCTCACCTTTAAGATTTCCAATTGGCCCAAACAGAAAACATTACCTTTTTAGGAAAGATACTAGTGGTCCTGTGCACGAAATTTGTGCACGGGAGGGGTTGTCCCACAGACCAGCCTGCACCCTCTCCAATCTGGGACCCCTCGGGGGATGTCCGACTGCCAGTTTAGGCCCAATCCCTGTGGCAATCCGGGACTGCTGGCTCCTAACTGCTCACCTGCCTGCCTGCCTGATCATACCTAACCACTCTACCTGCTGGCCTGATCAATCCCAACTGCCCCACCATTCTGGCCTGACCACCCCTAACTGCCCCCCTGCCAGTCTGATCGCCCCCAACTTCCCCCACTGCTGACCTGATCGCCCCCAACTACCCTCCCCTCCAGGCCTAGTTGCTCCCAACTACCCTCCCCAGTGGCCTGGTCACCTACAACTGCCCTCCCCTGCCAGCCTGGCACTCCCTGCTGGCCTGATCACCCCAAACTGCCCCCCTGCTGGCCTGATCGCCCCCAAGTGCCCCCACCCCCACCAGCCTGATCGCCCCTGACCATCTCAGCTTAGCCACAAATGGCTTTGTCCAGAAGGATGCCTGGATGGTCTCCCGGAAGGTCTCCCGGTTTAATTAGCATATTACCCTTTTATTAGTATAGATTGATTCAATGTTTAAACAAAGGCAATAGGCATAAACAGAATCAGGTGTACTAACAGCAAAGCTCTTGACTTAGAGATGATACCAGCCCTGCACATAAAGGAAGAACCAAGACTAACTTCATAATGAAGATCATAATCTAAGTGTCCAAAGCCCTTGAGGGCTATGCTCCCAATGCTCCCTACAATCTCTCCTATGTTTATAGGAGCCTGAATTATGATATTAATGGAGTCAATCATTCTACTCAATGTTCTTCCCTTGGAAACCCTTCTAGACTTCATACTATCAAAACGAGGCTCCTGGGTTCACTGTTACAGGCCTTAGTGCTTGGATTGGTGATGAAGAGAACGGAGCTGCCATTTTTCAGAGCATCTGGGGTCAGCTTTCCAACTCCACAGGCATCCTATATTCTTGTTGTCTCTCCATTTGTGTGTTTCCCTGATAGACATCTATTAGCTTGCACCTATCCTAAGTATCAATCACAGCAGCTTCGTCAGATAGTCTTTCTTAGTCCATCCATCCATCCATCTACCCATCTTTTCGACAACTATTGAGCTCCTAATATGGGAACACTGGGAGGAAGAAGTTAACAAAGCAGTTCTGTCCCTGCTTCCATGACATTTACAGTCTAGTGGAGGGAAAAAGACAATGTTTAAAGGACCAGTTGTGAAATGTCAAGTCCCCATAATTATGCATGATTACATTTCCCCTTCAAAATATTCCCTCTGGCTTCTGGCTCCTGGGATGGGACAGAGGGAAGAGAACATTGTCTCAGTCAGTTGCTAACACTGGTAATATTTTGTCACCTTCCCTGTTAATTTCCTGTAAGCACTGCTCATGCCCTAAAATTACTGTTGTTGTTTTCCTTCTTTACCAGTTGATGATCTGCCTTTACTCCATTAAAATGAAAGCTCCGTGAAGGCAGGTACTTTCTCTAGTTTGCTCCCCCTCTGAACCCCTGACACCACAAGAATTCCTGGAGTGGGAGTCCCATCATATTTGTTGGGCCAATGAATGAACTTTTTCCTCAAACCTGAGTGAGGCAGGAATGCTAGAAGCATCTGAGAAAAAGTGAATAGAAGTTACAGGAGGCAATTTGATCCACTTGTACCTACTGGGAATGTCCATCTCCTGGCTTATGTTATTGTCACTCAAAGAGGCTCCAGTACGCTTCTTAGGAATCCTTTGGGGATTTGGACAGAAGACTCTTCTTTATTTTAGTAGTTTAATTACTGGTTAACAATTAAATCCAAGTTCAGAGATAACTTCTTGAATTTGCAACTGAAGAGCTTTTTTTTTTTTTTCTTTTACTCCTAACCACCTATCCCTCTCTCTTCCCAGAAATAGGTACCAAACATAAAGCCCACATACTTAGCAGTTGGCTATGGGAGCACATGATAATCTCTCACCTTGAACAAGGAAGGGAGAAATGGAAAATCTGATCCCCAGGTGGCTTTATAGGAACTGAAAAAAAAAATGGAGATGCTGGCATTGTCCAGTGCTTATAATATTTCCTTTTTTAAAACAATCATTATGTTTGTGCTTGCAGCATGCTTGGTAATCACTTCTGCTCATCATTCTCTACATCAGCACATCGTTTTATCCATTTTGAGGAAGCTGCAGTGGAGGTCAAGGGTGGGTGAGGTCCTCTTTCTTGAGGCCCAGCATAGACAGCTCAACCCTGAAAGGGAGCGACTCCAGAATAACCTCTTTTGTCCTTGCTAATATTTCCTCTGAAGGTTAAGTTTGCCTCATGATGAATCGCAAAGGGGTATGCCCACATTTGAATGGGTTTTACCCGCAAAGAAAGGAGCAGCATCTCCAGGAAGTTGTTGGAAGGGAGGGCTGTGAACAGAGTACCAGCATCCACCCCATCTTTGTGGCCTGGCACTAGCAATTAGGGATGTCGTCTCTCATCCCCTAATTGCAGACAAGGAGGGGGGCAGTGGGATGTCACTGGAGGAGACAGAAGATGGATAGCCCTGAGAGGTTCCTCTGTCCTATTGACTCAGACACACCCGTCTCTCTGTCTCACTGCCTGCATCACCTTCAATTTGGCCAGATGGACATCAAGGGGGAAATTTCGTCTGGACCAGGAGTCTTAAGACACTAGCAAGAAGAGCTGGCTCTTGGGGGAAATGAGGACGGGGCCATTAGAAGTTGGGAGCTGGGGCCATTAGGAAGTAGCAGGGCTATGTTGATGCACGGGGGATTTCTGCTCGATAATGGGAAATGTGAACACAGGTTAGTGCGGTGATTACAGCATCCTGGAGGGGGGCCCTGAGAGGCCAGGAATAGATTAAAACTCACTCAAGCAAAGGTTGGGGGAAGGGACGAAGGTCACCCCTTCAGATTCTGGGGAAGGTATCCATGCGGTCAGAGATGTTCTACTCCACTGTGCAGACAGGAAGGGCCCTTTAGAATGTCACACTGGGGAGTGGCACATATATATCCTCAGGCCTGGGAGAACTGGACCCGCAAATGGGGGTTAAATGAAATGCAACAACCAGAACAGAACTCTTTAGTGGGCTTAGTAAAGGGTCTGCTACACCCTGGTGTGACAAGATGGCCCAGTCTCCACCCTGCTCCTGGGGCAAATTAGCAGCATCCGTCAAGAAAACAGATTTAAAAAACACTCAAGTTAATTCGGAAAAAATAAAAGTTAGATATCCATGCAAAGATTTATAGGTAAGAAAGGGCACCCGTGTCATATTTATATTGGTGAAAAATGGAAAATAATCTAGATGACCAAGGACAGAGGAAATAGCTAAATCAATTGTACATTCCTACAATGGCACTTAGCAAACCTTTAAATATAAAATCATGTTAATGACATGGGAGAATGATTGTGGCATGTCGAGCCAAAAAAAAAAAAAAAAATGCTGGTTACACTAAAAAAGTGGATAGGATCCAATCCCAATTCAAGATAGAGGAAGAATGTCCCAAAGAAAATAGAACAGACTGTTAATGGTGGTTATCTCTATGATATTTTATATTCTTTTCAGAGTGTTCAATGCTTTTAAAAGTATCTATGCATTAAATGCATTAAGATACATATATATATATATATATATATGACTAATACATAGATTAGTTACTCTCCCCTCTTTATTTTTCTTACCCTGCTTTATTCTTCTCCTCACCAATGTTCACTGTCTGACATCCTATAGATTTAGTTGCTTATCTGCTATGTGTTACTGTTGCTCCATCCTCTACAATATAAGCTTCCTGAGGGCAGAGACTGTGTTGTGTTCAGTGCCAAACCCCACTTCTATCCACTACCTCGCACACGGCCTTAGACAGAATTCGATAAATATCCATTGACTAAATCAATACACTCTTTTTGTAATCATAAAAATAAAGATTATTAAAATATAAAAAGAGAAAAAGTGTAATTGCAGAGAAGGTTGCCCCCCCCCCTCCCGTCCCAACAATGCAGAGTCCCCTGGCCCCACTGGATTTCTGAGTCACCAGGTCTAAGAATGAATCTGAGAATCTCAGTTTTAAAGGATCACATGTAAATTTCAGATCCATTGCAATTAGCATTTCTAAAAACAAGTAGAGAAGACTGTAGCCTTTTTTAAATCAAAGCCCAAACTTTGCAACCTTCCATGTCTTCTACTCCAGGATTGTCCTTCTGACTAGGGTGATGTCGAAGAGTGTGGCCTTGTGGAAGATTACAGACATTTGCCACGTAATAGCTAAGCTCCCTCCAAATACTGCCAGTGACAAAGCCTTGACATGCCAAGACTGTCTTGGAGGGCTGTGGTTAACCACTGAATAGTCCTCAATGTCTACTTCTCAAAATGGATTCATGCATGTGCCTTTTTAATTTACACAAATGATCTAATGGAAATCTAAATCAAAGAAAGAAAAGAGCTGTCCCTAATTTCACCCCTCCCCACAAATTAATCTTTTTCCCTATTTCTCCCTTCTGGCCCTTAAATATTTAAATTTTACAAATTCATAATCATTACATTGATATGTTTCCAAGATGCAGTTCTTTTAATTTCATGATCAATATCTTTCCCACTTTCCCTTTCCTGCTGTTCCGCCCACACTATAGAATTTCTTTCTTTGTAATAATTAATTCTTACCCTTTCTGTGAGGCTTTGCAGCTCTCAAAGTATTTTCATGCCCATTATCTTATTAACAGAACCAGATTCACTTATTTAGATAAGAGCTTTGTTCTTTCTCGTGAAAACTATCTCAGTGGGGACTTACCCAGCAACGTGCTTAAAGCATGGGCTACGTAACTGGAGCGACCCAAATTCAATTGCTGCCACTTAATAACAGTAAATTCAGACAATCAATGGAACCTCCCATTGTCTGTTTCTCTTATTTATACAATGTAGGTATAATCACAGTACCAGTCCATAGTGTGACCATGAGGATGAAATATGATAGTCAGTTTTAAAATACTCAGCACAGTGCTGGTATATAGTAGAGTAAGGGTTCCAGTAATGGCAGTTATTATTGTCATTATCGTTGCTATTAAATATATTAGATAAAGGCTTTTCATGACTACAGGAAGTGGGAGGAAGCCAACTCCATGTGACCTGACCTAACCCCCAAATCTAACTCAATCCAATCCACAGTTTTCAACCCAGAATAGAAAAGAGAAAGACACATTTTGTGCAATGCCCCTCACTGATTTTCTGTCTAATGGGGAAATTAAAATTCTATGTTATTGGGTATCTTCTCCTGGGACAGAAAGGTAATTTCTGAGATTTTAACCCCCTGAAACCCAAAGTTTTCATAGTTTATAAATATTTGGAACCTACTTCTCTTAGGATGGGATATTTTTAGGCTGGGGTGGAGATGAGGCTATGGGGGGGAGGGGGTTGCTCACTACCAAACTTCCCATGGGGAAGCAAGTTCTTGCAGGTCTCGGCAAACTCGGTTGTTTCCAAGAGTTCAGTCTCAGGTAAGCTTTGGACAAACACCTGAGGCTCTGAGAGGCTTAATTGAAATGAGCCTGAACTTAAATGTTTTATGAGGTACGCCCATCGATAACTTTCTTGGCCAAGTTTTAGTGGGCCTTGTAAATACGCTCTTGTTGGCGCCTTAGAAGCTCAAGTCTTCACTGTGGATACTTGGTTTGGCTTGACCTTCCCAGATCTCCGGGAGCTGCAGCCCACTCTTGCCCGTCAGTGAGCACACTGCGATCTGCAGCCTCCTGTCAGCTCAGCCTGGCAGCCATTTCTCTTGGTACAACTTGTCTTGAAGTTCCAGAAAAGCCAGACCTCACCTTCCCCTTAGCCAAGTCCTCCAGGCTGGGACCAAAGTCTCTCTCATACATAACAAGGGAACACCTAATCCGAGCACCTTGCCAAGCTCCCATATGAATTGGGAGGAACACAGAGCCTGTCCTGGGAAAGGAGATGTAAATTACCCCGGCTGGATGGACCACATGGGGTGATCTGAGAGAGGAGCCAATTAGTCTACCAAAATTTGCCACGTTTTATGGTTTGAACAAGCTTCTGCCCACCCAAGTTCAGAATTATCTTGGGAAGCTTTCTTCAGCTGCCCCCCCCCCCCTAATTCCCAATCTCCAGAATGTAAATCCCTCAGGGTCACATTTATTTTCTCTTCATATCAAGAATCTTTACATACATATTGCAAAAATATTATTAGACAACTCCTACCCTGAAAGCTTGAGTGGAACAATATCTTAAGAGTCCATGTAATTTTCAAAATGTTCTTTGGGCCAACAGGAAATGAGCTGAAAAGACACAAGTCAGATATGAGGCCCACATTCATGTTATCTTTCGGAATGTTCTGGATCAGTCACACCCCAGTCAGGTAGAAAAGCCAAAATGAGGGAGCTCAATGGCAAAAGTTTACTATGGCACACCATATTACCAAGGTGCTGATGAAAGGCAAATGGGGTATGAGGAAGCAAACATGAGATTAGCAATGGCTGAGATCTTCTATCACAAACTACTGGAAAGTCAGCCCTAACCAGTTTGGCTCAGTGGATAGAGCGTTGGTCCTCGGACTGAAGGGGCCTGGGTTTGATTCCAGTCAAGGACACATACCTCGGTTGCAGGCTCCATCCCCGGCCCTGGCCAGGGCATGTGCAGGAGGCAACCAATCGATGTGTCTCTCTCACATCGATGTTTCTCTTTCTCTCTGTCCTTCCACTCTCTCTAAAAATCAATGGAAAAATATCCTCGGTGAGGATTAACCAAAACAAGCAAACAAAAACCCTGAAAATTCAGAAAGCTATCATTATTTTAGTGCAAACACCTACATTTTCACATACATTATCCTGTGTCATCTCTATCCTCCCAGTTTCATGTTATCAGAGATGCTTTATTTTCTACTGTTAATATCTAGCACATGTTGTAAAGCAGGGGTCCTCAAACTTTTTAAACAGGGGGCCAGTTCACTGTCCCTCAGACCGTTGGAGGGCCGGACTATAGTTTAAAAAAAAACTATGAACAAATTCCTATGCATACTGCACATATCTTATTTTGAAGTAAAAAAGCAAAACGGGAACAAATACAATATTTGTATTTGCATGTGGCCCGCGGGCCGTAGTTTGAGGACCCCTGTTGTAAAGTCTCCATGGATGTTTTTAATTTGAGAAAGGAAGAAGCCCAGGTCTATCAAGAGGGCATTTTTAACTAAAAGGAAGGATAGCAGGAGCCTAGGTGGTGGGCAGACTCCTTCCCGGCACTGACGTAAGGGTTCCATGAGACATGAGGTTTAAATATGCCCTGGAAGTGTCAGGCCCAGACAAACACGTGCATTGTCAGTTTTCTTTGTGCTGTGTGTGCCAGTAAAACAGTCCAACATCTTTTCTTCAGGGTAATGTTGGCACATGTCAAAGGCATTAATACTCCTATTGGAATGACTCATTTGGAGGGATAGTCAAGTCTGAAAGATGAGACCAGAGGAGTGGGAGAAGCCTTTACAATTGTTCACGTTATTAGGAGCAGCACATGCTTTTTGGTGTTTGTGTTTTAAAAAGAGCAGTCATGGTATTACTGCTGTTGTATCGTAATTCGATTCCTCCATCATGGTGGTTGTAATTTGTACGCTGCATTAGCTTCACCAACTTAGAAGTCTGAATGAAGTCCCCGAACCAGGGGGTTGGATATGAGTGAGGCCTCCCCTGCTGGCTGTGTATCAGGAGTGCTGGCACCTGAGCCTTCAGCATCTGCCTTGGCCACTGCTTCCTCTTCCTTTCTCTTGTGCTCCCCAAGACTCCTGTTCACCCTCCTTAGGTGGATGCTGATACCACCCTCTGGCTTCTGGGTCATGTTCAGGGGTGCTGCCCTCCCTTCGGAGTCTCCTGTCTACACAGTTAGAACTTGGACATTATTGCTGCTGCTTGTTTTTGCTTCATTCTGTTTGGGGGAAGATTGGACTGTAGTTTTGGCTATAAATGAAGTGAAACAAGACTCTGTCCATGGAAACAGAATGTGACCCTCTTTAGAGACACAGGCCCAGACCCTTCTTTATGAGGCCTCCACAGAGCGACCCTGACATTCCCCTCTGGGGAGTGACAGCAAGCGTGTCTCACTCCCAGTGTCCATGCCTGACCACCATGGGACCCAGGCCAACTTTTCATCTCTGTCCTAGTGTTGACATCATCCCAGGAAGATGGGCAATTTCAAGTCACTTCCGAAGCACACATCTCCATCCTCATCCTCCCACCCACACCTAACCCCAAATAAGTGACCACAAAGCAGTAGTTTGACACCCAGGCAAATCTCCAAGCCTGAGTCACTGAATATTCAAGAACTCTTCCCACAGGTTATCAACATGGTGGTCTAGGGTGGTCTCCTCTCTGTTTTTCTCAGTGGCTCCCTCAAGATAAGAAGACCATGCATCTAGCAGTCCTCATCTGTTTCATACCCTTTAATAGAAATACAAGCCACATTCAGAAGCACAGCTCAGACAGAATCTCTGTGGAAAAAGAAGTATTTCAGCCCTTGCTCCCCAACAAAAATATTAAAAATAGAAGGAGAACTATGGTTCAATCAAACATTCCATTTTAAGGTCCCAAACTTTTCATTCTAAATCTGTCTTCAGCTTCCGGGTTCTTCACAGGATTTCCTCAAGGACACTGGTGGTGCTTGTTTTACTTATATACCACTGAAAGGTCCCTCCAGCTAATTTTTCTCAGACAAGGTAATAGTACCCAATAGGGTAGTCATATCTTTACCAGAAAAAAATGCTTACAGATTTGAAGTGATAGATTTTTCCAGCTTTGACAAAACCTGCAAAGGATTTCAAAGGCAAAATTGACATTATGACACTATTATTTTTCATGTTTGATGGCTTTTCCAGCACATGCAGACCTTGCTCTGGAGTGAGGCCTCATGGCCATATTCCCTCTCTCCACTCTTCCACCACCCATTCCATGCCCCCAAGTCCCACCCATATGCACACACACTGCAAGGAAGGCCTCTGCAAACAAGAATTAGTTTAGACCAGTTGTCTTCCCTCTGTTGCTCCAGACCAACATTCCTCTAGAACACTGGTTCTCAACCTTCCTAATGCCGCGACCCTTTAATACAGTTCCTCATGTTGTGGTGACCCCCAACCATAAAATTATTTTCATTGCTACTTCATAACTGTAATTTTGCTACTGTTATGAATCGTAATGTAAATATCTGATATGCAGGATGTATTTTCATTGTTACAAATTGAACATAATTAAAGCATAGTGATTAATCACAAAAACAATATGTAATTATATATGCGTTTTCTGATGGTCTTAGGCGACCCCTGTGAAAGGGTCGTTTGACCCCCAAAGGGGTTGCGACCCACAGGTTGAGAACCGCTGCTCAAGAACATCTAATCGCCCATGTGAGCAGAAGCTGCAAATCAACCTCTCAAGACTGGAACATCCTCTCTTGTGACATTTGATGTGGCTTTCATACTTTAATCCACTGGGGTTTTTGACATTGTTGCTTTTCTCTTCAGTTTACAACACCACCTCTACCTATGGCATCTCTCCCAATAGAGGTCACAAGGGCTTTCCCTTGATCTTCAGTTTCAGCTACTTTGTGGATAACAGTCTACTTCTTGGACACCCCTGCAACCCCACTGAAATCTATATGTGCCATATAACTTATATGAGAAGTCAAGCCATACCGAGGAAATCTCAAGGCAGAGTTTGGAATTCTATCATCAGTTCATTGAGGAAGGCAGCCAAGAACAGACAACTTCAAATTAACTTCTTTCCTCCTCCCTCCCTTCCTCATTTCCTTCCTTCCTTCCTTCCTTCCATCCTTCCTTCCTTCCTTCCTTCCTTCCTTCCTTCCTTCCTTCCTCCCTTCCCTCCTTCCCTCCTTCCTTCACTCCTTCTTTCCCTCTCTCTCTCCTTCCTTCCTTCCTTTCATTCTTTTTATTCCTCCTTTTTTAATTCCTTTTTAAAATTTTCTCCTACCAGTGTTGAAATTTATCTGACCATCTCTAACTCCTTTAAAAACTGAATCTATGACCATCTTTTACCTAAGAACACAAAAATTGATCTTCTCATGAAAATGAACGCATCCGTGACTCACTTCCTGAGCTTCTCCTACTGTCAGATTTCTTTCACTTTTTTTCTGTCCCCTAACAACCTGAGTCTAGTTTAGAGGAAACCTTCTGACCTCCCTCTACAATGTGTCCTCTCTTTCCTGTAAACTCAAGATATCAAAGGCCTTTCTAGGTAGAAGGATCATTTCCCCCAGAGTGTGCCTGTTGCCTTTGCATATTTCAAATGTTCCCGTTAACGCTTAAAAGTGTCCTGGTCTTCTCATAAATTATACAGTTGCCCTACTCCTAAAGATCCTAAGAGATCTTCAAACATGGTTCAGACCCCAATTTCACGGCTTGTGACAGGCAATCACAGCCCTCCCCAAGATTTTCCAGGGGTTTGCTCCCTCATGCTTCTCTATGGCTTCCTGGATGCTTTGCTTTTCTCTGACATCAAAGTAGATAGAGAATTCAGCTTTCATTGATTGAGTCAAAAATCCACTCACTAATTATGTGAGCGTTTTAGTATACTTCATTTAAATTTTGGGAGAGTGCTGGAAATGGCCGCAGTGTGGTGTGTGAACCCCCATTGCCCTCAACCTTATTGGTTCTACTCCTACTTCAGCCCCTCATTCTCCCTTATCTCCCCTCCCAATAAACACATTCCTCTCCCCTGCCCCCTGCAGAGCCCAGCTGATCCTATTAAGGTCTCTGAAGGCCTCCGTTTATATCCCAAGTACTTGTCAAGGAAGTTTTCTAAATAAATATCTTGTTCTTCAGGAAAGTCTGATGAATACAGTTTTTGCATGTAATTAAACCTAACTACATTTGATTTCATTGTCTTTATCTTGATTCTCACTGACATGTGGACAAAAGTAAACTTTGGCAGAAAACATGGGAGAAAATAAGAAGATGAAATCACAAAAGAAATGAAACACATGGGAAGGGGAGAGAAGAGGGGAGGGAGAAGGAGAAAGAAGGGAGGAGCCCTTGGCACCAGAGTTTAAGATGCTATCCCTCCTGAACAGTGGTTCAAAAACTTTCCCGTGAGTGGGTGTTCCTGGGAGTGTTGTCAAAGGGTTAGATTTGTGGAGTCTCACTCCCAAAGGCCTTGACCTTGTTAAGGTCTACATGACCACACTTTGAACTCCTCTAGAACATGCTTCAGCTTAAGAAAGATGATATAAAACAAAATGTAGCTAAATTGGGGAGTATTTGCATTATTTTTCTTTTTACCAATTGATTTGAACTATGCAGAGATCATTTTGCCAGCTTGGATATCTCGTTTTGGCCGGAGAATCTGAAGTCATCTGAAGTGGCACAAATAATGAATGCAGCATGACACTCTCCAGGCCTTTTTCAAATCCAGCTTTAGCTTAAACAATATGCACATTAGCCTTATCCAGAACCTTTGCAGACAGATGCAAAGTCAGGTCACCCAGGACAGTGCTGGCCAGAATGCTGGGACATTTACTGGTCTTCTTTTAAAGAATATGTCAGAAAAGTCATGAAATAATACAAGGAAAGTGCCTAGTACTTTGCCTGGAACCAAATATTCTAATGAAAAGGACAGTGATTTACCTGTTGGAGACAAAATGCTGAGCTCCCCACCATGTGTTATCCATAGTACTTAGTCAATGTCTTAACTATAAGAAATGTGCCTAAACCAAGTGGTGAGCCAAAACCAGAGTCCCGAAAACCAGGTGACATTCACAATGGCTTTATCTGTTTTAAAGCTGCCATCACAAAGGCTATATGTGACCCTTGCTCTACTTTTATTCCTTCCCAATTGTTATTCAGGTAATTGTCCCAGCCTTCCCTCCCTCCCTCCCTCCCTCTCTCTCTCCCTCCCTCCCCCAATCCTGCCCCAATGCTTACGGTATTTCTGGCCACTTGCCTTTTTCAATGACAGAGATGTGCCTGACTGGAGCAGGCCATGCAGGCAATCAGAGCTCTCCAGTCAAATACCGGGGACAGAGATGATGCCCTCAGTCTTATGGTCTTAGTACGTTCAGGATGCTATAACAAAAATAGCATAAATGGGGTAGCTTAAGCAACAAATATTTATTTCTCACAGTGCTAGGGTGGAAGCCCAAGATCGAGGAGCCAGCAGATTTGGTGTCTGGTGAACAATTGCCTCCTGGATCCTATATAACCAGCTGCGTCCTCATATGACAGAAAGGGCAAGAGAGCTCTCTGGGGTCTCTTTCACAAGAGCACTAATCCCTTTCATAAGGTCTCCACCTTCCCAAACCTCCACCTCCTAATACCGTCACATCAGGAATTAGGTTTCCACATATACATTTGAGGGGGACACAAACACTCAGTGCACAGCACCCTTAAAACTCAAAGGGCTCCCACATGGGCATCAGAACAAGAAACCCCGCAACAGAGAGCCTGTATGAAATGAGTTCAATGCATATTGCACACACCTTTAAGAAGGCCCTTCAAGTTGACACTTCCTGTTCTGCCATCTTGCTGTTGATTTTGATCATAGCCCCAATTCAATGTCTTTTTCAGAAACTCTGCATTCTTAGGTTCCCCATCTTGGTTTCTACTTGGAGATGGATGCTGCCCCATATCCTTCTACATATGTACCCATCAAGGAGAAAAATGTATACCCTTCAGCCAGAAAACTACATTCTCTTTTCAGGGAAACCCAAAGATCTCTAGAGCATTGTGAAAGGTTTTCCACTGTGCTGTATTCTCCACATTTTGGTCAAGGCCCCTGCAGGTCAATCACCTTACTTCCCCAGGAATTAGAGCATTTTGTAAGACCGTCATGAGGGTCCTCGGTCTTCGTTCTCAAGCAAGGTATGAAAGCAATCATCTACTTTCACCTTTTTTAGTTAATAAATTCAGCCATTGTTGTTCATGTAAAGGAATTGAGTGTCTTATTGAAGGCCAACCAATGACTTTGTGACATCAGATATAATGGATAGTTCAGTAAAGGACCCGTATCCAATCTTGCTTTCCTGATACTGAAAACAAGTTTGGGCCAGATCTACTTCACAGAAATCTTGCTAATTCAGGGCCACTGGGCTGATGATTTCATCATCTTCCGTGCAGATATTACCTTTCAAAATCCCTAAGCAATAGTATGAGAATACTTATTGTTGAGTTCCATAATTCATTGCACATACATTAGTAATCACAGGGGGAAATAAAATTACTTCTGGTGTGAACCTAGCATGGTGTGCTTAAAATAGATGGCAGCAGAATGATGTATTTTTTCAGAGAGATTGTCACTTTGGCTTGCTCTACAGCTGGTTGATGAATGTAATTTAACCCGTTTCAGCCTTTTTGAGGTCGATTCAGAGGGCTCAACATGTACTTATTCTTATGACACAGACCTTCCCCTTGGCCAGGGACACAGAAAACCCACCGCCAGCCTCTATCATATTGTTTAACTTCCTTCAATATGGTAGCCTAACGTGCCACATCTGCAATTAAAGGGTGATGTCGGTTGACACAGTGCCACCAAGGCCAGTTAAACATTGTTCCTTAGAAAATAAGAGCAGGATTCAATCCTGAAAATATTGGTAGTGGTCCAGGCACTGAGTCATTTGGCTCTCTCGAAGCGTCTAAGCTAGCTAGAACATGTCAGAAAGCGCAAGCTCCCTTCACACCATGGAAGCAGGAAAGCAAGAATCAGGAAAATGTAATTTGAAAATAATGCAGTGCTCCAGGGATCAACTGTTTCCCTCACAACTTAGGTCTAATCTTATTCATGGATGTTAACCCCTTGTACTGCAGCTCACCAACTGTGCTGGGCGGGGAAACAAGAGAAGCCCATCTATATTACTTTGACATTCAACACATTTTTAGGTATTTGAATATTTTTTTTCTCTTTTGCCTCTTGCAAAAGAGCTGGGAATTGAAAGATTAAATCTAATTTAATTTATGGGCACCTCCCATTTTGATAGGAATACTTGGCATGTAATATATATTTGTTTTTTAAAAATGCCTTCATGAAAATCCAAAAATGTACCCGAGTGACTTTTGTACTCATGTTTGCACCATGACAATTTTACACAAAAATAAAACTATCCAGTGGAGAAGAGAGAGACAATATGGCTGCCCCTTTAGAAGAAAAAATATAGTTATGTTTCTTCATTACTTTTCTATTGCTATTGTGACAAAATTGGCTTAAAACAACACAAATGCATCATCATTTTACAGTTTTGTAGATCAGAATTTTGATGGTCTCACTAGGCTAACATCAAAGTGTCAGGATGGCATTCCTTTGAAAACTCTCAGTGAGAATCCTTTTTCCTGTTTTTTTAGCTTCTAGAGGCCTCCTGCATCCCTTGGCTTGTGGCCCCTTCCTCCATCTTCAAGGCCAGCAATGGCAGGTTGAAGTCTATTACATCACATCACTTTAATGTCTTCTTCTGCATCTCTCTTCCACTTTCAAAGTCCTTTGTGTTACATTGGGCCCACCCAGAAAATCCAAGATACTCTCTCTATTTTGAGGTCAGCTGATTAGAAACCATCAGCAACATTAATTCCCATTTCCCATTCAAGATAATACAGTCACAGGTTCTAGGCATTAGAACATGGGCATCTTTGGAAAGCCATTATTCTGTCCACTACAATTTCTAATTTATTCTGTAAAATTCACCAAGTAAACTCCAAATGCAAATGAATCCTTCCCCATATGTTTTTCTACAAAAGAAAAACAACTGATTTGACTCTTACAACAATTACATAAGTGAATGTGGAGTTATAAATTTATAGTAGAAGAAGAAAGGTGTGTTTTTTAAAATGCATTTTATTTAAGAGTCAAAGATCCTTAACTAAAAATTTGCAGAAAGTACTGCTATAAACAGATGACTAGTACACTTACATAGCATCAAGTTAATTTAAATTCAATTTAACTTAAATATTTATTAGGAGTGAAAGCAAACATAAATGTTGAAAACTCAGATCCTTATTTCTCAACTGTCTTCTCATTTTCCCACAATATATTTCTGGCTGTTTGGAGGCAATTTCCTAGATTTTATTAACTGGTAACAGAAGGGGTTTATAGCTAAATTCATTCCAGAGAATAACTCATTTGTTACACATTGTTGCAACTTGCAGAGCAAAGGGGTTAAGGGAAAAAAGCATGAACTCAGAAAACTTTGTTGCCTGGAGCTGAAATAATTTAGATAAAGATGGTCACCTCAAGAGATATAGGGACATGATCCATGAGCAATATGTTGCCTTTCTGTGCTAAAATTTTTAAATAAACAGAATTTATACTCTCAAAATATTTATAAGCACCTATTCCATGCTTAGGAACCGAGGGCATAGGGTGGAAAAGGCAGGCAAGATGCCTTCCCTTGTGAAGTTTATATTCCTATAAGGAGAGAAGGAGAGTGAGCAGAAATGTAGATACTTAACATAATTTAAAGTGTGTAATAGGACACACACACACACGCACACACACACACACCCCAAAATAGATGGTGCACACTGAATAATTAAGGAGAATTTCATAAAGAACTATTTACAATGGTAGTGGTTGGGCAGGTTCAAGGTGAACCAATGTGTTCAGCAGGGAGGACACAGGAATATTAATACTCTGATTGTACGTCCTCCTGCCTCTGACTACCTATAAGAACCTCCCATGGCTAAATCCAGGGAGCTCACTACTGTAGTCCATAAAGATCAACCTCCCTGAGCATAGAAGAGGGTGGAGGAGGTGGAGACTGGGCCTAGAGGAGCAAACTCCAACCTTCCAGCACCTTCTCCTATGTAACAATGCTTTGAAGTGGTGAAATGGGTGTGTTTGGGCATAGGATGGGGCATGGGATTTACTAGTATTTTAGTGTTCAAGGAAGACCTCTCCTGGGGAAGGACATTTGAGCAATGACCACGTAAGTCGAAGACACTGATGCATGAAACAGGGGCAGATGGTTCTTGGCAGAAAGAGCCAAGTGCAAGTAAGTGCAAAGGGCCTGGGGTAGGAATAAATCGGGTGAGCTGTAAAGGGAAGGTTCAGTGAGGCTGTAACAGAGTCGGATAGGAGGCGAGTGGCAGGAGATGGATTTAGAGAGATAGTTGGGAGCTACTTTATTGAAAGCCTTATCTTGGGTTAGATTTCCACAGAAGAAAACACTGAGGTGGGAGTTTGAGTGCAAACAGCTATTAGGAAAGGGATTCTAGGAGGCATGGGACAGGGAGTGGGGAAGTGATAAGGGGAGGGAAGGATTCCAATAAAGGCGGTGTTATTGGCCTACCACACAGGCGAGGGGGGGGGGTTGGCCCCCTGGGACTTCCTGTGAGCTGTTTATTCGTCACCTCCCACCATGATTTCCTGTGGACTGCTCCAGGGGTGTCACTCTCTGGCTCTTTTGGAGAAGAGAGAATCGTCAGGTGAGGAGTTGGGGGTATTTACAGTAAGATACAGCCAGGAGGAGGTGTGCTCTGGAAGGGTGCATTGGGTGATTGGGGTGGGGCACCCTCAGAGTCTGGAAATGGTCTAAAATCATTTGGATTTTTTAAAACTGTGATGGGAAACCATCAACGGTGATAAATTATTCACATTTTATCTCTAACTGGACCAAGTGGTTAGATAATAGGAGTACAAATGGGTTCTTTTTTTAAATTGAGATATAACTCACATACCATAAAATGTTCTTTAAAATGTAATGTTCTGTAGATTTTAGTATATTCACAGAATTGTGCAACCATCACCACTACCTAATCTGGGTACATTCTCATCACCCTAAAAAGAAACCCCATGGCCATTAGTAGCCATTCCCCGGGAGTGGGTTCATAAATGGTGATGTGGAGAGCTGGCTGATGATGACCTCAGTGTCCATAGCAGAAAATCTCAGTGTAAAGGAAAGAGCATTGGCTCCCCAGTCACACACACCTTTGGATTACTCGTCCGTGGGCAAGTCCCTTCTCTCTCTGACCTCAGTGTTTTTAGCTATAAAACAGAGGCAGCCGTGCGATGACTTCCGGAGGCCCACAGTCAGCCCTCAGACACATTGTGTACTGTAGTCATCACGAGTTAGAGGCAAGTGTGGGTCAGTGGATTGTTCACTTTGGATAGGAAAGACAACCATGTGACAGTGCAAAGCCTGGTATTTGGAAATAATGTGCAAGAGTTAGAAACCTAAGCAAAACCCGAAGTTAGAAGAAAACTTTTGGTGTTGAGGCAGGAAATAAAGATGCTGAGAAGGATTAGTTGGGCGTGTTGTTTGGAGAGATGTCTTCCAGCTGAGCCGAGAGAGACAGAGAGAAATACAGAGACAGAGAGAGGGGTCAACTAATTGATTGGCATGTGACCATTCATAGTATTCTCTTATGATCCTTTCTATTTCTGTTAAGTCAGTAGTGCTTTCATTTCTGAGGTTAGAAATTTGAACCTTCTCTCTCTTTTTTCCTTCTTGGTTAGTTTAGCTAAAGGTATGTCAATTTTGTTGATCTTAAAAAACAACAACAGCTTTTGGTTTTATTGGTCAGGGTTCATTGGTCATGATATCTTCTAGTTTGGGTCCGTTTATACTGGTCTCTGTAAGTAGAGATGTGTTCTTATTCTGAGTTTTAAGAGTGATGGTTCTCAGAAGGTTAAAGAATTGAGCAAAAAAAAACAAACAAAAAAAAAACACAAAACAAAACAAAAAACCCACATATATATAACACATAGACACAGTCAACAGTGTGGTAATAGCCAGAGGGAAAGGGGGGAGGGGTAAGTGGAGGTGGCCAAAGGGGGAGTAAACAGGGACAGAAAGAGACTTTTCTTTGGGGGGTGGGTGCATGATGCAGTGCACAGATGATGGTTTGTTGATTTGTACAGTTGAAACCTATATGGTTTTTTGAACCAATGTCACCCCAATAAATTCAATTAAAAAAATAACTATGATAATTTTATCACAGGTATTTTAATATAAAAACTGCGAATTCCCTTTAAAAATTATGGTTCTCTTTGTATTTGATGACTGAATTTATGTACGTATTGACTTACACAGAAAATTCTCTCCCTTTGGGTTAAATAGAGTTGGCTATGTTCTGAAAGGTGCAGCCTTGGGCTGGTGGTAATAAGGGAAAATTATTGCCAAGAATGCCAAAATTTTTTGCAAGCATGTTAGTGCTTATCTTCTCTGTCAAAACCAAGTTAAACCAAATATAAATCTCCAAGTGTAAATACTTCGTTTATTCTTCAATGCTTTCTCAATATTTGTCCTCTACATACAGAGGATACACATGCAATCCTTTTTTCTTATAAGACCCACCTCATCTCACCTCGTATCCCCACAGAAGTCTCTCTGTGTGAGGTGAAGGTAGAAAAGACATCCTATCAGATAGCTATGCAGACGTTCTCTTTTCCGGAGCTGAGACTTCACATAGTCCCTTTCCTCTCCTTTCGTGGTCTGTCTGCCCTACCATCTAGCCAACTCCTATATATCCATTGACTTCTCTCAGAACAAAAAAGAATAAAAACTAGTAGACTTGTTTTATGAAAAGAATCATTATGAAGAGCATGAATTGAGTGGACCTTGATCTGTTCATTGGAAAAGAAAAACAACATGGTCTTGTGCAGAAGGTAGGTTAGTCATGCATGAGGGATAGGATGGTCTGGGCAAAGGTTTAGTGGCAGGAAAAGATGGACTGAGAGCAGGGCATCACAAAACAGCTGAAGATATAAACTTCAAGTCTGAAATAACCTTTACCTCCCTGACAGATATACATTCATGTGTGCATGGACGTGTGCATAGGCATACGTACGCATGCAGACACACGGAGGCCTTCCTTTTGGTCCCACAAATACATATCAGCATATTTGACTTCTGGCCCTTTTTATTACATTTTCCTCCAATGAAAATGAAAATGAAAGCAAAATAGAAGGACCTGCGGTCTTTATCTTTGGGGATCCAGTGGAGACTCTCTGGACATCCCATGACAGAAATCAGGGTGAATGATGCTCGTCCTGAGCTTTGTATTAGCAGAATTGATTCCTACATTTCATGTGTGTCTGTGTATGCATTAGATTGTCCATACAGACAGGCACCAACAATCCCTCCCATTCCTGTACACACACACCACTACTTCCGTCAAGAGGAGGAGTGCTCTTCCTTTGAATCCCAGCTGTCATCCTGACTTGCATTGACCAACAGAATGCAACCAGGTAATACTGTGCCTTAATGAGTCTGGAAGCTTCCACTTCCATCCCCGTGGGAACCAGCCATCATACAAAGATTAGAGTAAACAACTGAAAAAATGAGAAACCATGTGGAGAGGAGAGGTTCATTTGTTTTTAAAAGGTCTTGGGTGGATTGACTTCTTAAAAAAAATAGCTTTCATTTTGAAATAAAAGTAGAACTGCGTTTGTGAGGAATAGGACTGAATGTTGGCTTGTAAAGTCAGATCTGTCTCTACATAGATTCCAGAAACACTATTTCAAGACCTAGTTCATGATGCTCTCAAAATGTATCTTTGTTTTCAGGGAGATGAATATGATGTTTCTTAGAGAAAAGATGAGTCAGGCCTGGGTCAGGGTGTCATCTCCTTTGGTTTTGAACACTTCTTTGTATGGAGAACTCACCAACTGCCAAGGCTGAGGTTATCTTTTTGTTGCTGTTGTTGTTAATCCTCACTTAAGGATATTCTCCCATTGATTTTTAGAGACAGTGGAAGGAGGGACAGAGAGAGAGAAACATCAATGTGAGAGAGACACATAGATTGCTCACCTCCCGCACACACCCCAACCAGGGCCGGGGATTGAGCCTATAACTGAGGACCCTTCAATCTGTGGATTGGCGCCCTATCCACTGAGCTAAATAGGCTAGGGCTGAAGTTATCTTTAGAGATGTCTCATGTTCTTTAGTCAGTGTTCTAGCAGGATTCCGGCAGAGCCACAAAAAAGCCAGGTCTCATCCATGTTCCATTCTCCTCTCACACTAATCACTCCAAAGGAGAGAGTTAAGGGACTAGGCATAGTTCATTAACTTTCCCAAGCCTCCTGGGTAAGTTGCCAACTGGGTGTGAAATGGGACCCTGGTGAAAGAGAGAATGGGACCCTCCAGAGCCTGACTTATCCCAACTAAGAAGGATGGGACTTTCTCAGAAGAGCCAGGTTCATTGATTCATTGATTCAGACTCATCCCATTCATACTTGCCCTTCATTCATTGCACAAACATATATCTATTACCAAGCAAGTGCAGACATTGGGAAATATCTTTAAATACATGAATTTTAATCTTCAAAAAAACCTGCAAAGTAAGCATTTTGGGCCCCATTTTACAGTCCGATTCAGAAAACAAAGTGCCAATGGTCACATGTTTAGTCATTGCCAGAGCCGGAATTCTAGCAAAGTCTTCATATTTCAAAGATCATGTTGATTATACTCCGCTAGTGTTTTCCAAATGTCAGTGAATTACCATATCCAAGTTTTACATATATTTTAATTTACTTAATATTTAAAAAATTTACTCACTCTTCAAATGAATTAATTTTTAAGAGATTTTGCACACATAGCAGAGGAAAGGAGCAATGGAAATAAAGCCCAGTTGTCTGATTCTGGCTGGATAAGAGGCCCTTTTAAAAGACTTAAAGGGAATCTTAATCTCTCTGTTAAAAGGGGAAACTAGCAAGTCTCACCCAGAGGTGTGAAAAATGTACTGACACCCAGCTTAACGTCATCCTACACGAATGAGAAAGAATGAATGAGACTTGAAAAGGGCAATAAGTTCTCAACAGAATCAGTGCTTTTAGGTGTCATTTTTTTATGTACCATCTAAATCCAGCTCCTCTACCCTTTTTGGGTAATAGCATTCAGTGTAGTATCCCTCATGAGTTTATTTAAAGAAGGTCTTGAAAGAGATGGACAAAAACCAGTCAAATACAATGCAGTGTGAAGAGTATTATGCTATCATGATCTCCAAGTTATTTTGACCATGTACCTTTATAAATTTCGTGACCATACTCCCCTAAATACATTTATATTTCCCTTTTAAAAGAAATATATATATAATGGTATGATGATATTGTATACACATTACAAAACATACAAAGGTAGAAATTAAAAAATAAATATGTTCATATATTTCCCCAGTTTCCCAAAAGTAAGCCCTGCCTTGCCCTCACTTTGGAGACTGGTTTTAGATGAAAGTACAGGAAGCACAAAGACAGGGCACCCAACCCACCAACAGAGATGAAACAGAGGCTCAGAGAAAGCTCTCTGGAGGGAGTGTCACAAGAAATGATCCTGGTGTCAGCAAGGTGGAGAAAATTCAGAATCGAAAGGCCAAACCTAGTAGGTATGCACACATTACATGACACATTCTGCAGAGAAGGAACCAGGAAAGTGGGATGAGAGACATGACTGTAGAGGGAAAGCAGAGTTGACTCATGAAGGGCCTTATAAACTAAACTGAGTTAAAGCCTTGTGTAGGGGGCAATGGGGAGCCAGTGAAGGGTCTTAGCAGGGAGCAATCCAAGCTCCAGAAGATTCTTTCTCCATTCACGTACACACATACATTGTAACCCCCACACAAACAAGAGAGAGAAAAACCAGCCTACCACAAAATTCACTTTGTAGAACTCATTCATTCATTTTTTATTATGAGCCCAATATGTGCCAGGTACTATATTCAGATGGGCTATTCAGTAGTTAATAAGATGGCCAAATCCAGGTCATCAGGTAGCTTTCAGTCATGTGGAGGAAATAGACTAAAAATTTATTTACAATCTCTAATTACAAAGATAAATAATGTGAAATATAAGAGAATAATGGCAGTTGGAATAGCAGGGCCCTGAGATAGTCAGGGAAGGCCTCTGAGAAGGAGACAAGTATGTCAAGATGTGGACAATATGAATAAAACCGCTCTAAAGGGGTTGGGAAGGGTTGCCAGGCTATGGGAATGAATATGTGAGTATAGGAATCTTGGCAGGTTTTGGAAACAAAACAAAAGAGGCCTGGAAAGCTGAGTTAGAGTGGCAGTGGAAGGACGACAAGCAGATGGGTTTCATTAGGTCAGCAGGGACCTAATGATGCTTGCAAGGCAAGTCAAAGAGCATTGAGAAACCACGGCAGATGTCTGGGAGGGAGGGAGGCCTTGGACATGACATTTTGAAAAGCTCACTCTGGCTTCTGGGAGGCCTGGTGCTTGCTGTAGCTGGTCTCTCCCTGAGGAGGTGGCTTGGACTAGAGTGATAGTGATAAATAGAGACAGGCAGACATTTGGGTAATACTGGCTTGGCGATTATGAGGGAGAGAAGAGTAGAATTTGGGTAAAGATACAGAGACCAAGCTCATGATGGCCTGGTGAGAGCCCAGCTGCATAGAATAACAGGGAGATGCTCAGCCTGCAGGCAATATAGGGGGGACCGTCTCATGTCAAGACAACAATAGGGCTGCTTGCAGCTTCTGGAAGAAGACAGCTTTCTATTTCTCCAATGATCCCGGGTGTCCTCAAGTCCACATTTAGAGGGTAGCCTGTTAACATTTCTATTTATCGCCAAAAACTTATCCACGCCCAATGCTGCCTTCCAAAAGAGCATTGAGTTATTAAAAATGCTAATGAAATCTGGAAATGTGGTATTGATCAGGGGTGTTTTCTTCTACTCACCACTGGGCTCTGGAGTGACTCAAGGAGAGCCCCATGCAGACATGAATAATCTTTCACATCATCACCCTTGAAGAAGCCATGTCTTTAGGGCCACTCACCAAGAATTTGGGGGGACCACCTGAAAAAGGCGTGGGGTGGACTCCAACTGATGACTCAGGCCAGACCATCCCTTAGTGGAAACTGAGACTAGGAAAGTCCTTGGCTGTCCCCATGAAGCTGATCTTCAGGGTCAACCCCAAAGTTTATTTGTTTCCTTCTTCTGGCTCCTTCTATTGGTCCTAAAGTATATAATGCTTTGAGCTGTCTCAAACAAAGGGAAAGGGAACTGGCATGTATTGAGCAAGAAAACACCTGCTACAACCAATGCCTACGTCCGCAGCTTTACATGGTTTATCTCATCAAAGGCTCATACTAGTAGCAATGTTTCAACAGGTGGAGTATTACCTCTGTTTTATGAACAGAAAAATGAAGTGTAGTGATGTCAGATTTATCCAAGTTTCACAGCTAACAAGTGGTAGGTCCAACTGGATCTCAGATAACAAAATTATTTGTGTACATTTATACAGCACTGCATGTGCCCACCAACAGTCTATATGGTTAAGCATACTGACCATATGATCTGCACCCTGAGTCACCAAGAGGAGACAGTCAGGAGGTGAAAGACCCATCGCATCCCCTATGATGAAGGTGCTTCTATTATCCACATAACCTGAGGTCATCCAGAGAGGAAGAGCTGGGATTTAATGCAGGTATTCTGGTTCTTCTTCCTGCCCTAGATTTGCCCAAATGTGTTCCTTTTCATTGTATAATTTTGAACGCAATCTTTTATAAAACAGTAATTCTAAAGCTCCTTACTGAGAGTCAGGAATGAGAGATAATCAAACAAACATTTTCTATAATGAATGTCACACAAACCCAACTGACTGGCTTCCCATACATTTACATGTGTCATCCATGTGTGGGTATTTCAAAGAACAGATAGTATGGAGTCTTGGAGACCTATCATGTAATTATGTGTGATCTTCAACACATGGCTTCGGCTTTCTGAGCCTCAGTTTCTTCGCTGTTAAAAAGAAGCTAATCACTTCTGCATGAGACAGAACAATGGACGTATTTGGTAACATCCAGCATGGAGAAGCATTCAAGAGGACAGCCAAGGACTTTCCTAGTCTCACTTCCCATCCAGGGGTGGTCTGGCTTGAGTCATCAGTTGGAGTACACCCCACGCCTTTTCCAGGTGGTCCCCCAAAATTCTTAGTGAGTGGCCCTACAGACATGGCCTCTTTAAGGGTGATGGTGATGATGTGAAAGATTATTTATGTCTGCATTGGGCTCTCGCTGAGTCACTCCTGAGCCCAGTGGTGACTGGAAGAAATCACCCTGATCAATACCACAATGTCAGTCCCTTTCCTCCTTCCAAGGAACCCTGGTAAATGAAAAGGAGATGGAAAAGGAAGGCAAAGGAGACAGAAATGAAGTGGCATTTCTGTCACTTCAGGGTTTTCTTTGTGTTCAAAAATGAAGTTCTTACTGGAGGCACAGTTGCCAAAGAGGATTCCAAAATGATGCAAGAAAGCTCAGAGGAACCAGGCAATGTGTGTGATAAGAACAGCAGCATCACAGAAAAATATTATAGAGGGAAAAAGTCTTATTAGTCAGATAGAGGAAAGAGTTGGCTTGCCAATTAAAAACAATTCTTTTTTTTTACAATCTGCATGTGCCTCACCCAGACACATTGAAGGCCACACACAATAAGGACAATAGATGGTCAGGCTAATGAGCATCCCTTCTGGGGGTGGGGGGCTGAGTTGGACCCAGAGTCTTACATATTTACTTATTCAGAGTAGAGAAAAATAGAGACATATAAAGAGAATGTCCCCACCCTCCACTTGGGACAATTGGCCAACAAGCAGCAGAGACAAGATGATGGGAATGTATCCAAGTATATTAAGAAAAAAGATATTACAGAACAAGAACAAGAAGCCAGAAGGGATGAGGGAGAGGGAGAAAGGGAGGGAGACAGGGAGAGAGAAGTGGGGAGAGAGAGAGAGAGAGAGAGAGAGAGAGAGAGAGAGAAGGAAAAGATGAAGGGGGTAAAGGATTCAGGGTGGCTCTTGAGGTTTATGGTTCTGCAAGAAGAAACATGAAGGAGTTGTTTAATAAACATGGGATGGAATTATAAATTCTCAAGAGGTTTCTCTTTAAGGCTGAATGATAGTGTTAAGTAAAGCTTCTGATGTTTATGAGGATGGTCTTAAGGGTAAAGACTGTGCTTTGTTTATCTTGTGGACCCTGCTGCCCAGCACAGTGCCTGATACATAGTAGGGGCTCAAGGAGTGTTGAGTGTGTCATTACCTATGGCAGAAGAGTGGTCATCTTGATCCCCATGGGACCCTGCTATCCTGGAGCATGAATGGAGTCCAGACCCTAACAGCAGTGTGGGGTGAAGGGTGCTAGGTGGGGAGACAGAAAACCCCCAACTACTCCAGTGAGGTGTATGGGAAGGAGATGCTCAGGGGCCCAAGAGAAGAATTCCTTCACCCCGATGCATGGCCCACAGGCACCCAAGCAGCTTGGAGTGTAGGTGTGGGCTCTGTGCTAGAGCATGAGGAAGAGAAACAAGGAATGGGCAGTAGTGGTTGGAAGTTTTCTCTCAAAGGGCACTGAGCCTGCCTGGACCCCTTTCAATCCTGCGGCCCACCAGACCCAGCAGCTTTCCACCCCTTTCACCCTCCCAAATGGATTATTTTGTTTGTCTTTATCTTGACCTAGACTCTCAGTTGAGGATCTTGGTTCACCAAGATTTTTAGCCTAAAGATCCAGCCTAATCACAGACTAGAGAGTCATGGGGGAAGAAAAGGGACCCATACTGAGTACTCCTCATATGCCCAGCACTGTGCTAAATGCTTTCCTGCCTCCTCCAGCCCTCACAGAAAAGATGTTGTTGTCCTGGGCCTGTGATGAATTATATGATGATTAGAGATGATTTCCAACTTGCTCAAAACCACCCAGCTTTCTGCCTTTAACCGCCCCCCACAAAGCCACATGGGCATTCACCATATCAACACTCATTGTTGGGCTGGAGATAGTGGTGCTGGTGGCGGTGATGAGAAAGGGGACGGTGGTCATTTATATAATTTCATTGCAACAACCCTGGCTTATTTATAGATAAGGAAACTAAGACTCAGAGAATTTAAATAATGTACCCAAGATCACATAGTTGGTAGATGAATTCTTAAAATGTACCAGAAGCTTCTTTAAAATGTACCACCCTGCTGGAGATTGGAGTGCGGCGAGTAATGAGTTGAGTTTAAGAAACACATTCTCCCCTCATGCCCAGTTTGTGGCATTCAGGCAAATTATCCCTTTATAGTGATAACCAGTAATCAGAGCAGTGAGATGATCTATGGCTTTTCTGCTGCCAATTTTCAAGGGGCTGTTTGCAGGCTCCTCTCTCTTATTCCAGGGCCTTAGAGTCGCATCACAGAGGGAAGGAAGGAAATGAACAAGTCTGACCAGAGAACCAGCTTGGCAAAGAGCACCAGGGAACAGGGAGTAAATCTCAGCCATTTAATATCAGTTTTTGTCTCTTATTGATCCATTTTATTTTCCTTTTACAGAACAGGAGCGTCCCTGCAGTCTAGCTCATCAGTGGCCTTTAAAGGCTTCCTATTGATCCGTGAAACTATTGTCTCAGTTTGCATTTCCCCTTTTGGAAACACCCTTTGCTTTTTGATCATGTTCCATATTTAGTTCGCGTCCCAAACATGGCTTCATTTCTGGGAGTAAGGAGCAGAGATCTTGGACCTCAGGAAGCAGTGGACTTGATTTCCTAATGCTTCTGGTACCTGCTTTTGGGCTCCAGGAAGTCTCCAGCTCCAAAGAGTGATGGGGAATGTTGGCACCTGGGAGGACTCGATGACCTCATCCCAAAGGGGAAAGTAAGAGTTGAAACAAGAGCCTCCATTGCTTGAGCACTTTCTCCAGGATTCAGCTCACAACAACCCTGAGAGAAGAAACTGGTGAAGAAAATGAGGCTGAGAAATATTTAGTTGCTTGTGGGGACACACTCAGCTTTGACTCCTGGCTGCATGAGTAACTACCTGCATATTAAAATAATTTGGCAAAGGTTTCACATATCCAAGATGAGAATCATGATGGAACTTTCTAGAGTTACTGTAAGATTCCCATTAGGTAATGTATCTGAGGTCCTTAGAAGGGTGTTCAGCACAGGGGAAGTGCCCAGTGGATATTTGGTGAATAAGGGGAGACCCCCTTCAACTGTTTCCTTATGGGACTCATCCATGTACCCTGTCCTCCATCGTTAGAAGAAAACTTAGTTCTTCTTTCTAAAACGAATACCTCAAATAAAGTCTAGATTTCAGATGAAGAGGAAATGTATTTGAAAATGGCTAGTATAGTGTCTTCCAGGTAGTAGTAGGTGCTCAATAAATATTGGTTTATTCATTTATTCATCTATCCCTAGCCCCTGAGGAACTAACCATTATGTCTCCAGCATCTACCAATTTCCTTCTTCTGCACCTTCAAATGAAACTTCCCCTCACTCTTTATTGAACCTTCTCCAATATTTTTCTGCTAAGCAACCTGAACCTTCATTAGAAGTCTTCGTTTCTCACTGTTCAATTTTTTGCTTCTTAACTCCTAGAAGCTGCCTCCTGACTTCCCAAAGCTCAGATCTCCCTCCAAGGTTCTGTTGACCTGCTCATTACTTTATATTCGTCCTTGTTAGCCTCTCCCTGGCTCTTGACCATGTGCATTATCCTCTCTTTGCCAAAATCTCTCCTTCCTTGGCTTCTGGGTCATTTCATTATTTCATACATTTATTCACTTACTCAACATTTTCTGTGTGCCTTTGTGTATTGTGTGAGGGACCGGAGGTAGGTGTGACTGCTCAAGGAGTGTCAGACACAACAGTGGATTCTGGTTTTCTCCTCTCTCTTCCACCCTCATCTACTACCCACCCTGATTGATTCTTGTAACACCTGCTCAGATAACACCTTCGACTGTACAAAGACACCCCGACCGCCTTTCAACAGGGACAATGATTATTTTTCTCTGTACTGTTTCCATTCTATCAGACTACTTTCGTCACTGCCCATATCCCCTTGTTTTGCACCTGACTCTCACTGTGTGTTTCTCAGGGGCATGACATGGACAAGGCTCAATATCTATTGAGTGAAATGGAATGTTTTCAGTAATTTCTTCACTCTTTTGCTTGCTTCCTCTTTTCCATTCTGGCCCATCAATTGAGATGTGCCTTTAGAAACCCAATTATTGTATATCCATGATCCTTGAACTTGCTTTTTGATCATAAAACAAGCTTTGAAAAATAATTCTTGTTTATTCTACTGGAGTCTTTCATCGTCATCTTGCATGTAACCATACAAAATTAAACTTGTGTTTCTTTGTCAACTGAGACCTCCACCCCCTAAGTCAGGACTTATATATTACTGAGGTTGCTGATCTCCTTGACTCTAGTCAGTCGTCTCTTTTATTAGTTTCTTGGCTGGAAGTCTGAAATCAATGAGTCAACAAGGCCATGCTCCCTCAGGGAGATTCTGTCCCATACTTTCCTCTTAGCTCCTGGTGATGGCAGGTAATCCTAGGTGTTCCTTGACATTCGGCTGCATCACTTCAGTCTCTGCCTCCATCTGCCCTTCTTCCTCTGTGTGTCTATGTCTTCACAAGGCTTACTTATAAGGATCCCAGGCATCGAATTTAAGGGCCACCTTAATCCAGAATGGCCTCCTCTTAACAAATTACATCTACAAAAACCCTATTTCTAGATAAGATCAATTTGGGGGGACATTATTCAACCCAGTGTATTTTTCAATCCATCTTGTCTAACACCGCCAAAATCAGATTCCCAAACAGCACTTGGTTATATCCCTCCAAGTCTCAAAAATCTGAAACAACTTTAAAGTCCTTTACTTCCTTCATCACCAGAAGCTGCTTAAGCAGCCTGTTTTCAATCATAATACACATTACCTTTATTTTAAGAACTTTAAAACATTGTGACCCTGATTAAATCCCATGGAACACAAGTTTAATGTGTCCTCTTTATCCCCATTCCCAGAGTGCTGCACAGTTCAATTGTGGGTATTCAATAGGCATCCAGTGAATGAAGACATGGCGAGTTGAATATCAGAATTTGAAGAGTCCTCCAGTACCTGTCCCTGCACCATCTGCTCCGGTCAGCATTTGCTGAGTAAAAATTAGGTGCTCTCAATAAATACATGTTCTTGATTGATTAATCCATCAACCAGGTTTCCTGATCTGAAGCATTTTTAATGTTGGTTGCCAGGAGGCTGCAGTGGGGGGCAACAGAGGGGAAAAGGATGGGCAGTGGAGACACTTGATCAGCATTCCACCTTAGCACTCCTGGGGCCTGTCCAAGCTTTCCATTTGCCTGAGGACCCACTGCTAGCCTTCTAAGAGAAATAATAACAACTTTGGAACCATGGATGGTGGAGTCCAGGCTAAAGAAATTAAGATTTATTAAGAACAGGTAGCATGGCTTCTTTTCTGTACTGAAAGCATTCCAGCAAGGCAGGAAGCTACCCTAAATTGAAGAGATGTCCAGTGACTGCATTCTTTCTTGGATCACCCATGGATCTGTAGCAGTGAACAGAGTTTGTGAGAGGAACACTACATGGTCACATGCCTTCTAACAACCCCCGACTTGGTGTAACTTGTACCCATATCTCTAGAGAAGAAAGGGGTCTGTAAGCTGGATGTGATTGCCCCTAGAATGAAGGTAATTCTACTGAAATCTAGCCATTCCATGGACTGGCTTCAGTAGCAGACTTTTAATGGCTATCTAGGATACACACACACACACACACACACACACACACACACACACACCAGAAATAACTGAAGGGCAGTCCTGGAACCAATCATTTTACATGGAATTTGGCCCCAGGTCATCACAGTTGTTACCTACACCTGAGTCAACCCCCACTCCTACCCCCACCCTAAACTGATGTGACCCAAACCAATAAAGATTAGGTACCTGGCAAGTAAGAAGCCACATGCATCCACTATTTTATTTCCCTGTGTTTCTCTTCTAAGTGTCCTAAGTCACCCATTCTCTTAGCACTTATTCTTTGGGGGATTATAGAACTAAAGCAGGCTTTATTGTGTTTCAGTTCCCTTGTATCTATTTCAATAGAACTGCTAATACCACTCATTTTCAGATTTTGTGTGCTTAATAGATTGGTAATATGAGGTCATGTGTCCAAAAAGATAATTATCATTCTGGGCACTGATTGAATGGCTTCATTGTTCTCAAAATATATGGAAGGCAAAAAGGACTTTTGTTATGGCTTTACCTGATAAGTGTGTGTGTGTGTGTGTGTGTGTGTGCACAATTCCTGAAACTTCACATGACTCAATTTGCCATTCCAAAATAAAAGAAAGTTAACATTGTGACAGGAGCAGTGGTATTTTACTAGCAGATAAATTAGAATTTTCAGGAAATGCAAGCTGTGCAAACGTTGTGTTGACTATTATCAGCCTGTTGGATCGAAGTGGGTGAGAGTTTATCACATCTGCCTATTCGTTACCCAATTTTGTTACTTTCCTAAATTCTCAGCACCTGGAGTTGGCGGGTGGAGCAGCCCCTTCCCATGACTTTGCACAGTAAGAACACTGGTTGACAACACTTCTTCCATGACCTTGTCATTCCTGGAGGCAGAGAGGGCCCCAGCTTTGTGCTTTCCCAAAGGAATGTGGGTGTGAACTGAGGGTCACCAGTCCCATAACTCTTTGAAGATCCAAAAGAATTGACAGGAAGGATTCTGGGAAGGAACATTCAGCTTCAGACTCAAAGCAGGAAATAGCAAATGCCTGGAAATAGGAGTGCAGATCATATGATTCTGGATAGAGCAACCCATGCATTTCAATTCTTAATGGGTTGATTAGTGCTAAGCCACATGTGGAGATGCTAAGAGTGACCCCACCTGGGAAATGTGCCTTGAGTGCACCTGCTCTGTATGGCTACCCAGTGTCTATATGGCACCAAACTTCCCACTGCTTTTCATCTAACCTCGCTACACCCAAGATCTCAGTGACTGGGTTTGGATCACCATCTCTGGCCAAGCAAATTTTGTTGCCTTTTTGCTTTCTATGTCTTTCTTTATCTGCAACCACTGCCCAATCCCTCATCACTACCATGCATCATATAGCATTAAGCACTCAATAATGCTCAAAGATCCGTTCAACCTAATCAAAAGACTGGATGTAGAGACACACGGCCTTGGGTCTGAGTTCCACTACACCGTTTACTAGGTGGGTGAATCTGAGTCAGTGACTGAACCCCCTGAACCTCAATGTTTTGATATAGAAAACAGAAATAACAGCACCCACCTTTCCCATGCTATTGAGATTAAAGGTGCCTATGTCATGAGCCATATTCCAGAAATGGGGGAAAGAAAATGCCCTCTCTAGTAGAATTTTTAATATAGTGTTTCTATTTCAAACATAATCGAAAGTAAAATAGATAAAGCATATTCTAGATAATCTGGATGTCCCTTTATAGTTAATAACTGCCACTGCATCTTAGTGCCAGTGGTTGCAAACAAGTTGGGACTGTATAATTTGATTGTACGAATGAGAAAAGGATAGAGATTAAATAGATTCAAAATCATGCATTACTGTTAAATTAATGTCAAATAGCTTCACAGTCCCCAGTATCAATGGGAAACAATTGTGGGATACTTGACTCATCATACTGTGTAGGCATAGGGAACTGAAATGTACCTGCACTATAGTACTCAGCACCACTTTTATGCAGCAAGTTTTGAACCAGCTCTCTATAAACCATATCATCTGTCCCATTTAATTAAAATTATTAGCCTGAATTTTAAATATATTGTAGCTCTCTTGGCATTTAAATTATTAATATTATTTTTTTTATCATTTCATAGGAGCAATAAGCATTAGGAAATTAAACAGAATTTTATTTTCCAAATGTTGAAATAACATTATATTTTAATATGTGTCATTTTTTCTGTACTTTAAATGGATTCTGTGCATAACTAAATTGGAAAAATATTCTAATAATGTATGTGAAATTTTACATGGTAAAAGGCCCAAAGGAGGTGCACAAAATAGCCATTTCCTTCAGCATGTTGGAGGATATAAAAATAGTACAATAATAAATAATAATAAATATATGTATTCATCACTTTCTTTTTTGTATTCATCACTTTCTGTGCGTATCCATGCACATGCTAAAGATGTTGCATATATTATCTTTCTAAATAGTCATAAGCATTTGAAAACATAGGATGTTGTCCACTATAGTATACCACCTTCCTGCCCTCAAGGACTTGACAATTTACTGAGGAAATGATTCATGCATATAAAGAATTCACATGAGTTTATGAGTGTCAGTTGCTAAAGGAAAGGTGTGTGAGCTCCAAGGAAGGAGGGATCTGTCAAGGTGGTTGTCTAGAAGGTTTCATGAAGTGACGGTCAGAACTGGATAGACAGGGTGGATGCAATGTTCTGTCTGTTCCTCCAAATTCACTGTCCTCTGTCTGCCCCTGGCGACCTTTATGGATGGCAGACACAGCTTCTCTTGCAACCTGGCTTCCCTTTGGGTTCTGCCCAATGCTACCATCTTGTTCCATAGAATATTTGGAGAAGCTTTCTACTTCTGGAGGTGCTCTGCTTCTGGACGTCTTGCAGTGAGTTTCAGGTCAGATCATCAATGGGACTGGATGTTCAGGATGTAGGGTCTGGTAGTGGTCTTTGACAGAGCAGTTTTACAAGAATTTTCATGGGTATCACTTTCAATGTGTTTAGTCTCTGTGTTGTATATCACGCATCGGCGTAGCTGTTGGTGTCCCCTTGGAAATGCAGCTTTGATCTCATGGGCGTGTAACAGAGCACATAAGCAAGGCCCCCAACAGGATCAGGAAGTATCAAGGTGAAATCAGTCAGAGGAGAAGTCAAACCAAGATCTTGACAAAGGCATGAGCTGGTGGTTATAGGAAGATAGGAGGAGAAAGGTCTGTCTCTTCATTCCCTGGCCATCCCCTTCTTGGTGAGTTGGCTGCTCCCCAAATAAAGACCATTCTCTGTCAGGCAGCCCTCTCCATACAGATGCCCTCTTGGTTCTTACATTGCTTCTTCCCTGTGGCCCTTCAAGCTCTGGGGTAATGCATATTCTCAACCCCAGTCCTACCACTCTTGCTAGCCCTGGGAACCTGTGTTGTCCCCATGGATTCCCTAAACCCTGTTCTCACCTCTGTGAAAAGTCCCTTATTAAACTCTCCTATTACCCGGTTTGAGTATGCATCTGCTTCTCTAACCTCTGACTGAGACATGGAGGTTTGGGCTGTGGGGGTCAGTATAAGGGACTATACAGTGGGTGGGGAGGACAGTGAACACTGAATAAAATCAGAATAATTATTAGTGTTGGCATTTGCAAACCTGCTTTGTACCTGATCAGAAATTAGGATCTTTGGCTTCAAAATTCCTAATCCTGAACATACCATCTCATTGCTATGCCCATTTTCCATGGGAGCAAACAGCCCCTGCTTGAGTCCAAGGCAGATGACTGATTAAGTGGCAAGGTCTGAATTCAACCCAGGTTCTCTCCAACTCTACCTCTCTATGCTCATTCAAACTTCCATCAACCTCTCAGTGAGAAAAACAGTCTGATGGGGATGAGATTCTGGGCTCAAGTCCCCAATTCTCTCTGGGGGATACTCAAAAGGAAGGCCAGATCCTCTCCCCACCTACCCTGAAATCCCAGGGTCCTCTCCTCATTCCACCCTTAGAGGGAGGGCCAGCAGAACCATCCCTTTTGTAGGATGGGCTTTCTTGAACTCTTTCCTCCTCCAGAGAATGTTAGCTGGAATGCCCTCTCCACAGACAGCCAGAATCAGACTTCAGAACTTTCTGGGCTCCTCTAAGTTACTAGCTGTCCAGGTTGCACCTGGCTGCTTTGCAGGCCCCCAGGCCCTAGACTCTGGCTAACTGCTCTCTGTGGGCTGGGGTGAACCTGCTCCTCAGAGAGCTGAGGCCCACAGAATGAGCATGCATTAATGTGATTTCCTTGTGGTTAAGACCCTGAAAAGGCCTACTGTGACTATCCGAGAAAATCCGGGCTTCAGGCACACGGACCTGGCAAAGAATGTGCTGGAAAACTTGGACACGTGACAAGATTTAGGAGAAGGAAAGATCTTTAGATATCAGTAATATTTCTTGCATTTGTAAATGTTTTCTTTACATGTTTATTATTACATTTTTTGCAAAGGATGGAATATTTTATTGGAGAGGGAAGGAAACACAGATTTACCAAATCAGAATCTGCATTTTAATAAGATCTCCGGGTAGCTTAAGGGCACATGGGTTACAAGGTTGTATAGGACTCGGTGGTCAAAATGCACCATGCATTATTTCATTAAGTCCCTTCGAGTTCAAAATTATGCTCTGTCTAGATTTTTATGACTATATAGTACAGTGCAGGAAAATATGCTGTGAGAAATACTTTCACATCTATCTTTGAGCAAATGATAATGACAGTTATTATCATTGTTACTATCATTTATTGAGTACTAATTATGTGCCAGGCCACTTGTTGAATCCTTTATAAGAATTATCTCACCTTATTCTTATGATGGCCTACAAAAGAGGGGCTACTCTCAACTTAGAAGTGATGTTATTGGGCATTTTTTAAATGAAGTATTTCAAATAATGATGCTATTTCTACTACAACTGATGGGCATGATGATAGCACTTACTGGGCACTTTCTCTCTTCTAGAGACTCTGTTACCTGTTTGTTTGTTTGTTTGTTTGTTTTAATTTATATCTCAAACAATCCTAGGAGATCAAGCATTGTTAGTAATCTTCTTAAAAACTAAGGTAAACAAGGCTCTGAGGTTACATATCATGTCCAAGTTCATAGGATCCCAATCTGGACCCAGGACTGTCAGATGTCCCTGTTCACATTCTCAACATCATGCATGAGCAGGAATGTGCTAATTTGTTTCTAGTTCTTTAGTGTATCCTTGGGGCCTCACCTCCCACTGCTGGGCTCTAAGCAGGCCATTCTCCCCACCCCCCAAGCCTTTGTGTGTGGATAGACAGAGGAGGATCATGGCACTGCCTCCTCAGCAGGGATGGGCTTAGGGGAACAGAGGACTTTTTTTCCTAATCACAGCTGTACACAACAGGGCTATAGGCATCAGGAGCCTCAGACATTCAGACTCTGGCCGCGTGGCAAACATCCCAGGACTTTGCAGGGAACAATGGGCACTGAACTGCAGGTGACCCGACCTGCTAATCGCTGCCTGATTACCAGCTAATCAGTGCCTTGTTTGGGACTCTGAATCCCAAATCCCTTTGGACTGGGCTGGGCCCTAGGAGGCAGTCACCTGGTTAATGTGCCAGGGCGAGGCAGGGGGTCATGTGTTCCAGCGCAGAGTGGCCAAAGGCCGTCGCTGGGGAAGTGGTCACGGGTCTGTCTCTCCCCAGCTGGTCCTGGACAGCTATAGCTCTTGTCAACAGCATGGAAGTGAACAGAGGCAGAGAAGTTAAAGACCAATCTGTGGAGAAAAAGCTGATCCACGCTTCTGGGCACAGAGAAAATAAAAAAACACTTTTCCCCAGAAATTCTCCAGAAGAGGTCTCTGAAATAATCCAGAGGAGGGTATAGTTGCAACACCACGAACACCCTCATGGTTATAACCACTGTCACAGCCACCACCATCACTAACCCTATACTCACCACTACTGCTGCTGCTGCCACCACCCCCATCATCAGTACTAACATCACCATCACTACCCCCAACAGGATCACCACCTGTCCATCATCAGTACTAACATTACTATCATCACTCCCACCATCACCACTTCCATCATCACCTCTATCACAACCAACAGAATCACCACCACCTCCATCACCAATACTGTCATCACTATCATCACTCCCACCATCACCACTACCATCACTACCATTATCACCATTATCCCACCCTCATCCACACTTCCACCACCATTAACATCATTACACCCCTACCACCACCACCAAGAACATCACCACTGCTACTGCCATCATAACATAGCCACCATAGCTTTCATTGCTACCACTGCTGCACACTGCCATACCCTAAGAGAGCAACTTTGAGTAGTGTTTTAAAAACACTGCTTTGAGAGTCAGACAAATTTAGGATCGACTCCATGAAGTACTAGATGTTTGAGTTTGGGCAACTAATTTATTTGAAACTGAGTGTCCCCAAATGGAAAATTTGAGATAATTACATAATCAACTCATAAGATTTTGGCTTATATAGGCCCATTTGTCACAATGCTTGGCACATAATAAGCACTCAACAAAAGCTCTCTCTCACTATTTATCATTACTTCTGCCCCAGCTTCACTTCAGTACACAGCTTCTGCTATTGCATCATTGCTTGACAATGGTTGGGGACAGGATCATTTATCCTTCACCATGATATCATGGGATCCTCTAGGCTGCCTGTCATCCCTTGGAAGCATGGATCTGGTCATGTTTCCATTAGTTGAAGAAAGTTTCAATTTAGAGTTAGCTGTCAGGGATTGAATCAGCATCTACTTTTTAAAAGCCATGTGACCTTCAGAACTTTTCTAACCTCCCTTTCCTCTCCTGAAAAATGGAGAATGATAATCTCTCCCTTACAGAATTGTGAGAGGATTACATGAGATATGATAGGGAAAAGCCCTAGAAGATCAATAGGGACACAATAGACATTCAATGCAGTGAGTTGTTTGACCGCTACTTTAGCTTAGAAGAAATAATTATCAGAAAGTGGAAAGCTCATGCCTTGCTCTAGAAACCTTCTTAATGGGGGAATAAAACTATGTCTTTCTTGCCTTGGGCTGGTGATTCACTTGGTTGGAACGTTGTCCTGTACACCAAGGTTGCGGGTTCCATTCCTGGTCAGGGCACATACCTAGGTTTCAGGTTTGATTCTGGTCGGGGTGCCTACAGAAAGCAACTGATTGATGTTTCTCTCTCTCAAATCGATGTTTCTCTCTCTCTCTCTCTCTCTCTCTCTCTCTCTCTCTGTGTGTGTGTGTTTCTGTGTGTGTGTGTCTCTAAAAATCAATAAAAGCATATCCTTGGGTGAGGATTTAAAAAACAAACAAACATGTCTTCCTCTCCTTCTTCCCGAGAAAGCTGACCTCTACACTCTGACCAGTTCCCCAAGCCGAGTGAACTGCTAAGGTCTAATAAAAGGTTACCTTTGCCCGGTTGCTTCAGTTCTAGGAAGCTGTTCAATGTTTGACTATATTTCTCCAAACTCATTTAAAAACAGTTCATCAGGTTAGTTCAGATGAATTATTGCTCCTTGGGAGTTTTCCAAACCCTGGATTTCCTTCAGAGAGAGTTGGATTCTGTTCCATTCTTGGAATTCAGCTCCTTGACCCTCTCTGTGACCCCCGATCATGAATACAGTGTAAATAACCTGCTGTATCCTGCACTAAGAGAGAACTCCCTGACCTCCTGCTTGCAGAATGGAACCACTTCTCTCGGGCTTCCCAAAGCAAGAAGGTCAGACAACCTCCTTCATTTCCCTTCCTCACTTCTATGGCTGTCAGTCACTAATGTTTTGGTAGTGTACATTAATAGAATAGATATGCCCCCAAAATGTTACATGGTAAAAGAAGAGGGGAAAAAACCCCTTCCATCAATCAAAATTGGTTCCTGCTTAGTCTATATGAAATTTATACCACAGTGAAAAAACCCTCAGCAGAATTTCCACCCCTAACGGTGTAACACAGGCTGCCCATGGAAGGTCAAGAGAGGCAGTGATGAATTATCAACCCACACGAAGAAATAGCTAAGAATTAACTTTGGCGAGCCTAGCACCTGGCTGGGGCCACACTGGACCCTGCCCACTAACATCAGGGCAAGTAGACTGCCAGCGCTTCATGTGTCTGTCGAGTTTTTCTCCTGTGGAAGCCCGCTTCAGCCTCCAAGTAAGAAAGAAAGGACATGGGAAGGACAATTGCTGGCCGCTCCCTAAATTCCAATTGGAATAGTTTCAGATACCATCCCCTCCCCTACAATCCTGAACCTTTTGTGAGGATGGACTGATCCTGCTGATATCCGCCCCCCTCCCCACCTGCTGACAGAATTGGAGACCTTGTTTAGGCCAGCCGCCATGTTGTTTCATTGCCACTTGATCCTCCCAACCATCCTGACTGGTTGTGTCCTTATTTTTCACCCAGCGCTGCATTTTTGAGAACTTCAAAGATTGCTAATTGATAATTCCATCTGATTTTCTCTATGCTGCATGCGTAGTATTCCATAATGGGCCCCACAACATTTTACTTCCCCATTTTTTCAACTGTGGACTCCTTGGTTGCCTCCTTGGTCCAACAGATGACTCCATGACATGCTCTTATAGTCTCTTTCATGGACCCCAGGGATATTCTTTGGGATATCCTAGAAGTGAAACTTGCTTCTGCTCCCTCCCTTGCTTCTACTGAAGATAGATACTTGATATTATGAGATAATTCTTTAGGGTGGCTTCACTAATCTATACTCCCAAGAGCAATACGTGAGGAATCAAGTGTTCCCACACCTCAGGCCAATACTTGGCATTACCCAGCTTTCTCATTGTTGCTAATCTGATGGGTAGTGAGCTGCATATCTCCAGATTGGATTTGCATTTCTCTGATGACTAATGAGTTTACACACCTCTTCATATTGTAGTATCCATGTGGATTTCTTCCTCTGTGAGTTGCCTGTCATATCCTTTGCCCCTATTACTATTGGATTTTATGATCCTTTTCTTGTTAACAAGTGTCCATCACGTATGCTAACTTGATCCTAAGTCAGTTTTAGACATTGAAAATGTTGTTTCAATTTGTTTATGTTTTTTTTCAATCCTCACCCAAGGGAATTTTCTCCATTGATCTTTAGAGAAAGATTGGAAGGGAGGGGGGAGGGAGAGAGAAAGAGAGAGAAAGAAAGAGAGAGAGAGAGAGAGAGAGAGAGAGAGATCAATGTGAGAGAGACACACCGACTGGTTGCCTCTCGCATGTGGAACTTGCAACTGAGGAATGTTCCCTTGACCAAGAATCCAACCGGAGACCCTTCAGTCGGCAGGCCAACGCTCTTACCACTGAGGAAAACCGGCTAGGGCTCAATTTATTTTTTAATTTCACCATTGCGATCCTTTATTAATAAGAACTCCAAAATTTTGGAATAATCAAAACCATCAACTTTCCCCCCTTATTGTTTGTGAGTTTGGGTCTTGATTAGAAAGTTTGTTCCACCTCCAAGTCATAAAAATATTCCTCTAATTTTTTTTTCAGTTAACTTAATTTTGCCTTTTATTTAACCTCTTATTCATCTGGAGTCCACCTTTGTGTAATATAGGCATATAGACTTTCTTGTTCTCCATATGGTGAGTTTCTCAATACCATCCACTAACTATCTTACCATTCCCCGGGATGGATAAGCTGTGTTAATCATACGTCAAGTCCTCATTTATAAATAGGCCTGTTCTGTTCCCTGCTCTCTGTTCTTTAGCCAGTACCATACTGCTTTTATTATTATAGCTGTGTAGGATGTCAGTATTTTGTAGGGTCAGCCCCTCCCCCCTATTCTTCTTTTTCATGGTTGACCTAGCTCTCTGGGGAACTTTACTCTTCTGCATCCATTTGAGCACAATATTTCTGTGTTTCACAACAATAAATTTAAAAGAAATAAATAAATGCAGCTGGAGTTTTGCTGGCGATTGCATTGGACTTGCTCCTCATCCTTTAAACAAAGCAGGATGTGTATGTGTCTCAGGTACAGAACCCACGTCTCCGAGAAGCACTCTCATCGCGCTTTTGAGTCCAGATGAGCGTGCTACTCCAGTGTAGGACAGTGGCTGTCTCTGGACCTCACGCCCCAGGGGAGCCCAAGGTGGCGGTCAGTTTGGTTTGGGCAGTGCTGCTAATGCCTGATCCTTTCTTGAGTAATGACTCTGCTCAGGAAACTATGCCTCCAGGCTCAGATTTCCCTCATTTAAGCTTGTGGCTTCTTGGCCTGGAGCCTGTTCCCTTCCCAAAATGTTTGTTAGTGTAGTGGCTTTTTATGGCACTTCATGGAAAAATGAAAGAGGAGGGGGGAGACGACTGTATCTGCAAACCAGCCCGTCCTTAACCTTCTCTTACTGGAACTCGAATCCTCTGCATACCTTGTTAGCAGAAAACTTCAAATGTATTTGTTTCCATCCAAGCTCACAATTGGAATGTTCTTTACCTCTCAACTCGAGCCAGGACAAATGTGGCCCAGGCTCTGAGAAACAGCCCGTTCTTTAGAAGAGTTGTACAGCAGGTTTTTTTTTGTTTTGTTTTTTGGTTTTTTGGTTTTTTTTTAAATATATTTTATTGATTTTTTACAGAGAGGAAGGGAGAGAGATAGAGAGTTAGAAACATCGATGAGAGAGAAACATCGATCAGCTGCCTCCTGCACACCCTCCACTGGGGATGTGCCTGCAACCAAGGTACATGCCCTTGACCGGAATCGAACCTGGGACCCTTCAGTCTGCAGGCCGACGCTCTATCCACTGAGCCAAACCGGTTTCAGCTGTACAGCAGTTTTTTGCACAACATTTACAAGCAGCTATCTGCGTGGGCATCAGGAGCAGGCTTGCTTGCTGAGAATCAGAGGGTGGAGGCCACTCTGCCATTGCAAGGTTGATCCTGGAGGCAACGTTGACGGGCTCACTCCTCGGTCCTCTGAGCCCCACGTCCAGTTTTATAGTCACACCTGGAAAGCTCTTGGGTTAGACAGGCAGTTTCTCAGCTTCTGGAAAAGGAAGCCAGCAGGCCTATGATACAGCCTGTTTCCGCTAAAGTGCGGGAAGTCAGAGATGCTGGCTGGAGTATCAACAGAGGAAGAGGGACCAACACCAGGTCTCCAAGAAATGTCATGTTTTTCTTAGAATCAGGGCCTCTATTACACACAAATTTGAGATTATCTCATACAATTATCTAAAATTAACTGTGGCTTTCATATGAAAAACATTTAGGGGAGGATCAGATAAGAAGGAGGCCTATTTATAATACTTGCCACGGGGGAAGGGGGCAGAGTAGAAACAAGAAGGAGAGAGAGCGCACGCTGCACAAAATGATACCAAATGTACTTCAGGCGCCATAAGCCACAATGCCGACTTTCTCCCTCCGCCCCTCATTAATAACAGAAAGGAGAACTTTCATCCCGCTTGTCTGTTCACCCAGCGTCTCTTTGAGAAAATTCTGTTCCCAGGAGGAATGCTGGCTTCCCGTCTCATTCTGGATACAAACAGGATTGGTGACTATAGGTCAGAGCCCCGGAGATCAGCATAGATCAAAATGTTTGTTCCTAGGGTTTGAAATACTAGCCAGTGATTTCTGGCTCTGAAGTGGTTAGTTACAGGCGGGAACTCCTTGGAACAGTGACTAGAATGAGAAATGGGAACGGGGCAGAATCCAGTTGAAGATCCCATTTGAAGTCCTTAGGGTCACACAGATGCACAAAGAACGCACTTGAGTGCCTCTCAGCATCTGTGCTCTGCACTTAAAGCAGTGGTTCTCAACCTTCCTAATGCTGCGACCCTTTAATACAGTTCTTCATGTTGTGGTGACCCCCAACCATAAAATTATTTTCATTGCTACTTCATAACTGTCATTTTGCTACTGTTATGAATCATAATGTAAATATCTGATATGTAGGATGTATTTTCATTGTTACAAACTGAACATAATTAAAGCATAGTGATTAATCACAAAAACAATATGTAATTATATATGTGTTTTCCGATGGTCTTAGGTGACCCCTGTGAAAGGGTCGTTCGACCCCCAAAGGGGTCACGACCCACAGGTTGAGAACCGCTGACTTAAAGAGAGCAACTCAGTATGGAGTGCACTGCTGTTATTCCCATTTTACAGAAAGGAAGTTAAGGCTCAAAGAATTTACTTGGCTAGAAAGAAAATGGGCCAGAATTTGAAGTGAGCCTGAGTTCAGAATTCACACTCTTGACGTCCACACCAGATGACCTCTACACAACCACTGTCATCCCTCTTCCACGTGACATCCCTGATGTCACTCTGCACACACTGCATGTATTCCAAGGGAAGGGAGAGGGGTCTAGAGATGGGTGTGTGAGGGGAGGGATATATTCTAAGCAAATACTTCTTGAGCAGATCAGCAACAATAGTTCAAATAAAAACCGCCATAAATTGACTGTCCACTCTGTCACAGACCTGATGTATGTTTTTGCTTGTAATTGTCACGGCTGCCATGCATACAAGGCCATTTAAAACAATTTAATTTTTCAATTGCAGTTGACATTCAATATTATATTATTTTCAGGTGTACAGCCTAGTGGTTAGACATTTACATGACTTACAAAGTAATCCCCCAGAGTCTAGTATCCATCTGACACCATTCATAGTTATTACAATATTATTCACTATATTCCCTATGCTGCATTTTACATCCCTGTGACTATGTGTAAAGGTCAATTCTGTACTTCTCAACCCCATCACTTTTCCCTCCAGCCCCCCAGTAGCCAAGATATGGAAGCACCCTAAATGTCTGTTGATAGACAAGTGGATAAAGAAGTTGTAATACATATTTACAATGGAATATTACTCGGCCATGAAAAAGAATGAATCCTACCATACAAGGCCATTTTACAGATGGAAAGCCAGCTCCATGCTACTAGAAGCTGAGTGGGATTTGAACTGTTGAAGTCTCAGGATCATTCACTTTCCATGATCCCTCCTCACCACTGAGACCCCGGGGGCTTCAGGCTATGTCTGCATTGTTTTTGCCACCACCACCTAGACACCGGATGGCAAAGAACAAATGATCCCGAACACCAAAATCAGCCCAGTGGGAAATATTTAACCCACGTACTTCTAGACTTTCTGGCCCCACCTCTGTTCCCTGCCAGAGAGAAATGGCATGAGACGAAGGACAGTTTTTATAACCTCTTTCAGCTCTAAACCATGTTTCCTGTGCACTTAGCAGGTCTTAATGGAAACCAAACATTCTCTCCGGCACCTATATTCTTAACGCCCCCAGTCAAGTGCCCATGTGGTTAAGAGAACTGAACCAACAAAAACATTTTTTAAAAAATATCAGAACACAGCATGGAAGGGACCATCGCTAATTCAAAGAGGCAGACTTATTTCCTAAAGGTTGCAAAGAGGTGAGTCTTTCACAAGAGTCTAGCTCGAGGCCACATTTGCAAAAGCAGAATCATTCCTCTTGCAAGGTTTGTTTACTGGCCATTAAAAAAAAAAAGTAAAACAACTTTTACTTTCTGCTCTCTGAATAAGGACTGTTTTTCCAGCTGTGTAGTCGGAGGAGGATACAAGAGGCCTGGTTATTTTTCCCCCCTCCAGAATGGAGCAAAATTTCTTACACAATTTTGTTAGGGCTGAACTGCACATAGAGCAGTTTATTTATACTGTTTTATCGCACACCTGTTTGGATATGGACTGTTTTCTGGTATTTAAACAAACCACTTCTTGCCAATTGCTTTATCTACAGCGTCTCATGCTTTTGCTGCAAATGTTTCGTATTAATTCAGAAGGAAACACCAATTGCTCCATGAAAATTATTAGCGAGGACTGAAATAACCTAATTGTGACTTACTTCTAACATGTTATCATTGAAGAACTATATCCCAGGAATCCGTTTAAAATGCAGTAAAAAGCCATTTCACTGTACTTAAGGGGAGAAGCAAGATAAAGGCTTTTGGATGAAATCCTTTAATAAAAACATTTTTAAAGCCACCTCCTTATTTTGAGCTAGTATGTTAAGGAGCAAGAAAAACATTACCATTTTAGGTCATAGTGGGCCATGTTAGCCACTATGGAAGTTTTGGGGTACACAAATAGCAGTCTCAGAATTTGGGTAAAAGACCTCATTTCAGTTATAGGACTCTCTCTAAATCATTTAAACTCTAGGTACCTCTCTCAGTAAAATGTGGGTCATAATAACTAACCATGGGTGAGACATTTTAGTTCAACCCATGGTTACTGAATAGCTATTAAGGGATAAGTCTTGTGCTAGGCCTCAGGGTGCAGAGATAAATGTGACCAGGTCTCCATTTCCAGGTTTCCACATTCTGTAGCCCAGTACATGGTAGGTCTTTATTCCATGTTAAGGGAATTTGAATTTTTATGTGTAGATTCATAAATAGCTAACTATAAGCCAATACTAAATCTGTGGAATTAAGAACTCAATGTTTATATGAGAGGGTTGATTTTATGTGCAATTTCAAAACAGATTGGAATACTAGCTTAACAAACTGTATTAGTTATCTATCGCTGAGTAACAAATTGCCCCCAAAATCTAGTGGTTTGAAACAATAAACATCTATCACCTCCCAGTTTCTGTGGGTTAAGAACCCAACTGTGGCTTACCTGGGTGCCTTTGCATTAAGGTCTCTCATAAGGCTGCAGTCAAGGTGTTGGCCAGGGCTGCAGTCTCATCTGAAGGTTCACATGACGGAAAATCTTTCAAGTTTAATCACATGGTGATTGGCACCACTCAATCCTTTGCTGGCTATTGTACTGAGGGCCTCAGTTCCTTGCTGGCTATTGGCTGCGGGGGGAGGGGGCGGTATTCCCTCAGTTTCTTACTGTGTAAGGCTCTCCATAGAGCAGTACATAAAGTGACAGCTGACTTCTCTTGGAGTGAGTCAGAAGAGAGAGTACCTTGACTTGATAGGCTCAAAATAAACCATGGAAGGGATTTAAGTAAAGGCATGATATTATCATATTTGCATTCTAAAAGATTATTCTGGCTTGAGGTTCTCGCATAACTTAAGCATAAGTATCATTATCATCCCCCCACCCCCACCCCCGCTCCTAATTTCCATTGCTATTGCAAACCCAAAGACAAAAACAGTTGAACACACAGGTTCTGTCTGCCTACCTGGTTGGGGAGCTTTAACAAAGTTCCTAGATATCTGAATTCAACCCACCAAAGTCTAGGTTCAAGTCCTCAAAACCAGACAGGCAACATTAATAAAGGCACTCCTTGGTTTAAGCAATATATTCAAGATACTCCCATGACCACAATTGACTTCTTGGGTTCCTAAAAATTGTAGATTGAGGAGATTAGGTGGAAATGGAGCTGGTGACAAAGTTGAATAGATTCTACCTACATGCTGCTAAAACATCCAAGCCCACTCTTGCCCTGATTAAACCCAGATATTTTCTTGTGCATCCAAACAAACATATCCCTCAGAAGATAGGATAAGAGAAAAATATGCCTCAGAGTGAGAAGTGCCTACTCAAACAACTCAATTCACTTAATTACTTTGAATCTTGATTTCATTTTCTGGATTATTGGAATAAGATCAATATCCACCTCCACAGCATTGTAATGAGAGGATTAAATGCTACAATATGTGAACTCCTTAGCACAGGGCCCATCACATGTTGCTCAAAAATTAGTGGTTTAAAAATATATATGCCTGTATTAGTTGACTATAGTTACATAATAAACAACCACAAAAATCTCAATTTTTATTACAAAAAGATTAATATTTTTTTAGCTCATAGGAAATGTAGATTGGCTAGAACAGGCTGATCCAGGCTGGGTGTGGAGAGTGGTTCTGCTGATCTTGGCTGGGCTCATCCACACATCTGGTGATCAGCTATAGTGTTAGCTGGATTGTGCTCCATGTGTCTCTCTTCCTTCTCCTGGGATCAACGGGTTAGTCTGGTCATGGTCACCTCATGGCATTGGCAAAAACACAAAAGAACAAAAGAAACACACAAGACATCTTAAATCCTAGGCTTGAAATCAGTGCACTGTCATTCTATTGGCCAAAGGAAGACACATGGCTGAACAGAAAGTCAAGGGCAGGGACATGTACTCCACTTTTTAGGGGGAGGGACTGAAAAGTCACATGATACAGACAAAGTTAAAATATCAGAGCCATCAATATAATCTGCCAAAACCTGGATATCTGGTATGGTTGGCTTTTCTTTTTTTAAAAAATGTTGATATATTTTTATTTATTTACGAAATGAATATTTTTAAATGGGAAAGATTAAGCATGTGATTCATGTCTATGTTCCCCTTTGCAAGATAGTATGCACAGTGTCTGGTATACAGTAGGGGTTCCATAAAGGTTCGATTTAATATAGAGAAGACATTATAAAGGAGCTCATCAGAGGAGTATTTCAATCAGACAAGTATCTATTGAGGGACTGTAGTTACGAGCACATTTGTAGGTCATTGACAGTCACTGGAAGACAAGGTACATTTTGCTCTGACCTTAAACAGCTAGTAGATTGGCAGGATAAATAGACCTTGTATCAGTGCTTTTGCCAGGCTCTGCTGTAGGAACAAACAACCCCCATGTCTCAATGGCTTAAAATAGCAAAGGTTTAGTTAGCCCTTCAGATTGCATGTCATCTATGTGTTGAGTAGGTTCTATTTCATTGCTTTTATCTATATTTCTTCTCCAATTGTAGATCCACACTGAAAGAGCAGACCCTATCTAGTATATGCTTATTTGTTATAGAGAATAGGAGTACAGTAGTCAAATTACATAATGGTTCTTTTAAAAGTTCCACTGGGATATGACATATATCACTTCCTCTCACATCCTTTGGCCAAAGCAAGTCACATGGCCTGGCTTGACATAAATGGGGTGAGAAAATGTACTCCTCCCATAGGAAGGAACTGTAGGTCATGTGATAATAGGCAAAGATACATGATCCTCTTACAGGGAAAGGACCAAACAATTGGGAACAACAGTAAAATTAGAGTAATTTCAGATGTGACTTGCACACAAAGAAGAGAAATATACAGTGCTATGCAAATGATATCAGATGATAATATGCAGTCCTGACTACAGGGGACTCAAAATTGATTTATTTGGGCAGATAAGGCACCACCATTAAAGTGGCTGCTAGTGAGATGTGTCAGAGAAATGTATAAAAATGTGAATATCTTGGGAATTCAAAGTCTGGCTGGGATCTGTGAATTAGAGAAGTGGAAGAGATAGAACTTTAGCTTCACTTGAAGGATAAATAAGGATTATAAGAACAGAGAGAAAGACAGTGGCATTCTTAGTATGAAAGATGCATAAACAAAGATGGGGACTAGGAAAGGCAGGAGATCTGGTGCACAGGAAGTCATTTATGCAGCGGGAGATAAAATATGAATAAGAAAGTCATCGTCGGGTATAGGCCCTGAATGCCAGTCTAAATTTAGAAGAGAGGAAAGTTACAAAGAGAAAGCAGTGTGTTCAAGGACCCTGTTTCTCAAAGTGATATCCACAGCCCAGAGCCTCGGCCTCATCTGGGAAGTTGTCAGGGTGCAGAATTTCAGACCATCCTCCAGAACTCAGACCTGAAAACTCCTGGAAATCACAGGATTTCCAGGTAACCCCAATGCATGTTATAGTTTGAGAGACAGTGCACTATAAAACCACATTAAATGAATTAACAAGGTGAGATTGCAGACAGCATGGCCAATGGCTAGTCTTCTGTAGATTTATAGCACCAACTTCTAAGCATCGTGTTGGTGAAGACAAGGAACATGGGGAGAGACAAATGCTGTTGATGAAGAATCAAGAAGGCATGATGCCTGCAAGGGTGGAGTAGATAATGCACAGACAACCCAGAAACTGGGTGACTGGACTAAGGATGCCTGTGCCATGATGGAAACAGGAAAGTTGGGGCAGCTGGCAGGAGAAGAGTGAAGAAGAGCTGTTTTAGACACATTGAGTTTGAATTTCCAGAATGGCCTAACCATAGAGATCTCAAATGATGTGTTGGAAGGGTGTCTGGAGCAAAAGGTAGTGCCTATGTCATTGGGGTTTTAGGGAGGCTGGTGGTAGTGTATGATTGTTATGCTATGTTGGTTCTCACTCCATAGTCAATGCCAATTGGACAGTCAGTGCTCAGAAAGTACTTGTTAAATAAGTAGCGGCTGAAGGTCTTAGAAGAGGTCATTAACTAGGATGAGAAGTGTAGCGCAGCATTGCTATAATGTGGAGCAGCATGCAGGTCCCCCAAGGAGCTTGTTAGAAATGTGATCTCCTGGACCCCACCCAAGCCCTATAAATCCCACTCTCCCAGCGTGGACCCTGAAATCTGACTGTTTAGATTCTAAGGCATTTGAGGACCACAATTCTAAAGACAGAAAAAATAAAAGAAAAGGAGAATTCAAGATAAAAATCTGGACAATGTCCACCATTGGGAGACAAGGCATGTGCAACTGAGAAAAAGAAGTGAAAACAAAACAGGTGAAGATTCCCACAATCCATCAGGATTCTCTCAGCATCCAAGTGTCATGATTTTCCTACAAGAAATCCATAGTTTTGCTCCTTCTACTTCTTGGAGGTAACGATAAGTTTACTACTGGGTAGAAAAGGCCCTATTTTATTTTTTTTTCAAGCCTAAAATGAAATCTGCCCTTACGGAATTTGTCAGATATACCTGAAGACCCTACTGTGGATGAAGACTTTCATGGAGACCAGGGAATATGACGATTAGTAAAATACACTCCCCACCCTTGAAGCATGCATTGCCTGGTGTGACCAAGTCACAACAAAAGTCCACATGCTGAGAAGTGGTCCAAAGATGGTTTGGTCAAGTGTTGCCAGGCATTAAGGAGAAGTGGAGTAAGCATCCTCAGGGATTCAGGGAAGGCTTCCCAGAGGTGGTGGCACATGAGAAAAAAGCAGCAATCTGCCAAATAGACAAGGTAGGCACAAGACTTCCAGAAAAGGCCAGGGTGTGGGGGAAAGAACTGAGACAGACCCCTGTGGTCCGAATGAGCATTTGCCTATGGCTGCTGGGCATGTGAACTAGGACAGGTAGTTGAGAATGGAGAAGAGTTCCCAGATCTGTGGGTGGAGCCCAGCTGACACTGCCTAGCCTATGGAGAGCCATCAGGGTGGCACAAGGGTGGGGCCAGGAGGAGGGCTGCCCCTCCCTCCTATGCTGCCAGGCATCCAGCCCAGTGCCATGGAGGGCAGCACCTGGAGAGAGGGAATGAGCAGAGCAAGTCCCGGCAACCCCTGCCCTGTGACTCATCCTTGGCCCTTGGAGCCCTCGTCTGTGCCGAGAAACCTGGAGCTGCTATGGGAAGTTTCTGGGAAGCCAGGCCTGGACCAGGCCAGGGCCTCCTCTGCCTTCCCTTCTCCACACAAAGGCTGGGACAGGCAGCCGCTGAACCCTACTGGGGCTCTGGGATGCCATCAGATAGAGAAGTTAGACTCCTGTCAATGGAGGCTCACTGAGGACTGAGATCAACTGCTACAAGATGGGGAAACCAAGTCCTAATGAAGGAAGGTACTTCTTGAAGCCACACAGTGAGATGAGAGCAGAACATGCAGTCAGACGCAGGCATCCCAACATGTAATGTCCTTCTGTCACGTGAGAATAAAGGAGACCAACTCACTCAAGAATCCAGGCTTCAAGTTCTTTGGGATGGTCCAGCCCAGAGGTCAGCAAACTATGTCTCCAAAGCCAAATCCAGCCGTGGCCTTTTCTGCTCTGCCCATGCCTGCTTTCAGGTTGCAGTGCTTATCGGAGCCTCTGTAACCGAGGGTGTAAGGCTGTGAAGCCTAGAATGTTTACTATCTGGCCCTTTAAAGAGAGAGAAAAAAAATTGTTGACTCCTGGTCTAGCCTAAACCTGCTCTCATTTCAGCATGAAATTGCTAGGGAACTGATATAAAATAATCAGTACATTTGCGGGGTGGGGGCAGGAATGTACTGGTTTGTAAGAATCCCAGGAGTTTTGACGCAGATGGTCCAAGATCACACTCTTCTTCACAGAGGTCCAGGGTGCAGTTCCTGGCTCAGAGGCCCAGAGCTCTGCCAGCTGTCATAGAGCAAGGCCCCCCAGGCCTCTACAGGGTTTTCCCCAGCATATCACAGGGGTGGCCACAGAGGCAAAGGCCCTCTCTTATTGGCTGTGGTCAGGGGGTATAAAAATTAGTGGAGTCATTTTCCTCCTGGGCCTCAGCATCCTCATCTCTTAAATGAGGCACTCAGTCTTCATGTTTGCACAGATGCCCTTTTCTGCTCTGTAGTGGCTGATGTAACCTAACAGTCGTGCCCTGTTACCAACACAACTGGAACCCCCATGACGTTGGCAGAACACCGCAGAGCTGACTTAACATCAGTTTTCTAACTACCACCTTGATAGCCAACAACGTTCATAAAAAGACCCTAAAGGAAGGAATGCTGTGTAGATAAACCTATACATTCTTCACCAACAACAAGCATTTATTAACATTATTAGCCATTGTGCAGGCATTTTTATTGAGCACCTATTATGTTCCAGGATGCCTGCCAGGCCCTGAGAGTACAAAGAATCATACAGGCCCTGTTTTTGAGGAGCTTGCACAATAGTTGGTCCATGATCCTTGGACATTTACCATATTCACTGCTGCCATTTGGTTCAGTATTTATCAGAAAACAGAGGAATATGTATGTTTTGTGTTCATTCAGAACATATTAGGATATTTCAACATTATTTGTGTTAGGTAAAAGAAATAAAAATAAATGTCCAACAACAGAGGGCTGGTGCTTAAATAAATAAAAGACTTTCAAACAATAGAACAATATGCAACCATCAAAAATTGTATCTACAGCAGGGTTTGTCAACAATACACTTTATTGACATTGGGAATTAGGTACTTGTTTGTTGTAGGGAAGTGCCTTGTACATTGTAGGATGTTTAGAAGCAATCCCCCCTCATTTAGATTTTGCTATAATGTTCTGCATTTCCCACAATGACTAAGACAACTAAAATGTCTCAGACATTGTTGAATGTCCCCTGGGGGACAAAATTGCCCCCTCTCCACTTTGAGAAGTATTGGTCCATAGTAAAATTTCAATAACCTTAGAAATTACATATGCTATAATAGGCAACAAAACCAGAAAAGGAAAAATTAGACAGAAAGTGTGATCTTATCTATACAAAACAATCACAGAAGGAGAAGAAGGAAAAGGGGCGGGGTGTGTGGGGGCGGGGGGCAAGAGAGAAGGATGGGAGGAAAGGAAGAAAATAGGGAAATGAAAAGGACTGAAAAGAAATAGCACAGAAGTTTAAAGCTTTTTGCTTCCATGTGGTGAGATTATAATCATTTAGGTTCTGCTATAATGTTCTGCATTTCCCACAATGACTACACATTATTTCAATAATCAGAGAACGAATGTGAAGAAAACTGAAAATACCAAGAAAATGCACAAGAATAGAAGCTATTTCGGATTTTTTTAGGTGGCTATATTGACAAAGCATGTTTTCATAGACCTCTGATTTCTGAAAATGGCCTCTCCTTTCAGATTCATCTTGGGCAGGTAGACGTCGGACACGTTTCGAGCTGCTGAGTCTGTGGCCCTGTGGCAGGATGTCATCACAGTTCAGCTCAAAGGGGATTTCCCAATCCCCTGCAAACCATTGGTTCAAACCCAGTCGTGTTAATATTGATACAAATTTATGCTGACCTTACAGGCTCTTGGATCTTTCTAGAATCTGCCCCAATCATTTCTGAGAAGCTTCGGGGCATGTTTTGTGGTATCTTAAAACAACTACTTTGGGAATCTGCGTGACCATGTGTTGATACCGCTGCCCAAACTGCCACTGGAACCCAACCCGTGATAAAGTGAGTATCACAATAAAAGGAGTTGTAATCTTTTTGCAGGTCGCCCACAGCACCGCTGCCTCTGTCCACCCCGATGTCTGTGCTGACCCTGCTTCTCCAAGTGCTTCCCAGGCAGGTATGTCCGCAAATGCCAACCTACCCTGTGCCCTGAAGCTCCCACGCCGGGCCGCCTAGGCGAGCAGGTGTAAGTGCTTTCTGCTTCTGCCTGGACCATCTCCATCCATAGCTCTGTCTAGACCAGAGCTTAACAACCTTTTGCTATAAAGAGCCAGAGAGTAAATAATTTAGTCTCTGTGGTCCAGACCGTCACTGTCACAACTGCCCAACTCTGCCATTGTAGCAAGAAACTAGCATAGGCATTATATAAAACATAGGCATGTCTGTGCTTCAATAAAACTTTATTTGTAGACTCCGAGCTTTCAATTTTATGCAATCTTTAACTGCCATAAAATAATATTCTTTAATAATATTGAATCACTTAACAATGTAAAAAAAAATTGATTAACGCCTGGGCCAGACAGAGTTTTTGAGGTGTGAGGTGTCTGATTGGATTTGGCCTGTGGGCCATAGTTTGTCAACACCTGCACTAGGACCAGGAGAAGAATGTGGATGGAGCTCAGTGGACACACTGGGGCAGAAGCCAGCAGGACTCACTTGGTTCATTCACTCATTCATTCATTCAATGGCATTTATCACTTTCTGCCCATACATCAGGTGCTGTATCAGGCATCATTGTGTATAATACTGTATTTAACACGCATCACAGCACGAAAACACAAAGAAGATATCATCCTTCCTACTTCACGGATGAAGAAAGGGAGGCTTAGAAAGTGACTGTACCAGACAAAGTGGCAAGTGGGAGAGAGCACACGCTTTGGAAATGGACAGAGTTGGCTTTTTTTTCTCCCAAATATTGCCCCCTTTCTCATCACCTTTGTGAACTTGGGAAAGTTACTTGGTCCCTTTAAGTAAAAAATCTTCACTTATTAAGTATACGATACTGGTTCCCACCTTCCAGGGTGTCTGGGAGGGCAAAACAGGCTTGCACAGATAGTCATGGTAAACTCGGTCTTTCACTATTCCCCTGACCTCCAACAGGCTGTGATGAACAGATCCAGGACTCCAACCCTGATATCCCAACTTCAAATCAGGGGCCTTTGCATGGAGTCAAAGGAGACATATACTTTTTAGTTGTTCACTAGGAAAAGATTCTTTCCTAGGAAAATAGGAGATGATGACTCCAGTCCCCTCAGGAAGTGGACTTTTTTCATCCATACACATTCCATTTAGAAATCAGACAGCCTCACAGATTGAAGATTAAGAAATGACTAGAGCCCTAACCGGTTTGGCTCAGTGGATAGAGCGTCGGCCTGCGGACTGAAAGGTCCCAGGTTCGATTCCAGTCAAGGGCATGTACCTTGGTTGTGGGCACATCCCCGGTAGGGAGTGTGCAGGAGGCAGCTGATCGATGTTTCTCTCTCATCGATGTTTCTAACTATCCCTCTCCCTTCCTCTCTGTAAAAAAATCAATAAAAATATATTTACCAAAAAAAAAAAAAAAGTACAAGGGCCCCCGCCCCTCTCTCTCGTCTTCCCTGAGACTCAGCATCCTCACAGTGAACTGAGACAATGAGGCCTCCTTCTAAATGCCCTGGCCAGGTCTCTACAGCACAATGTCTGCATAGCCCGGACACAGCACCCCGGCTGCACCTTAATAATCACTCACAAAACAGTCTATTATCACAAGGGCCAATGGAGGAAGAACGGGTCAAGGAGATTGGGGCAGACGTTACCCACATTATTCACTGAGCGGTCACATCCCATAGTCCTTAAACAAATCTCTACAGGCCTACCTCACAGACAGTGCGGGCTGGGTTCCAGAACACTGATAAGGTGAGTATCACAGTAAAGGCCCTCATAATCCTTTTGCTGGTGGAGGATCTTGCCTTCACTTTGTGAAAGGAAACCACAGCGTCTCTACAGCACAATCAAGTGAAGTGCAAGCAATTGAGGTCGGCCTGTGTTTGGATTTTCCTTACCTAGCACCCCCTTCATGACATGAAACAATGCGAAATGTAAGGAGACCTTGAGTTATTTAAACAACAGAAGCTCTGACATCTCTGTCCACCTGTCATTTCTAGCTCCTGCTCTGCAGGTGCCTGTGTCTGGCGTCAGGTGTATCCATCAGCAGCTCCCCACGGGGAGCCCATTGTCCCTTCATCGTGAGGCTGAAAGGAGGTGCCCTAGGGGAGGCCTGTTGCAGATCCCATACTAAATTGTCTATCACTCAAACCTGGAGTGAGTTCTTGAGGTTATAAGCCACCAGCCCATGGCCAAAAGCAGCCAAACTTGACCCTCCTTGGCCCCCCTGCCAGCCCCAGAGATTCAGAGTCCTGCAATTCAGGAGAAACAGGGCCTCCCGCAGTCACATGGTCACAGGGGCTGAGTTTAGAACTCAGAATTTCTCCTTTTGACTCCAGTGCTATATTGGGAAAGTTATCTTTTAGAAAAGTAAATAAGAAGAGGGCCCCTTGACTCCTAAAGGCCATATCTGAAGGCAGATAGGCCGCTTCAACCGCAATGGGAAACAGCTGTGGAACTCCAGCTGCTGCTCCAAGAGGAGGAAGTGCACAGTGAAGCCTGGGTCCCTGTCGTCACCAGGCATCTCAAAGTGACTCCTGTTTCTGAATGACAAGATAGGGCACGCCTTTCTTGTTTCTCGTCCTCCTATGTCATCTACGTTACCAGCAGAAGCCCCCAATGCCTAAACTCTAAGAGAGAGGGGGATGCGCCCAGAGGTTGAGCCAGTGTTACCAACAATTGTTGCTAAAGAAACTCCCTGGGCTCCTCAGAAATGTTTGTAGTGTGGAGGTGGAGCTGCAGGAAAGAAAAACGTAGATAATCTAAACTGCCAATGATTGGGTAAAAAGAAAACCAGTTGGATTCCAGGAAAAAAAAGTTAGGTTCAATTTTTAAAGGAAAATGGAGGAAATATCTTATTTGTTTCTTCTTTGAACAGAAGCTATTGCAAGCAAGATGTAGGTGAAGCTGAAAACTTGATTTTCCTAGTTAGTGTGCCAAGTCTAGGCAGGAAAGGAGAAGAAGTAGAAAGTGAGAGAGAGAGACAGTGACAGAGACAGAGAAATAAATAAATAAGAAAGGGAAGGAGGGAGAGAAAGAGGAGAGAGAGAGAGAGAGAGAGAGAGAGAGAGAGAGAGAGAATTAGGAAGGAGGAAAGGAACAAATGTGAGCAAATCAACAAATGACAAGAACAAGGCTGATTTCTCCATCAGGTACAGGACTCCTAATGACTAGGACCCACAATACTTTTAGGGGCCCACAGAAATGTCTTAATTTTAATTTACTTTAAAATCAGAAGAAAAAAGTGAATATAATTATAATGAATATATCATATTGAAACTTGCCTAGATTATACTCATATTAATACCAATGTAGTCATAAAATATAATATTTAAATTAAACTTTATGGCAGAAGGGGACCATGAGGCAGAAATTTCTAGGACCTACCAAAGTCATAACACAGTCCTAGGAATAGGAGGGAAAGGTGGGGGAGGGAAGGAGAGAGGAGAAAGGATGAGGGGACAAGGACAAAGAACAGTGAAAGAGGTATATATGATACAATCCTGAGATCTTGGGCATGGAGCTAGAGGTTGTTAAAGATTCTTCCAGAGGTAGCTTCTTGTGTTATCTATTTAGAGAGCCTGGCTGATAACTTGGATGCAATTACTAAACATTGTACTTTAACATTCCAATGATCTATAATACATTAAAGAAGACTCACAAAGACAGTAAGTTACTTTAAATTATCCCGTGTTTTCTTTCCCATCTCTGCTCTAACACATTTGTGGGTTTCAATTAGTTAAAACCTTTCAAGTCATAGTTCTGACTATTAATCTGTGGGGGACTGCTGCTTTTTTTCTTTATTGATTAAAGTATTACATATGTGTCCTTATCCCCCTATAGCCCCCCACCCCCACATTCATGCCCTTGCGCCCCATTGTCTGTGTCCATTGGTTAGGCTTATATACATGCATACAAGTCCTTTGGTTGATATCTCCCCCTTACCCCCAACCTTCCCTACCTTCCCTCTGAGGTTTGACGGTCTGATCGATGCTTCTCTGTCTCTGGGTCTGTTTTTGTTCATCAGTTTATGTTGTTCATTATATTCCACAAATGAGTGAGATCATGTGGTATTTATCTTTCTCTGACTGGCTTATTTCGCTTAGCTTAATGCTCTCCAGTTCCATCCATGCTGTTGCAAATGGTAAGAATTCCTTCTTTTTTACCGCAGCGTAGTATTCCATTATGTAGATATACCACAGTTTTTTAATCCACTCATCTGCTGATGGGCATTTAGGCTGTTTCCAAATCTTAGCTATGGTAAATTGTGCTGCTATGAACATAGGGGTGCATATATCCTTTCTGATTGGTGTTTCTAGTTTCTTGGGATATATTCCTAGAAGTGGGATCACTGGGTCAAATGTGAGTTCCATTTTTAGTTTTTTGAGGAAACTCCATACTGTTCTCCACAGTGGCTACACCAGTCTGCATTAAGTCTTAAAACAAAATCTCAGTCTATAAAGAGACAAATCATAGTCAGGGTGAGCAGAATACAAATTGGCAATTCTTCCCAATTAATCTATATTTAAATTCAAAGTAATTCCAATCAACACCCCAACAAGGACCTTGAGAAGATGATGCCAAAATTTCATATGGGAAGAGAAAGGGGAGAGAATACTCAAGACCATTTTTAAAAAGTAGAACAAAATGAAGGACTTACCAGGTATCAAGGTTTATTATAAATCTATAGCAATTGTGGCATTGTTGTAAGGAGAGAAAAATAGAGAGTTCCAAAATGGAGTGAACCATTCATGGTAACTTGACATAGAGTATGATGGGCATAGAAATGTGTGGGGTGGGAGAGGACTCAATAATCAATAGTCCTAGTACAAATGATTATCTAAAAGAAGATCAATAAATTAGATATCTCCCTCATTCCACACACACACACACACACACACACACACACACACATTCCAGATGGATTAATATCTACATGTGAAAAGCAAAACTTTAAAAATTTATCAGAACATATTGGAGAGTATCTTTATACCTTGTGATAGGAAAATGTTTCTTAACCATGACTCAAAAAGTGTAATATGTAAAGGAAATTATTGGTGAGTTTGGCATAATTAAAATTTGAAAATTATGAACAACAAAGACACTACATATAAAGCTACAAGACCACAAAGAAGTTATTAACACCAAATAACCATCAAAGGGTTGGTATCCAGAATATCCTACAATCAATGAGAAAAAGACAAAGAAGCCAGTGATAAAATGAGCAAATATATGAATACACAAGCCAAAGAGGAGAAAACCCAACAAGCCAAAAAGTCAATGAAAAGATGACCAATCTCACTAGTCATAAAGGAAACGCAAACAAAATTAACCCTAAGATACCATGAGAGTCTAGAATTGAAAAGTTGAATGTCACCAAGTGCTGACAAAAATGCAGAGCAAATTCTCATACTCCTCCAATCACAGTTTAAATTTCCACAATCACTCTGAGGATTCGTTTTGCAAAATCTAGTGAAAGTAAGATGAGCATAACTGTGACCCAGAAATTTCACTTCCAGGACTCTGCCCTGGAAAAACCTTTGCACATGTGTGCATAATGAGCAGGTACTCAAGTGTTTTCTGCTATAAACTAGAATGTTTATAACAGCCGAAGTGGGAAGCCATCCAGATGTCCATCAACAAGAGGATGGATAAAGGATCTGTGGTGTATTCCTACAGTGAGATGCTCCTCAGAAGAGAAAATCAATCAATTAGAAATGCATGCATCAAAATGAATTAATCTCCTAAACAATAGTCAATGAAAAAAGAAAGTTACAGAAGATTATTGGTTACATAAAACTTAAAATATAAATATCATGCAATTAGGTTGTTTATGGAAATTTATATATTTAGTAAAAGCATAAAACCATGAGGCAGAATGATAATCATCAAATTCAGGGTAATTAGTCCCTCTGGCAACAAATGGAGAGAAATGGGATGGGGCAGATGCTATGGATTTCAACTATCTTTCTAATGATGTATTATTTAAGGGAAAAACGTAAAAGTGAATATGGTCAAATAAAAACTTAAGATGTAACAAAGTTGATGGCTGCATTGGCTAATATTGTCCTCTATATTTTTCCATGTACTTGAAATATTTCATAATATGGCAAATATGTATATTTTCAAGCATATGAGAAATGCCTATTACCAGTGTAATTAAAAGAATAAAATCCAATTGTTCCCATATGCCAAGTGAAAGGCGTATTGGAGAGAAATAAAAGTCTGGGAGGGAAATAATTTCCCAAAGAGGGAACTGCTGAATAGAAAAGCACTTTTTCTTGTTGACTGCCTGAAATCTTCTGGAATTTTCTCCTGTTAAATTTCAAGCCACTTGTATCAAGTATCATAGACTGAGGGACCCCAGAGTCACAAATATGGCCCCTGTCCCAAGCATCTATTTCCTTCTTCACAATAAGTGATGCCTATCAAGAGCTACCATAGAATCTCATTCTGCATTTCTCCCACCACTGCTATGAGTAAACAGAGAACAAAAATATTGGGGCCATGGTCTGCACACACAAGATGGCCCTGTGCTCGACATTTACTAAAGGTGATTTGGTTATGACCTTCCTTGCACTGCTACGAGTAAACAGAGAACAAAAATATTGGGGCCATGGTCAGCACACACAAGATGGCCCTGGGTGCGCTCGAAGTGGTATGACTTACATTTACTAAAGGTGATTTGGTTATGACCTTCCTTGGGGGCAAAACAAGGAAGGGAACCTAATCAACCCCAAGCTTTGCAGTATCCAAAAGACAAAATCAAAGAGTTTTTTGGGGAAAGCACCACAATTTCAAGAGATTACCATCTGAAAGAAAATGCTCCCTCACATTAAAATAAGTAAAAAATGAGAAGCGAAGTCATGAACCCCACACATAGCTTGGACACTGAGAACTAGAACTACCCCAGCACAGCCAGAACTTACTGTCTACATTGCATTATCCGGACATGACCATTCCACTGTCTTGCTTACTGCCTTTGGCACTGTTCAGGCCGACTCTTCCCCATGCACTGATTGTTCATTACAGGAGCTTCTGGAAAGACCCGCCTCTTCCAGGGAAGGCACCAGCAGAGGATTGGTGCCCCAAGAGTCTTTGAATCCGTCCTGTCTCCTCCAGTCCTAGACTGTTGTATGTGATCCTTATCCAATTCTAATCAGACCCTCACATTAAAGGAACTGCCTTAAACCAAACTTCCAATTCTCAATAAATTCTGACCTTGCCTCCTTTCACTGAGATGCTGCCACAGCTCTCTCTGGGCGGTGTTCTTCCTTACTGTGGTAAGCAATAAACTTGGCTTTGCCTTATTAGCAAGGTGTGTGGTAATATTGGGGAGCTGGCAATAGACAATCATTTAAATTTTTTAAAAATGTAAGAGGGTGAACGCACGTCTTCCTTGTCGAGGACTATTGAAAAGTCTTTCCAGTGAAGGAGGAAAGAGCCTTGCCATTTGGTCTCAGGATGCTTGGCCACTTCCTAAGCTCTTGCCCAGTTGGGTTCCTGCAGGAAGGCCTGGGCATGTCTGTGATTCTGCCTTTTCTGGGCATTCTTGCTGAGAATAATCAGAGTAATTATAGACTGTTCCCTCATTGTCCTGACTCTTGGGAGCTCTTGAGCACCAGAGAAGGATAAAGTCAGAAAGCATTCAACCCAGGCTCCCCCTTCCTGAGAAAGCTGGAGAAGGCTTCCAGCATGGTTTCTCAACATGTATTCCAAGAGCAGATGGAGCAAGAGGAGAAGGAGGAGGAGTTGCAAAGGAAGAAGGAGGAAGAAGGAGAGGAGGAGTTTCATGATCTGTCAAAGATGTGTATGAATTGCTACTTTTAAATAAAATTGGACATTTAAACAAAATAATTGCAGCAGCTCTCAGAGCTTCCATACTGTAGCTGCGACCCTGGTGCTAAGTTAAGATCACCTGGCAGGACTGGGGTAGGGAAGAAAGGGAAGCCGGGCATGAAAAATAAACATGCCAATCAATGCCTCAGCCCAAGAGATTCTGATTCTGCTGGTCTCAGGTCATAGGTAGTTTTGAAAGTTCTTCAAGTGATTCTAATGTGTATCTGTGATGGACTTCATTACTTGTGTGTGCTAATATGCTTTGAGATGTTTAAACTTCTTTTCCATGTACATTTTACCATATGTGTCTGCCCCTAGTGTACCTTGGTAAGACTAGTGTAGTTTTCAGTAGAAAACACTTGGAATTTGGGGGTTTTCTGTCACAGATTTTTTTTTAGATGGAAAGAGGACACAGTATGGGTGCTGATGTCCAGTACCAGGAAATGAGTATCTTCCTCAACTCCAAATCATATTAATAATACCAACAATTGGAATCCAGTGAGTCAAAGAGTTTGCATTTATTTTCTCATTTAATCATTAAAACACCTCTAAATACTTGGTGCTCCTGTTATTCCCATTTTACAGATGAGAAAACTGAGTCTCAGAGCCCAATGTCACACAGGTAGTAACTCTCAGAATCAGGACTTGAATTGGATCTGAGTGCCTTTAGTGTCTCAGTTCTACAATCAGTATGCTCTACCATATTTATTTATTTTTTTAATGTGACCCATACTCCCTTCAAATTATTGGTTCTAGAATCCTAGAGCCCATCTAGTTGCCGGTAAAAGGAAGAGGCCTGGCCACTTTTTTTGGTCTCTGAAATGAGTTCCACAAAATCGCTGTTCGGAACCTGACTCTGTAGTTCTGTGGGGTTTGTGATTAGCCAATGTCCCTCTTTAACCTGGTCCTCTCTCCCACTCCTTCCCAAGAAGAGTGGATGGTCATTGTGCTCCAAGCTCCTGGAGCCCCCCTGTGAAGGCAGTGTGGGGTCACAGAACCATGTGGCAATCTCGAGCCACGTGGTCACGGGCCAAGGCTCACACGGGCCGTGCGGAGTGATTTGCAATCAGTTGCAAGTGATTATACATTGTTTCTCAGCCATAGGCACGAGGGAGCCCTGACAGGATAATGAGATGCAGCTGATGGAAAGTCACAGCTGACTGTCAACCACGCGGGTCTGCACAGCCCTCCAGTGCTGCAGCGGAGTCCTCCCCACTGCCAAGGCCAGGAGCAGAGCTGGAAAATGTAATGCTGCACCACCTCACTGAGCCAAGGAACCTGACCGGAGGGCCCACCGCGTAAGTATTCGATAATTGGGTAAGGACAGGACACAGGGACCCCCGACGAACCACCAACCCTCCCAGCTGGGGCTCCAACCTTCCTAAATGAGAGCGCACACTCGTACAGGCAGCCTGGGGAGAGGACTGGAAATCAGGGCAACAACGAACCGGACGGGGTCCCTTTATTTTGCCTGCCCCCAGAGCAACGGGGTTCTTTGCCCCCGTGCATGACCTCTGCTGGGACAGGGAGTGAGGCTGAGTGTTTTCCTCACTGTGCTCAGTGAGAGAAGCTGTTTAAACTACCTTTCCATGGATCACTTCATTAAGGGCCAACTTGAGCCCCGTTTCCCCTTCTGTTGTCAAGAAAAAACAGCTGTTTGCTCAAATTGAGGTCTCCTTCTTCCATGACGGTCATTACCACCTCCCCAGTAAGAGATAATGGGCTTGAATTTCCCAACTAGATGGGGTTGAACAAATCTTGACTCTCCTGGTAAAGGCCATGGTAGCCCAGAGTGACCCGGTCCCTAGTCTCCAGCAGCAAGCAATTAACCTGTCCTCCATTTCTATAATTTCTCACTTCTAGAAGGCTATATAAATGGAATCATATAGCTTGTGACCTTTTGGGGATTGGCTTTGACACTCCATATGATTATCTGATTCATCCATGAATCAACAGCTCATTCCTTTTTACCACTGAGTAGTATTCCATGGTAGGGGTAATGGACCACCCACCACCGTCTGCTTAACCATTCACCTGCTGAAAGGCATTTGGGTTGTTTCCAGTTGGGGCTATTATGAGTAAAGCTGCTCTGAATATTTACGTACAGCTTTTTGTGTGAACACACATTTTCATCTTTCTGGAGTAAATGCCCGAGAGTGTAAGAAGGGGGTCATAGAATAATAGCATATTTCATTGTATAGAAGTTACCAAACTTGTTTCCAGAGTGGCCTCCCACTTTACTTTCCCAAAGGCAATGTCTGAGTGATCCATCTCTCTGCATCTTTTGCAGCATTGGCGGTGTCGCTGTTTTTTATCCTAGGCGTTCTGATAGGTGCGTGGTAATATCTCATTGTGGTGTTAAAGTGCACTTACCTAGTGGCTAATGATGCTGACATCTTTTCACATCTTTATTTGCCACCTGTATATCCTCATCAGTGAAATATCTATTCATGTCTTTCGTCGATTTTCTAATTGGATGGCTTGGTTTTTGGTTTTATGGGATTATTTTTTACTGTTGACTTTTGAGAGTTTTCTATATATTCTAAATCAGGGGTGGGCAAACTTTTACTCGAGGGCCACAATGGGTTCTTAAACTGGACCGGAGGGCCGGAACAAAAGCATGGATGGAGTGTTTGTGTGAACTAATATAAATTCAAAGTAAACATCATTACATAAAAGGGTACGGTCTTTTTTTTTTTTGTTTTATTCATTTCAAACGGGCCGGGGATTCGGCCCGCGGGCCATAGTTTGCCCACGGCTGTTCTAAATACTAAGCTGTTGTCCCATATGTGGTGAAAATTTTTTCTCTCAGCCCGTAGCTTGCCTTTTTATCTTGTCAATGGTATCTTTCACAGAGCAAAAAGTTTTCATTTTGATGGGACCCAATTTATCCATTTTTTCCTTTTGTTATCAAGTCTACAATCTATTTGACTAGACCTAGATCCTAAAGATTTTCTCATATTACTGTCCTAGAAGTTTTGTAGTTTCATGTTTTCCATTTGCAACCATGATCCATGTTAAGTTAATGCATAGGTCATATCTTTTACAATTACAAACGGGAAAAGATGGCTTAAAATAATGCAGTCTGATTTGCAAAAACACACACATGCCTTCTCTTTGACCAAGTTCACTGCAATATCAATTCACCAGTTGTCTGAGCCAATGGCCTATGACAGTGAGTCTCAACCCCTGTGTGGCAAGAATTTTGAAAACATGTAATACCTGACTATTTAATCAGGGGGAACTAGCCTCTTTTCCCTTAGCTTGTCAAATAAAAAAATGACAACAGAGGCCCAGGCAGGAGCCAGACACCAGGGGGTGCATAGGGGCCCCTTGAAGGCCCCTGAGCTCCACAGGCTCCTGGTGGTGCTGGAGGGGGAGCCTTTCGCAGACCCACCCACCCAGCCAACCCGGGGGGCAGCAGCCTGCAGAGGTGACCAGGTGTTGCCCATCTTCTCCATGAGTTTCACCTGCTCATCCGGGATGGGCTCTCCAGGGAGTCAGGGAGCTGGGAGTCTTTGCGTGCAGAACCCAGGGCTGCAGGTCCACAAGGGCCTGGTCAGGTCTCCAGGGCCACGTGGCTTCCCTGGCGTCCTGATTGTCACTCCCTCACCTGGGGAGGCTTCAGTACGTCCTGGAAGAGGGCGCAGCCGCCCTGCTAAATTCGCATCGTCAAGAGATGCTGAGTGCCCTGGCCTCTCCTCAGCCAACTCTCAGAGGAAGTGGCCCACGCCCTCCAGAGCCACAGCTCCAGGTGGAAACAGAAGCCCAGAGCCAGGTAGGTGCGGAGGCCGCAGGTGCTGCTGGCCAGGCGGTGGGCCTCCACCTCAGTGGGATCATTCTGACGAATCTGGGAGCTCATGGTTGGTCGGCAATCGGGAGTTAAGGTCAAAAACAGTGTTGCTGGTCCTGGCTGGTGTGGCTCAGTGGATAGAGCATCAGCCTGGGGGCTAAAGGGTCCCAGGTTCGATTCCTGGTCAGGGCACATGCCCAGGTTGCAGCTCGATCCCCAGTAGGAGTTGTACAGGAGTCAGCCAATCAATGATTCCCTCTCATCATTGATGTTTCCATTTCTCTCCCCCTTCCTCTCTGAAATCAATAAAAATATGTTTTAAAATAAAAACAAAATGAAAAAAAAATGACAGCAGCTAGCACAACAATAGCTATCCAGTGTGAATGAATCAAAATTATACCTATTGTCTTTTTTGTCAGATTGGCAAAATGTATAATATGTATTTTGGTGTGCGGCAGAATTTTAGTAATTAGCTTATGTGTGCCATGAAATGAAAAAGGTTGAAAATCACTGGTCTATGAGAATATTCTCTCTAGGAATTTTTTTACCCTAAACAAACTTCTAAAACTTCTGGAATATTCTAATATATGATAGTTTCCAAAAAATAATTTTTAAAAGAATATGTTTCTTTCTTAAGAATTGTGCTTAGCTGGTTTCAGATGGCTCCTGAAATTTAAGTGGTCTCCATAGTGTCTCCTCTTTATTCCAAATAAACCAGACAAAGCCAGAAAGTTCTGTCACAGAACATGACCCAAGCACTCTAGTCTTTATGGCCTCAAGTCATCTCCCCAAGGGAAAACAGAGAGCATTCTTGAAATATTTCTGTTTAAAAAGAAAAGCAACCCTCAATTTTATTCCTTTTATTAAGTAGCAAGCACTTAGAAATGATAAATATATATTAAAATGTACATTAATGAAAATATGTACTTGCTGGAGTAAAAATATTCTCAAATCCTGCAAATGAAGAAAGATGGGGGTTTGTTATAAGCAATCCAGAGGGCTTTCTCTCAGTCTCCCTACTTCCCACTTTTTGATTCACTCACACCTCCTCCATCCTCAAATCTCCAAGAAAAATAAGAATTGTAAGTTAAAGGATTATTTCAGAATAAAATATGTTTAAAATACAATTATTTTTCCATTTGCTATTCCTCCTAGCTTGGATAATTTTCTTCCATTATCATAACCTTTCTGTTCTGATGGTCACAGACTTTGTTGAGGCTCATGTCGCCTGTTTTCATCTGTATTCTAATAGCCATCTTCTGACTTCTCTTAACTTCAGTCTTTCTTCTCCAATCCACCCTACCTCCACTGCCAGAAAACACAGCTCTGGCCATGAGACAGAGTTGAATCATATATGAGTGTTTATTCCAATAATGCCGGCAGTATGGGAGAGCAGCTCTCCCCCCATCATAGGCCAACTGCTTATATTGAGTAGAAGGACAAGATTGCATGGGGACATCTGCTCTCCCCCCTTCATAGGCCAGCTGCTTATATTGAGTAGAAGGACAAGATTGCATGGGGAAGTAGGCAAAGGGAATAAGAATGGGTATGCAAAATGGGCAGTTTACAGGTATAGAGTGGCTGGGGGTTTGCCAAGGCCTGGGGGTTTGCAAAGGCCTGGGGGTTTTCTAAGGGTGGAGCCTCTGGTTTCTGCAAGTAGGTTGTTAGTCTTTCCATGATAATAGACAGCTCCCAGATGTGGAGGATGGGCTTCACTTCCAGGTGAGCTCCTATGTCCCACTTCAACTCCAGTCAGGTTAGAATGTGCTTTCTTTAATCAGAACAAACAATCACGGTTAACAGAGCATGGTTAATATTTCTTATAATTATAGCTGGTCCCCAATATTCTATTTCTGCCCCTAACAACCTGTGTGCTTTTCCTCAGGTGGAACCTTCAGCTGGGCTTCCTCTTTCAAAGCCATCAGAGCTCCTCCCCCATAAAGTTTTTCCTTAATTCTATCCAGATTGGATGATTCTTTGAATATACTAATTCTCACTTTCACATAGCTGCTTGCAATGACTAAGCATTCTCGTGGCACTCTTAGTCTAACCCTCATGTCACTGAGTTAGTATGTGCTGGGTTGGGGAGGGAGGTAATGCCTGCATATCTATGCATACCTGTATTTATTACAAACATTGAGGATATAAAACATTTGTAATAAAGAATTGAAAGCATAACATTTAAAAATAATATTGAAATATGCAATGCCCTTTTCTGTACATTCCACATAGTGCATTGATTCTCACAAGATGCTTTTCTTGATTTTTTTTTTTTTGGTCAAACATTTATATCTGTAGGCCAGAGCTACATGAGGGCGGGGCAGAGGGCTGAGAGCTACAGGAGGGCGGGGCAGTGGGCGGAGAGCTACAGGAGGGCGGGGCAGAGGGCGGAGAGCTACAGGAGGGCGGGGCAGAGGGCGGAGACCTACAGGAGGGCGAGGCAGAGGGCGGAGACCTACAGGAGGGCGGGGCAGTGGGAGGAGAGCTACAGGAGGGCGGGGCAGTGGGCGGAGAGCTACAGGAGGGCGGGGCAGTGGGCGGAGAGCTACAGGAGGGCAGCAGAGACCTACTGGCTACAAGCAGGCAGCAGAGAGTTACAGGACGGGGCAGGGCAGCAAGCAAGTGTGAGGCGGAGAACTACAGGAGAGGGCAGGGCAGGTGGGGCAGTAAGCTACAAGCAGCAGAGAGCTATGAGTGGCGGTGGGCGGGGTGGCCAGCTGAGGCAAGCAGCAGCAAGCTACTTGCACACAGATTCATGCTCAGGGCCACTAGTCCTATATAATAAAAGGCTAATATGCAAATTGTCCCCATGGGTGGGAGTTCAACTGACCAGGAGTTAGACGTGCATTGACCACCAGGGGGCGGCGCAGAACATGGTGGGCGTCAGTGATGCTGCGCTGGCCGCAGGCGGCAGTGGAGGCACTGCCAGCCCCGATGGGCCCCAGTGAGAGTGGGACCACCGTGGGATGGTGGAGCAGGTGAGCAGGCAGTGCCAGGCCAAGGTAGGGTGAGAGCGGGGGCCCTGATCACCCAGCTGGTTGCCCGACAGATCAGCCCTGATCGCTGGCTAGGCCTAGGGACCCTACCCGTTCAGGAATTTCATGCCCCAGGCCTCTAGTAGAGTAATAATAATCCTTCCCCTGTGAATGTTTGTAGATAGTTTTATTTACATTAATGAGTAAGGTGAAAGTGGTGAGGTATGCAGGAACTTTACTTATTCATGGATGAGGTGTGTGACTTCTTTGCTGACTCAAATAATAGCTTTCATATACTGGAAGACTGTTTCTTCAACTTCGTGTTCTATTCACAATGTCATAGTTGCAAACGGTATAACTTTAAGGTTACTCTGCCTTATTAACACTGTTTCCAACTCATTCTTTAGTCTGGAGAATCAAAATAACACTAAACTAAGCCTGGATGTGTAGTGTTTGCCTGTTTCTGTGGTGTAATTATTCCCATGGATGACTTCTTTTTTCTTTTTTTAAATATTTTTTAGAGATTTCAGAGAGGAAGGGAGAGGAAAAGAAAGATAGAAACATCAATGATCAGAGAGAATCATTGACCCGCTGCCTCCTGCAGGGCCCTCATTGGGGATTGAGCCCGCAACCCGGGCATGTGCCCTTGACTAGAATCAAACCCAGGACCCTTCAGTCCACAGGCCAGCGCTCTATCCACTGAGCCAAACTGGCTAGGGCTTCCCATGGATGATTTCAAAGCTACCAACCTAGTGGCACAGAACACAGTTGGGAAGAGATGGATAGTCTCAAATCATTATGTAATATTTCTACCATTCATATATGATGAATGTAAGTAAACTGAAGAGAATAATTAAATGTAAAATAATTAGAAAAGGTCAATTAATTTTCAACAAAGGGAGCAAAGCATTTCAGTGGGAAAAAGAATTTACCTATATGGAAAAAAATGAACTTTGACTTATATCTCACACCATATACAAAAATCAATTTGGGATGGGTTATATACCTCAACATAAAAGCTAGAACTATAAAGCTTTTATAAGGAGACTAGGAGAATATCTCCAAAACATTTAAGTGAGCAAAGGTTTCTTAGAACACAAAAGCACTAACCATAAAGAAAAAAATGAGAAAAATGTACTTCATCAAAATTAAGCACATATGCTCTTCAAAAAACACCTCAAAAAAGTGAATAGACAAGTCACAGACTTGGAGAAAATAGTTGCAATACATCTGACTTTGAATTCACATTCAAATTATACAATAAAAACCATATATATATATAT